>NC_084470.1:32381875-32720000 GCF_027409185.1 Cynocephalus volans
ATAGTTTCACTTGACCTCTTAAGACAGTCCTAATTTCTAAGTACCCTTCAATTTCACAGAAAACTTTCCCACAGAAAAGTGATTTGTCAGATTTATTAGCTAGACATTTTTTTTTACCAGTAATCCTGTGACAGGAACCTGGGAACGCTTTTCTTGCTCTATACTATTCTTGAAACAGAACCCAATAACTCTGGCTCTCTTTCTTACACACACACACACACACACACACACACACACACACACACACACACACACACAGGCACACACAGGCACACAAATAGATCTGATAATATACATTACAAAGACATTGATAATTTACTGAAGATGGTGGGGGAGGGGCAAACAGGTTTACTTTTAATATTACATTGATATGCTTCTTAAAAGCTCTTCAGTCATCTCAGCGCTTTCAGCCCAGTTTCTCTCTGGCATTAGTTGCCTTTTCTCTCTCATTTCTACAAAATCCCTCATCAGCAACAAGCAAAATGGTCTTTATGTTTCTCCTCTTCTCATCGGATAGCCTTTCCTCACTACTGCACTGCCTTTCCCTCAGAACTTTGTATATTCCCTTTCTCATAAAGAGAACTTGAGCCTTTTTTTGGAATTTCCAATTTGAATTTCTCACCCCTTCATAGCACTCTGAAGACGAAGATCCCTCCCAAGAACATAACATCCTTAACTTTCCAAAAAAAAAAAATCCTTCTGTATAATTCAGGCCGAAGTTCATTTGCAATGTTAAAACCACCCGAATAAAAGGGGTTTCAAAACAATAGATGTTGATTTATCTCTCATAGGCAAATCTAGAGATGGAAAAGATGCAGTGGGATACCAGGTGTCCATAGGGCCCCAGAATTTCTTTTTTCTGCTTCATTATCCTCCACAAAGGCTTCCTTCCTCAAGATCACCTCATTCTCCAAGGTGACAGCTGAACATTCATCCATTTTGTCCATATTTCAGACTAGAAACCAAAGAAATGTGACACAGTAGGATAAAGGCTACCCTGTTTCTGGGAGCCTTCCTAAAAGTGTCTCAAAACCTGTTCACTTACATGCCATCATCCCCAAACTTGGCCAAACTCAGTGTCAAGAGAAGCTAAGAAAGGTGATCGCTGGGCAGGGTGCATGGCTAAGAGTTTTGTTAACTAAAAGAGAAGCGAAGATTGCATTAAAAAGTGATTACAAGCACTCTTTGTAACACCTACCCTGATATAGAAGGTGTTTCCATTTTCTTCATAATCATCATCATTGCATGGGCAAGCATTCATGAAACTCTTTTTTTGCACATGGTTACGTGCTTTATTTCCATTATTTAGTATCTAATATTTTTCTCACACCATTTCTATTTTACAAATGAGGAAATTAAGACTTTTAGTAATTATATTACTTGTCCAAGTTCATAGGACTTATGGGACTGAAATTCCATGCATTTGACCACTAGACTTTGTTCTGCTTTCCCTTAGTCCAGACAGGTTCAACAGAATCTGGTCATTCGTGAGTTTGAAGTGGCTATCCCAGGAAAATGTCATGAGCAAAATGTCATCCCAGCAAAATGTCAAATTCGAGATTCCTTTAACTTTGAGCATAAAAACCTCATTGCCCTCATGAAAGCATTTGCCAGGAAGAAAATGAAGGGATGGATCAGATGAGAAAAGAGAGATCTGTGGTTGAACTATAGGGCAGTGTATAACCGGGGAATCCAGCTACACAAGGGAAATAGGTGTTCTATTATAGATGGCCTGCAAAAGGTACTCCTGCATAGAGGACAATATGAGACTGGGTGTTTGATAGTATAATAAATTTAGGTCCTGTCTGCAATAATGGTAGATGGGATAATTAATTCTTGGTATAAGTAATGTCTGCTGCCTTGATCATAAGAGTCAGCGTCTAAGCAACTTGTCCAAGTCACCAAGTCTCCATGAAAAAATGGAAGTATAAAATTTAAACAAACTTGTAGAAGTGCAATCACTTGATAGGGTATTAGTCAGAGGATTCTATTAGAGCCAATGGAGCCTTCTAGAAACACAGGAATGATTAAATTGCCAATGCGAATGTAAACAGAAGTCTAATTAGAGAATGTACTCATTGTTTTTCATTTCTTTGATAAGTTTGCCCTGTTGTGTCTTTAGCTAGATAAGCTAATTTTTCTGTCCCAGAATGATAGTATGGCAATGCTCCCTTGCAATTCAATGTGGGTCCAATTTTTGTTAAAAGCACAGAGTTTTAAATGCTGTATAAAACAAGCAAATAAGAGCAACACCATGACTATTGCAATAAAGAACTTATGGATTCACCATTAATTAAAATAATCATATCTAATAAAAAAGATGAGTCTAAAAACGCATTTCCCCTAGAAATTTTGAGCCATTAAGATTAAAATAAAAAAAAAAAAACCTTCATGAGTAAACCAACCATTTCACTTAGCAGCTATGACCTGAACTGAGTGGGCTATTGCCTATCAGTCATCACAATTTTTTTGTTGTTGCTGTATCTACCATTATAACTGTTATACATATAGCAAAATCCATAAATGTCAATGAATCAGCTTCATGGAAGTTATAACCATGGCAGTTCATGAGATTTAAAGAGTAATCTTAAGAATTCTCACTTTGTTATCTTTTATTAGGAATTATTGATGAGCAGGTATAAATGATTGTATCTGCAAAAGCAACTGAGGCATATAAAAATGAATTGACCTTTTAGAGCAGAGAACCATGTCTGGGGCAGAGCAAGAAACTAGTAGAGAGCTACTGACTCTACTGAGGGCCACTAGCTTAGCCTTTGCTGCCTTCTTGGCCTGGCCCCTCCATCACCTCAGTTGTCCTTTCCTATCCTCTCTCTTCTTCTTGGCCTGTGAAGTCCAATGACCCAAGTCAAGAGTTCAGTGGTCCTAGGATGGGTTTTGGCAAGACTATTCTTCCTTCCTTTCCCAAGGCTCTTCAACAGGAGCAGACCAGGTGGTTTGCTCCATTTCTAGTGAATGAACTGTGACAACAAGGAGAGCAGGAAGCAGAGTAGCTAGAGATGCTTCTGATCCTCCATCCGTGTGATCCACAGTAGGAAAGATCTTTATTCTCAAGGACAGTAATCTTTCTGGCTGATTTTCATGTAAAGTTCTGCTTAAGACCCTATAATTTTAAATAATAAGGCCCCAAACCCTCCCTTAAACTTGAAAATGTCTTTATTCCTATAAGCCTGCCATCATACACTATTACAAATAAAAGGCTAATTAAAATCTAGATGCAAACCTGGTAAAATGCATCTTTCATACAACTCCCCCCCGCCCCACAAGACAGTTTAAAAGACCAAGAGAAGGATTGGGGGCTAAAACCAGGAAAGCAGAGAGGACAAATCTGGAGAAGATTAGAAGTGGGGAGACTTTTACCACCTGGAAAATAATGGTAAAATCTGAAAAGACTTCATTTTAAGGTGAAGTGAGTAATAAGTAATAAGTAAGTAAGGAATTGTACTTCTAGCATGAATGATATACCTCTTAAGAGGTCTTTGTAATCGATACTAATCTATATTATCCACTGATTTAGTCAGAGCCCAAGGGAAATGGCAGCATCAACAAGAGACTCCCATCCATTGTGGAAGATGAAGAAGAGGAGGAGGAGCAGGAGGAAGAGGAGACAGCCTCCCTCTCTCCCATCTGCACAAGGGGATCCTCTTCTTCATGCAGCAAGAAGGTTGGAAGCAATAAGAGCTATCTAGGCTTAAGCTTAAAGCAGCTGGCCTCAGGAACAGTGCCATTTCACTCACCTATCAGAGTCTCCAGTTCAAATTCCCCCCAAATCAATCAGGAAACTGACCCCCCTAACCATGGTAAAATGAAAGAGAAGAACTTGAAATTGCAGCTCTCAACTTTGAATAGTGCTGGCCCCCCAGACCTCAGTCCAAGGTAAGAGTTCACATCACATAACCCTTTACCAGATGAAAGTGGCTGCCTTTTATACAGACTTCTACCTGTCTAGTAAATTATTCATCCTTCTAGGCATTTCTACTGCACAGGTTCCTCGCCTGCATTCCTCATCTTCCCTGAATTTTGTGTGCAATTTTTTGAATATATGTGCAGGTGTGTGTATGGTGTGGGAATAGTTTTATTCATATTCTCAAAAGCATCCATTAAGTGTTCAGAATTCCTTCTCTGCTATCTTGATCCACTTAGCTCTACCTATTGGGTTAAAAGTATATTTCTACACTGTGATTTCTAATGTATAAATTTATAATGAATGTAAAATACATGGAATAGTCCATCAATGTTCTCCCCTCAATGCTTGATCTTACCAAAAGCTTCATGGAGCAACAAGTTGAAGTTACAGAGAAAACACAGTGCTGACTTACATTTTCCCTACTGTTTGCCTCATTCTTGTGGACAGCTGAGGCTTAGTTTTATTTCTGGTCTCTTCAATAGGTAACATGGCTTAGCTCTATTTTTAGGTTTTAAAAAGTCACTTTACAATCAACTAAAGGTGATTGAGAGGGTGAAAAACCCTGACTTGAAAAATGTGAAAGGGGCAGCCTATAGTTCACTAAAGTAATAAAAATTGTCCAGATCACATAACAGCTGACTAATAAATTGAAGCAAGAAAAATATATTGAGTGCTTTCTATGTTTCGTGTACTTTGCTAGAAAATTTCACATTCAGTATTGCATTTAGTCTTCTTGGAATTCTGTAAAGTCGTTCAGATGATCTCTACTATAAAGTAGTAAGAATTGAAACTCAAAGATTAAATATTTTATCCAAGATCTCAAACTTATTAAGTACAAGGGTACTTTAAAAAGTTTGTGGAAAAATAGAATTAAAAGATTCTAGAATTCTTTCCATGAATTTTTTGAAGTGCCCTTGTACTGAAAGCTGGATTCAAAATCTTTCTACGTGTAAAGCAAGTGATCTTTCTGATATGCTACATGCTGAATTATTCATTTGAAGGCCACAATTTAATCATTAACAGAAAATATTTTAAAAAAAATAAAAACAGATTGAACGAAAAGCAGGTATACATTAAATTTTCAGGAATTCATTTGATTGCTTAACTCTTCTTCTTTCTAAATTTTGACTAAAGTAAAAGATAATAGCTTTTAAATGGGAAGGCAAAGTATCAGAGCTTGAAAAGAAAGGTTTATGTACTATATGATCCCATACTTATAAAAAGAATGCATGTTATTTTATTTATAGAAAAATATTTTCAGAAAATACACCAGAATGTTGACAGCAGTGGTAGATTACAGGTGATGTTTACTTTCTGATTTTTTTTTTGTTACCTTTATATTTAACTTTTTACAATCGTCTTGCATATTTTTTTTAAGAATTAATGGGTTAAATATTATTTACCAGGGAACCAAGATTAGCTAACATCCTGATAGTAATTTATGTAATTCTTTAACTCTCAAATCCAGAGTTTTGTCGAAGTCAAGAGTGGAAGTGTCATCAAATTTATTTTCTGTGATGCTATACTCATTAGGTTAAAACATTTTCTCCTACATAGAGTAGTAATTTAATATGAATTTAGGTAAGAGGAGTTCTGTATCATAAAGTTTCGAATCTAAGAATAAATAGAAGAGTTTAAACTCTACAGAATTGCTGTCCAATAGAAATATAATACGAGCTAAAGTTGTGAGCCACATATGTAATTTTTAATTTTCTAGTAGCCACATTTTTAAAAAGTGAAAAAATTACAAGTGAAATTAATTTTAATGATATGTTTTATTTGACTCAATATGGCCCAAATATTATCATTTTAAATGTGAACAATATAAAGATAAATAATGAAATAGTTTACATTCCTTCATTTTAACTAATTCTTCAAAATCCAGTGTGCATTTTATACTTACAGCACATCTCAGTTTGCACTAACCACATTACATGTACTCAATAGCCATATGAGGCTCAAGGTTACCATATTGGATAGCACAGCTTTAGCTTATCTAGAGTTTATAAATTTAACACAATATTTTTTAATGTCTTCTAGAAAAACTGGAACCCATGAATATAAATCTATAACCAACCAATTTCTGTACTTGAAATAGGATTGTTGATGGAATTGAAGATGGAAACAGCAGTGAAGAAAGTCAGACTTTTGACTTTGGCTCTGAACGGATCAGACCAGAGCCCAGAATTTCTCCTCCTCTTGGAGGTAAGGTTTGTAATTAGACTTCTATAAAAAAGTGCTATTTCTTTTTAACTTGTAATGTTTGGCAAAAAAAATGACATTTTTTGCCTTCCCATTCTCAGAAAATTCTCTATGTGATAGAACTTTACCAATGCCATTAAATAATTTAATTTGAATCTGTCCCTCTCCAAGTTATCAAGATATCACTTGTCATTGTTTCTCTGCCCAGGCTCAATGTGTTGTGGTTTAGCAGCCGAGGTAAATGGTGTGTCAGGAAACTCAAGTTTCTGGTATTCATCAGAGGGTAACCATGTTTTCCTATTATAAATTCAGACTAATTCACAAAAAAACTACCTAGAGGAGAGGCTGTGTTGGTTGTGCACTGTAGGACCATCGGTTATACTTAACCAGTTTATTTGGTGAGAGGTACTGTACTTGCTGTTTGTCAGAGGCTGAACAACTTCAGAAGCATGTTATAGATGATGGAGAACTGAATGAAACACTATCCTCTAGTGCTGGTGAATTAGAGGAATGTTACCCTCAACCCTAGCCCAAGCCCCTCTTTCTCTCTTTTAGTCTTGAGTTCATCTCCAATAAAAAGGAATCTGTCAATGTCACGAAGGTCAGAAAAGACAAGTAAGCTCTAAAGAAGACATACCTGTATTAGCTAAAGTGAGAATAGTGAACAAGTGTTAAATAGGCTTAGGCAATCCACAACAATTACCAACAACTACCAGAGGTAGGGCCAGCGACCCACCGTTCAACCTCTCCTCCCCTTCCCATCACGTTCTGAGACCCTTGTCTCAGGATCTCCTGCTAATTAACAAATCCCTTTGGACAACGCCAAGCCTAAGAAAGACATTGGAATGTACAGTGCTGTTTGGTAGGATACCAGTATTTCATCTAAATGAGCAATTTCTCCCAGCATTCATCTAAAGGAAACTAAAAGTTCCCTGTAAGTCTCCTTGATTGGGGATGGGGGGTGATACAAGACGACAGCGAGTACAGTCTTGGTGTGTGAATTTGATTACTAACAAATGTTGATATTACTCCACTCGGGCAAGGATCAAAGAAATCATAGTTTTAGTCCAACTGGTGTGTTTGCCATGAAAGCTGGTGGCTTGTCTCAGTGGGAAGTTTTCCTTTTTGGCGCACCTGGAGATAATGCACAGAGCCTCCTCATGTCCATCCACCTACTTGTGGTCCTACCCCCGTCTAAGCTTCCTCCTCTCTCTTACCCCATCACCTACGCCTGAGCTCATTCATTCAAGCAATATTGTTCTTGATTCTACCTCCTAAATATCTCTCAGTTCTGTTCGAGACTTTCTATTTCACTGCCAGCACTCTTCCTGGCCACGTCCATCTCTTGCCTCCATTGCTACTCTCGTCTCTGGTCTCACACTGTTTTCCATGCAGAGTGAACTTTTTAAAATTGCGAATTTATTTGTACTACCTGTGCTTTAAACCCTAAAATGACTTTCTATTGCCCTTGATATGAAATCCAAGCCTGTTGCATAATTACTATTTAAATGTCTCCTTTTTTTCCTACTAGATTCTAAGCTCCATGAGGATCAGGATTTTTTTTGTTCTTTGTTTTTTGGTCTTTTGTCTCCTCTAAAGGAGGTCTGGCCTATTGCATATGGCCTGTAATTATTTACTGAATGAATGGATTATCTCTGCAAAATGTCTCTGCAAAGCAAGCTCTTATTTCTCTGCTTTGGATTATTGGAATAAATTTTCTTCCCCCACAAACAAGTTTTCTACTCATAATTGACCAAAATATCATGAAATATATACATTGATTCTGTCAAATCTTATTCACTTCAGCTAGTACTGACTCATCTGTACTTTTGTTTCTGACAAAAACAAATGTATTCTGAACAGTAAAGTGGAAAAATAGTGGAGAAGAGAGAACTAGGAAATAGGAGGACTTACCTTTCAGGGTGACACAGGAAGAGACAGCAAACCTGCAGTGGAGATTAGTACCTGTAATAGAGGTGGGAGGAAAACGGTCTCATGGGCACAGGAATCAACATTTGGAAAGGAAAGAGCAGAGGAAAAGAACATCACTTTTCTATGGGTTGGGCACTGGCTGTGAAATGTTTTTAGAGAATGGTCAAAGAAGAAAAATGTGTCATCTTAGAACATCGTGGTCATTGTGTTCAGGGGAATGGGAGATTTTCCATGGCCACACCCAATCCCTGTGGTCACAGTCACCATCATGATGTGTGCCCAGTTCCAAAAGATATATCAGCAGCCATTTAGAGGAGTATAAGAAATTTGTCTGATCCTGGGAAGACACAACCTACAGTGAAAAGACATCAGGAAAGATTAAAGGTGGTACCTTGGGCTTTCTTCTGTATTTAATTTGCCCAGTCCTCAAATAATGAGGTTTAGTCCCAAAGGACTCATTCTGTGTGTGTGTCACTTTTCAGACCCGGATATCGGAGCTGCTGTTCTCTTCATCAAGGCAGAGGAGACCAAGCAGCAGATAAACAAACTCAACAGTGAGGTATGGAGCTCTTTCTTTGGACATGTTGGAGCAGTAAGAGGAGATATAAATCCTAGTTATCAGCAGAAGCAGCATGATATAGCAGTTACAAGCATGTGCTGCAATGTCAGCCCTCCATAGGGGAATCCCCACTCAGCCTCATACAAGTTGTATAACCTTTGACAAGTTACTTACCTTGTCTCAAGCTTCATTTCCCCATGTGCAAGAAAGGGATAATAATAAAGCCTGCCTTATGCCCTTTTGTGAAATTAAATGAGATAATTCAGGTAAGTCATTTGGCCTAAAGTAAGCACTATGATAATTATTGTCATAATTGTATCAATGTTTGGTTTAATTGGTGCTTTTCGATTTTTTTGTGTCCTTCAATTTTTAACGAGATAAAGCAAGATGATTAGACCACAGAAGAATGCTAGTTCTCAAAGTAATCAAATGGCCTGAACTCTGTTCTTTTCTCTGATACATATTTGCTGTGTAACTTTGGGCCCTGTATCTCTCTGGATCTTACTATCTGTGCATTTAAAATGAGGTAATTTTTTAACAACTTTATTGTGGTATATTTACATCATAAAATTCACCCATTTTAAGTGTACAATTCAATGAATTTTAATAACTTTATCAAGTGGTTCAATCATCACTATAAATCAGTTTTAGAATATTTTTATCTCCCTAATAAGATCTCTCATACCCATTTACAGTTAATCCTTAATCCCACATCCAGCCCCAGGCAGTCATTTATTTCCTTTCTGTCTCTATAAATTTGCCTTTTCTGGCCATTTTATATAAATAGAGAAATTAATAATAAATAATCATAAATTGTGTTAATTTGGGTCCCTCCCTCCCTGCAAAATAAAATAAAATAAAACAGATTCTGATATAATTTGAATGCAAATAGTTTATTTGGGAGGTGTTCTAGGAAGCAAGATGAAAGAGTAGAGAAGTGAGACAGAAAAGGAAGAAAAGAAATAAGAGCATGTTAATGAGATAGTTGAACTTGTGGACAACTGAGGCTCAGTACTGTTGGGGACCTCTGAGAGACTGTAGGAACTCGAAATTGTTTCACCAAGGGACAAGAAAAAGTGGACTTAAGGATCTTTTTGCAAGCATAGCTGCAGAAGAGACTAGAAAGATTCCTCAGACAGGAATATGCAGGAAGACCTGAGCCTGTCATTGGTGACCTCAGGTAGACCTAGACAAGGGCATGTGAGCAGGTACAGACAGTGTACTAAAATCCCCTTCTAGGACTAAATTTTTAGATTATCTGATGACATCTTGGGAGAAGATGTAACTATGTGATAATACTGATGAGACTTAAGAAAAATGAGATTCATATAACCACACTCAGCTTTTAGTTAGCTGTAATAACAGAAAACTGGGTAGTTTGTCATAAAATCCACAGGTTGCTCTTGAACCTGTGTTTCTTTTGCTTAGTAAAGATTTATTTTTTACTGCCATCTCTCCTTCTGTACCTCACTCCCTGAAAATGAGATTGTTGCTAACAAGAAGTAAGAGAGCCAAAGGGCAGACTAACAATACAGAAAAGGAAAAATTAGAGGGTCCACTAACTGAATTAAAGTCCTTAAATCACAAGGACTTGGACATACATTGGATCACCCAAATAACCTCATTAAAAATACACCAAAACAAAAGGTAAACTAAACACCCTGTTGGAGAACATGACATTAACCTATTGAAGAATTTCTCTCCAGATATTATTCTCAGCTAAAACCATCCATTAATCCTATTTGAATTCTTCACTCTAACATTTAAAAAGAGCATTTAATGGTTTTAAGAAATTATTTACCTATATCTTAGCTCAAATATTACAGTTAGTGATTCTTCTGGGGAAAAATAAAGTGTTTATATCTTCACCTTTTTGAATGCAGATAATTTTTCCAAGTTAGGGCTCTAAAACCCCACACTGTATTATTTTTCTTCGGCAGTATGAACCAGAGGTAGATCTGTTAAAACAAATAAACATTTGAAAAACAAAATATTTCTCCAATGTGATTCTGTATTCATGATTGCTTTTTCTAGTGAGATGACATAAATCTTTGTCATACATTGAAATAAAATGACAAGATAAAATATCAATGGTACAATTATCCTTCCCTAAAGAATTAGTTCTTCCTTGTAGGAAAATATCTGATTTCTTCATGGTTGAGGCTTAAGTAGAAAAATCTTATCCTTTACACATAATTTAATTTATACACAGTCTTGACCCTTTGGGTGGTATATTAAATCCCAGTAAGACAAGGCAGAATGAAAATTGGCTTCAAACTCTAAAATTTTCTCCCATCTAACCTTCTACTTGTTTTTACCTCAGATCTCCTGTAAAGTAATGCTGTTTATATAGGGAAAAAGTTGTTTTTAAAAGTCCAAGCCTAATTTTTTTTCATTTTACCTTTTCCTTACTACTCGTGTGTGTGATCATGCGATCGCTCTATTATTTGCTAATTCTATTCTTTGGTTAGTAGCTGGAAAGAGAAGAATTGATAATAAGCATGGGATGTACTGCATAATAACTCTACCACCAAAAAGGCAACCCCAAATATACGTGGGGCATCTTGTACAGACTTCGGGGCATTGTGTGAGATGTAAGAACATTGCAGAATCCCTATCCTCTTATTTGCTCAAAGATTTGACATATAAAAAAATTGGTCTTTGTTGTGTAGATTCCATAATCATTTTCAGCTGGCTAAATACAGAACAAGAAGCAGAAAAGGAATAATACTGATAATAGCCTACATTCACAGCATAGTTAAGAGAGTTTAAAAGATGTAGGGCAACTGCTAATATTAGAACCCTTTTGACAACATTGCTATTTCTGTATGGAAGAGTAAGAAAGTGTGACTCTGAGGAAATTCTTTGAAAATAACAACAAAAAGTGACTGTGGGGGCCGTGGGCTGTGTAAGTCAAATGCTCTATTTCTGAAAAGGTTTGTAGGTAAGGGTTAGAGTGCTTTCTGATTTCTGAAATCTAGCTGACCCAGAAAGACATTGCAGCAGAGCCTACCCAGGGAAACTGTATGCTCTGGGATAGCAGGCGTAAGGTGTAAACACACTGTTGGAGAAAGAGAATTAAGTCTGGAGAGAGAAAAATATTTAGATTTATGCTCTGTGACTTCAGGAAGGTGTTTATCTTCCCGAAGCTCAGATTTTTTCTCCAGCTGGCACTAGTAAAATACGTAATAGAGGATTGTTGTGAGGACTTAATGCCATATGTAAAGCACTGAGCATGACATCTTCCCTTAAGTGGTCAATAAATGCTGATTCCTTCCTCATACAAGGTAATGGTTCTTTTCAATAAAGGGTGACTCTCATATAAATGCCCTCCTGCCATTTAACAGTGTCCAGTAGAGAGTAACAGTGGAGAGAGAGTTAATCAATGTTTATGGAATAAAACAAAAGTGAGTAGACTTAAGAAAAAAATATTTGAATGTAAAAATTACTACTTTCCCCTAAGAGACTTTCCTTTTGCTATGAAGGTACTCAATATGAAATTAGAATAGAAAATAATATGGCAGCTTGTTTATATTTCAAAACATCTTATTTTAGCTAAAATTTTGATGTAATTGTGCTTCTCTATTAATTTAAAAAACACATACTGTAAGTCTTAGAGATTTAAGGGGAAATAGACACAGTACACCAATTTAACAATGCTTACCCATTACTCGATATTGCAATAAGCATATTAATGGTAAAATGATGATAAAACCAGGCAGAAAAGAACCTGCCAAGCTTAACAGAAAGATAAGGATAGCCATATTTGCATTTCTGAAATAAGAAAATGCAGTGGCTTGTTAAATTGTCCTTGCTCACCAAAGTGTGCTTCAGTTTGAATACTCTTATTGAAATTTTTAGCATTTTATTTTGTGGATATGTAAAGGAGCCATAGTTAGTATTAGGACATTTTAATCCATCTTGAGCCTTAAATGTATTAAGGAGAATGAAATGTGTAACATTCCTAAATAAAAAGTGAGCTTTGTAGAAATATAACAATTTATATTCATCTTTTAGAGAATAGTCTGGCTTTTTACACTGTTTATTAACTTTTTTTAAGCAGCTGTATTGAGATGTAATTAACATATCACACAATTCACTCATCAAATTGTACAATTTGATGGCTTTTAGTATAGTCACAGAACTATACATCCTTTACCATAATCAATTTGAGACCATTTCATTACTCCACGAAGAAACTCCACACTACATAACCCTCAACCCTAACAACTACAGCACCCCTCACCTCAGCCTTAGGCAACCATTAATCTATATTCTGTGTTTATAAATTTGCCTATTCTGGACATTTTATATAAATAGAATCATCAATATGTGGGCCTTTATGACTGGCTATTTTTAATTTAACATAATGTTTTAAGGTTCACCCATGTTATGGCATATGTGAGTACTTCCCTCCTTTTATTCCAGTGTATGGATATGCCACATTTTGTGTACCTATTCATCAGATGGACATTTGGGTTGTTACCATTTTGGGGTAGTATGAATAATTCTGATATAAACATTCATGTATAAGTTTTGTGCAGACATATACTTTCATTTCTCTTGGGTATATGAATATACCCTAGAATTGGAATTTCTGGATCATATGGTAACTATGCTTAAACATTTGAGAAAATTCCAGACTGTTTCCCAAAGCAATAGCAGCATTTTATTCTCCCAGCGGCAGTATGTAAAGGTTCCAAGCTCTGCAACTGTTTGTCAACAATTTTTATTTGTTATTATTTGACTGTTTTATTATAGCTATACCAGTGAGTGAAGTAGTATTCCATTGGGGTTTTGATTTGCATTTCCTTGGTAGTTAATAATATTGAGCATCTTTTCATGTGTTTATTGGCCATTTGTATATCTTCTTTGTAGAACTGTTTATTCAGATTCTTTACTCATTTTAAAATTGGGTTGTCTTTTTATTATTGACTTGTAAGAGTCCTTTTATATTCTAGATACAAATTCTTATCAAATATGATTTGCGATTTTTTTCTCTCATTGTGTAGGTTGCCATTCACTTTCTTTATGATATCTTCTGAAGAACAAAAGTAGTAATTCTGGTGATATTCTGTTTATTTTTTCTTTTGTTTCTTGTGATTTGGGCATTATATGTAAGAAGCCATTGCCTGTCTAGAAAACACTCACCCAAAAGAGCAAAATACAAATTTCTCTCAAGTGCACATGGAACATTCTCCATGTTAAACCATATGCTACACCTTTAAATAAGTCTTGATAAATTTAAAAGATTGAGATCATACAAAGATTTATTTCTATGTTTTCTTCTAAGGTCTTTGATTCATTTTTAGCTAACTTTTAAATATAGTGTGAGGTATGGGGGATGCAAAGGGGAAAAAGGAGAGGAGAAAGAGCCACAAAAATGGGTTAAATTGTATAATGATAAATAAAAATAAATAAATATAGTGTGAGGTATGTATTCAATTTTATTTAATATTTTTGTGTAGATATCAAGTTAGGTACCACAGGTATTAGGAGGAAATCTTACATTTTTTCACCATTGAGTACAATGTTAGCCACAGGTTTTTCAAAAATGAACTTTATCATGTTGAGGAAGTTCCCTGGTACTCCTAGCTTGTTGAGTGTTTTTATCATGAAGTCGTGTTAAATTTTGTTACACACTTTTTCTGCACGTATTGAGAGGGTAACATGTTTTTTGTTGTTGTTCTTTATTCTATTGATATGGCATATGAACATTCATTGATTTTTGCATGGTAAACCAAGCTTGCATTTCTGAGATAAATCCCACTGGTCATGGTGTATAATCCTTTCTATATATTGCTAAATTCTATTTGCTAGTATTTTGTGAGGATTTTTATATCTATATTCATAAGAGATATTGATCTGTAGTTTTCTTGTGATATCTATGTCTGTTTTTTGGTATCAGGGTAATACTGATCTCAGAATGAGTTGAGAAGTATTTCTTCCTCTTCTACATTTTGGAAGAGTTTTTGAAAAAATGCTATTAATTCTTCTTGAAGTATTTGGTATAATTCACCTGTAAAGCCATCTGGTCCTGGGCTTTTCTTTGTGGAAAGTTTTTTGCTTACTTAATTTGATTACTTTACTTGTTATAGGTCTATTTAGATTTTTTTGTTTCTTCTTTAGTGAGTTTGGTAATTTGTGTCTTTGTAGGGATTTGCCTTATTCATCTAAGTTATCTAATTTATTAGCTTACAGCGTTCATAGCATTCCCTTATGATTCTTTTTATTTTTGTAAGGTGGGCAGTAACATCCCTTCTCTCATTCCTGATTTTAGTAATTTGAGTCTTCTCTCTTTTTCTCTTAGTCAGTCTAGGTAAAGTTTTGTCAATTTTGTTGGTATTTTTCAAAAAACAACTTTTAATCTTGATTTTTTCATTGTTTTTCTATTCTCCATGTTGTTATCTTCTGCTCTGAATCTTATTTATTATTTACTTCATTCTGCTTTCTTTGTGTTTACTTTACTCTTTCTAGTTCCTTGAGATGAAAGAGTAGGTTTATTTTAGATTTCACTTCTTTTTTGATATAATCATTTATAGCTATAAATTTCCCTCTAAGCACTGTTTTAGCTGCATCTCATTAGCTTCAGTATGTTGTATCTTCATTTTCACTTATCTCACATTATTTTCTCATTTACTCTGTGAGGCCTTCTTTGAACCATGATTATTTAGTAATATGTTGTTTAATATCCACATATTTGTGAATTTTCCAACTTTCTTTATTATTTCCAATTTCACTTTATTGTGATTAGGGAACACACTTTGTGTGATTTCAATCATTTAAATTTATTGAAGCTTGTTTAATGTCATAGTATATGATCTAACATGCAGAATGTTCCATGTGCACTTGAGAAGAATGTGTATTCTGCTGTTGTTGGGTGAGTATTATATAGATATCGGTTAGGTCAATAGTTAAAGGTCTGGAATGCTCAATTTTTTTATTTCCTTATAGATCTGACCAGTTCTGTTATTGAAAGTGAGATATGGTGATCTCCAACTATTGTTGTCAGTTGCCTATTTCTCCTTTCAATTCTGACATTTTTTATTTTCTGTATTTAGGGCTCTTTTGTTAAGTGTATATATACTTATAATTTTTATGACTTCTGTGGTTAAATATATCTGGTATATTTTGCTTAAAACTAATTCATATTCTTAGAGATGCATTTTGGTCAATAGCATACTAAGGCTCTATGAATCCTGGCAATAAAAAAGTAAATTAGCTTATTTTCAGCCTGCATTGACCAAATGAATTTGCTTATTGATCACTTTAATGGCAAAATAACTATTAGTATTTTGTTTTCTACTAGCATGTCTTGGAACAGTATAGGAAACACTAGGCTAAAGAAGCAGCCTCCAGATGTTATCTAAAATGCTCTCTTTCTTCTTTAATTTATGCTATTTTGAGTCCCTGATTGGTTTTGCTCCAATGTATATACTAGCATTTATTCATTTTATTTTGGGTCACTTTCATTCTTGGTTTTTGCTTTTGCAATGGCTTAAAGTTCACTTCAGATACAGTCTTTACTGATTGATTTCTGTAGAGGTTTGTGCCATTCATATTTTTTCCAAAATCTAAACACACCTGCTTTTACTTTTATATACTGTGCTAGTCAGTGTTCTCCAGAGAAACAGAATCAATAGGAGATAGATAGATAGATAGATGATTGATAGATAGGTAGGTAGATAGATAGATAGATAGATAGATAGATAGATAGATAGATAGATAGAATAACAAATTGGCTCACACAATTATAGAGGCTGAGAAGTCCCAAGATCTGCATTTGGCAAGTTAGAGAACAAGGAGAGCCAGTGGTGTAAGTTCCAATCCAAAAGCTAGCAGGCTTGAGACCCAAGAAGAGCTAAGTTTTTGGTTCAAGTTGAAAGGCAGAAAATGACTGAAGTCCCAGATCAAGCACTCAAGCAGGCAGAGGTCCTTCTCATTTAGCTTCTTTGTTCTATTCAAGTCTTCAGTTGATTGGACGAGGCCCAGCCACATTAGGGAAGGCAGTCTTGCTTTATTTTATCTACTAACGCAAATGCTAATATCATTCAGAAACACCCTTACAGGCACACCCAGAATAATGTTTGACCAAATGTCTGGACACAACATAACCCAGTCATGTTGACACAAAATTAACCATCACATCCACTGACTGTCTTCTGTTCACTGGTCCAGTGGCTTTCTTTCCAGTTTAAGTCACTAACCTACTTCAGTGTCCATAGTGCTTTGATGGGGAAAATTCTTTCTCTTTTTAGGGATATAATAATGATTTTTAGACCCTGGTTGGGTCTAAAAAAATTTTTTTAAAGATTTCTTTATGGCAAAGATGTTATGGTTCTATATATGGGACAAAATTAAAACATTTTCTAAATGTTATACACACACACACACACACACACACAGAATGGAATACTACTCGGCCATGAAAAAGCATGAAATTCTGTCATTTTCAGCAACGAGGATGAGCCTGGAAGACATTATGTTAAGTGAAATAAGTCAGGCACAGAAAGATAAATACTGCATGTTCTCATTCATATGTGGAAGCTAAAAATAATAAAAGTAATAATAATTTGAACTTTTTGAAGTAGAGAGTAGAATTGTAGTTACTAGAGACTGGGAAGGCAAGCGGGGGTTAGGAAGAGGTTGGTTGATGGGCACAAAATTGTAGCTAGGTAGGAAAAATAAGTTCTAGTGGTATACAGTAGTATTAGACAACTATAATTAACAATAATTTATTGTATGTCCTCAAGTAGCTAGATGAGAGATGATCAAATATTCACATCACAAAGAAATTATAAAGTCTTGTGATGATGAATATGCTGATTTTATCATCACATATTCTATACATGTATTGAATGTATATATGTTCATGTATACATATACATGAAATATAACTCTGTACCCCATAAATATGTACAATCAATATGTGTCATTTAAAAGTAAATAAATTTCTTTATAAAAAATTTTTAATGTAGACAAGGAAAAAGAATTAAACATTTTCTTAAACTCAAGAATTTAGACTTCCAGGGAGAGGATGGACTAGAGATGCCCAGGGAGTGGGCACAGAAGAAGACTGAAATGGGCCCACTGCCACTGCTGCTGCAGTCACCAGTGCCATTGTCCAGTCCCAGAATCATCACCCATCTCAAAACAGCTCCCCATAGAGCAGCAGTCCTGTGGGTGGCCCATCACTGCAGCTGTGGACTCTGCAAACATGAGGGAGATGGCCACAGCTGTTGCCACTGCCACAAAGTAACCCCACTGCCACCAAAGACACAACAGATGCCAGGGAGGCAGTTGCAGCTGCTGACACTGCTGCTGCTGCTGCAAGGTACCCCAACTGCCACTGCAGACACTGTAGCTGCACAGGCCATCACTGTGGACACTGTAGCCACATGGACAGCTCCTGCAACAGCCACTGCTGCGGTTGCTGCAACAACCAGCACCACCAGGCAGACACCACAGCTGTGCATGCAGTCAACTGCTGCTGGAGCCACCGCTGCCATGTGGGCAGCCTACCAAAGCTACCTCCACAATGACTGCCACCGCAAAGGCAGCCTGCTATCACAGCAGCAGCCACAGAAGCCATTACTGCTGTGCAGGTAGATAATGCATTGACACAAGGACCACCCAACTGCATTGACACAACGAGGGTCATCAGCAGAGTCCAGAGAAGAAGAGTAATAGAAGAAGCAACTGCTTTACCAGATGATCAGACATCAATGTAGCAATACTAAAAATATGGAAAAACAAGAAAATATGAGTTCACCAAAGGAATACAATAATTCTCAAGTACCAGACCCCATAGAGCAGGAAACCCTTGAAATGACTGAAAAGAAATTCTGAGCACCAATCTTAAGGAAGTTCAATGAGATACAAGAAAACACAGATAGGTAACACAATGAATTGAGCAAATCCTATCCAAGATATGAAGGAGGAAATTTACAAAGAGATTAATACTTTTAAAAAGAATGTAGCAGAACTCATGGAACTGAAGGAGTCATTCAATGAAATAAAAAACACAATTGAGAGCTTAAGCATCAGGCTAGAACAAGCAGAAGAAAGAATTTCTGACACCCATATGTAGAATTGAACTAGAACTATAACTCTCACCATATAACAAAATCAACTTAAAATGGATTAAAGACTTAAATATAAGACCTGAAACTATAAAACTCTTAAAAGAAAACATAGGGTAAACACTTCAGGAAGTAGGACTGGGTAAAGACTTTATGAATATATCCCCAAAAGCACAGGAAACAAAAGGGAAAAAAAAAAAAAAAAAACTGGATTATATCAAACTAAAAATTTTCTGCACAGCAAAAGAAACAATTAACAGAGAGAAAAGACAACCTACAGAGTGGGAGAAAATACTTGCAAACTATGTATCTGACAAAGGATTAATATCCAGAATATACAAGGACCTCAAACAACAGTTAAAAAAACCAAAAAAACAAGTGACCGAATTAAAAAATGGGCAGAGAAAATTTAAAAAATAAATAAATAAATAAATAAATAAATAAATAAATAATGGGCAGAGGAGCTGAATAGGCATTTCTCAAAGGAAGATATACAAATGGCCAACAGACACATGGAAAAATGCTCAACATCACTTAGCATCAGGCAAATGCAGATCAAAACCACACTGAGGTATTATCTCACCCTAGTTAGACTGGCTATTATAAAAAATACCAAGAATAACAAATGCTGGTGAGAATGTGGAGAAAAGGGAACCCTTTTACACTATTGATGAGACTGTAAATTGGTGCGCCCATTATGGATTTTCCTCAAACCTTATGGATTTTTCTCAAACAATTACAGATAGAACTGCAACATGATCCAGCTACTATTGCTGGATCTATACCCAAATGAAAGGAAATCATCATGTAGAAGGGATACCTGCACTCCCATGTTTATCACAGCTCTGTTTACCATAGCCAAGAGATGGAATCAACCTAAATGCCCATCATCAGATTACTGGATAAGGAAAATGGTGTATATTTACACAATGGAATACTACTTTTCCATAAAAAAGAATGAAATACTGCCATTCACAGCAACATGGATAAACTTAGAGAAAATCACCTTAAGTGAAATAAGCCAGGCACGGGAAAAGAAATACCTCATGTCCTCACTCATAAGTGGGAGCTAAAAAATAATCAAATAAATTTTAATAAAAAGGAAACAAAAGGATACAACAATCACAATAATACATTGAACATTCAAAAGTAGAGGAACAGAACTGAGGTTACTAGAGGTGGGAAAGGGGGAGGGGGAGGAGAGTAAGGGAGGAATTGGTAAAGATCCATGAAAAACAATTACATTGTATGTTTGATGTACTAATTATCCTGATTTGAGCATCACATATTGCACACAGGTACTGATATTAAACTTTGTACCCCACAGATATGTACAGTCAACTATGTTACAATAAAAAATTAAAACATAAAATTTTTTAAATTTAAAATATAGAATTTAAAGGTATTTTAGTTTTGCCTTTTACAACTTTGTGTATTGTAAATTATACATGTGTTTGATGAGAACCAATATTTGGGGGAACCTCGTTCTATTCCTGATGCACACTACCTCGCCAGAAATCTCACTGAGTGATATGGAGCTTTTTGTTTCATTTGACACAGTAGCACATTGTTAACTTTAAGAGACATGAGAAGCCCATTTGTATCATCTTGGCTTCTAGCATTGTAGAGACTTTGCTCTTATTTCTATTGAGTCCAACAGAAAGGTTTCTTCTTTTCAGAGATGATCGTGTTTGCCTTACATTTCATAATTGAATCATAGGTCATCTCCTTTAAAAATAGCTATTCCAGTCATGTCCTTATATCTACCATTTTCATAAGGCTTTAAAGATAATTTTTTTTATATAGTCCTTAAGACCCAAAAGTCAAATTTCAAATTTTGTTTTGTAACATCGATATTATTTAACTTTTCTTCTACTTGTTTTTTTTTTTTTTTTTGAGAGCACCTTTTTAATCCCCTTCATTAGTCAACTAGAAAGGGTATCAGTTCTCTTCTTCCTAGACATATATTAATGAGTCCCAGGCACAAGTCCTTATCATCTGTCTCCATTCCTATGCACTAAAGAAGCTTACCCAGCCCAGTCCTCTGCACATGACTCAGCTTCATGTTCCAGCCATGCAGAAAAGCATGATGCTTCTTCCTATCTGCATATTGTATTTTTTACTGAAGCATAATAGGTTATACATACTTTAAGGGTACAATGTTGACTATCATCACTAGTGTACAATATACGTAAAGTGTTCAACGTCACTACTCATCAGGGAGATGTGAATCAAAACCACACTGAGATATCAACTCAACCCATTCAGATTGGCCATTATTAAAAAGACAGAATAACAAATGCTGGCAAGGACATGGAGAAAGAGGAACTCTTCTACATTGTTGGTGGGACTGTAAACTAGCACAGCCATTATGAAAAACAGTATGGAGTTTCCTCAAACAACTACAGATAGAACTACAATATGATCCTGCAATCCCACTTCTGAGTGTACACCCAAAGGAATGGAAATCATCATGTCGAAGGGATACCTGCACTCCCATGCTCAGTATTTAACTCTTCTTTCCTCATTTTCAACCTCTTCAAAAAGTCTAGTAACTCTTTCTAAAATGTTGAAGTGTCCTGCTGTTATAGGATAATTCTACTGAGGCAGCAAACTCCAAATCTCACTGATTAAAATTTATGTTCTGTTCAAGAGAAATGCCTAACACAGGTCACCAGAAGGGGCTTCACCATCTGGAACATTGCTGATTGACTGTCTTCCATTTGAAAAATAGACCACAGACAATCATTTGGCTCAAAATTAATACACATCACTTCTTTCATATTTCACTAGTCAAAAGTAATTCCATAGGCACAATTAATTTCAAGGGGCAAGAAAGTAATCTTTGTGTACCCCGGAAGAAATGGAAAATTGGATACTGGCAAACACTAGCAATATCTGGCATAGCCCTCAAAAATTAACAGGGAGATTTTGTCTCCTATTTAATTTTGCTCAAGGTTTAATGCCAAAATATTATCAAATAAATGTATCATATAATATCCAAGTAAACAAATTCGAATAATGAAATGTCTTCCACTGGAAAACAGAGAGACAATATCTGTAGTTGTCTAGGTTATACTCAACAAAACTAGTAGATCAGTGAAGTCTCCTTGAGTCAGAGGTGGAATAATAATAAGACAGGTTATTCTTTAATTAAGAGTTGCTTAACTACTTTTCTAAATGCCCATGAAAACTCAGGATTCTATCAATATTGCACATAAAGAAATGTACGTAAGTAATACATTATGGGAAAGTTCAATCCTTAGTCCTCTGAAATAGTGTTCCCATTATATCTTTTCATCAACAATTGGGTCAACTGAAATATACTGACAGAATTGACAGGTCATCCCAAGATCTGTCCATATAGGCTCCTTTCTTCCTCATCCTAATCATATGTAGTTCTTAATCATCAGTCCTCAAAAGCAAAATTTTAAAAAGGTTGTCCATCTACTTTTTCCTACAGAAAAACAAAATCTTTTAACTACTGGCAAAACCATTGTGTGGTTTTTTTTAATTTACATATGTGTTATTGATGTTAATGCCACATTTTGAGGATACAGGTTTCTAACTGCAATATATTCAACTAATTCATACTTTATAGGACTCTTTTTGGTTATTTTCTATTCCCAAACCCATATCAATAGACAGATTTGTAGCTCTCATGAGAGTTTTACTGATTTTAAAAAAAATCTAAATAATAGTGTGGATCTCTCAAAAGAGAAAAAAGGTGTACAAGTGTGCCACTCAGAAGATTTTCCTTTATGTGTGGATTTAAAATGCATGTCACTTTTGGAGATTGGCTGCTGTTGCCCTCTTTATCTGCAATTACTTATATATAGGCCTCTTCTCATCTTTGAATAGAAGGACTAAATGGATATATCAGTAATGGTCCAAGTAGAGCCCTATGCCACATTCCAAATGGGCAACCTGAGCAAAGTTGAATAAAAGGAGTATCCACAAAAGAGTTGGTAGAGTTTGAAAACACAAGGGGTGGATTCAAAACACAAGGGGTGGCAGTGTTTTCAAACAAGTAGAGTTTGAAAACACTACCCCTCCCAATAATAACAGAAGTTCACTACAATTCCTAGGTCAGAAGGGGCCAGAGTACTGAGCAGTTACAGAAACTTGAGCCAGAGAAAGGTGGATGGGAGGGCCACCTGACAAGAGCTGTGACCTTTTATTGGGATCTTCTGTGACCTTCCGCCCACCTCAGTCCTGCAGGGAAGCGACCAGGGGAGCACATACCCCAACTTCCCTCTCCTACCTCCACTGATCTGCTGGTGTTCATAGCCCTATCAGACCTCTATTGCACTACATAGTTTATTTATTTAAATTGTTCATTGTCTTTATCCACCATTAGAATGTCAGTTCAATGAGGATAAGAATTTTTATCTACTTTGTTCTCTGCTGTATGGTTGGCACATAGTGGATACACATTTATCGTTGATGAGTAAAGAAAAGACACTTGGAATGTGCATTATATCTATTTTAACTACCAGACATTAGTACATTGAATAGAAGAAAAAAAAGGAATCTCAATTTTAAGTTCAAAAGGACATTAGAAATCCTGACACGTGAGATGCTCATATCACAGACAAGTAAACTGAGGCCCAGAGATTATCATGTATATAACAAGTGGGATGGAAAGCAATAGAAATAAGATCTGACTCCCAGTCAAGAAGGTTTTCTTGACTGGGTTAGCTTTCAAAGAAGCCTGTGGGCTTGAATCTTTGGTTCCTTAAATTAGCCACATATATACTTAATTTTGAGACTTGATTAAACCATGGACAGATAATTTCAGATAAGATGTTTTTTCTGAAAAATGCCGACATTTATTTTGGGTTAATATGCAAGATGCAATGAAATTCAAATGACATTAAAATATAGAAAATGAGATTTAGTCATGTGAGAAAGAAGAAAGACTTCTGACATTCAGATGGATAGGATGTTCCCACTGTTTAGAAAAATTAGGGTACTAAAAGAAGATTTGGATCCCAAGCCATAAATATTAAATAAGAACAAATGCCCTCTATACATTCAGATTGAGTCAAACGTTTTATAAAACATACTGAGAAAGATCAAAGTAAATATGACATTATCTCAAAGAAATAATGCAAAATTTTCAAAAGGCCATTTGCTATAGCATTCTTTCTAACGCATAACGAAAAGGCATGGGTCTCATGATTGTCTTAAGAAATATTCCCTGTAAAAAGCAGCACAGGTTAACGATCTGATGTCAGGATGCCAACTGGTCAGGTTTCCTCTGTTATGTCTTTTCCCCCTAATATTTAGAATTTTGTTTCTGCAAAGTAGTCAAAAAGCTAACATAGACCTGCTCTGTCCACTTAGCAACTTAGTATCAAGTGATTTGACTTGTCCTTGTCACTTGTAGAACAAAGCCTTCTTTTAAAAACTAAATGTTTTCCCAGATATGTTTCCCATTTCTGACTATTCTGCATGTTAGCATTTCCAAAGCTAAAAGAAATAGTACATTTTAAAGCAAATAAATGATGAACAGTTTTAAAGGAGTGATAAGGCAGGAAAGGGAGAGAATCTACGTGTAATTTACTAACTTATTGATGTTGGGTTTTTTTATTATTTTTAAATTTGATATTGGGTAATAAGATACTATTACCATGACCAAGTGCCGGCTTCAGTTGATGATCTGCAAGCTCACTTTCCAAACTGAATCCCCTCAGCTTTGGAGATGAGGGAGTTTCTGTTCAAATAGCATTTATTAAAGTGTTTATTAAGGAAACATGTTTTTTTGTTTAAAACTTCGTTATCAAAAAAGCTTGAGTTGGGGAAAGGGGTCTGCCAGTGATTAAAAAAGAACTCTTTTTAAAGCTCTGAAACAAACATTAAGTACCATGGTGCTATTACGGCCTTCCCCTACACCTTGCTGGACAGTCTTTCTCACGAGGTGTTTATTACTCAGTTGCTCCAAGAGTAAAAAATGAATCTCTACATTCATTAAAATAAGAAGCCCATCACTTGCCCTTCCTATGTTTTTGTGCACATTGATTGGCAATAGTTGAAAACGGGTCATTGAAAAGTACAATACCAGATATGAAGAGAAAACAATTATAAAAGTTAGTTTTTTTATGTAAAATATGTTGGGGGTGTTTTTAATAATTAAACGTATAATAATATATTTACAAAAATGAGATTCTAGTGTGCATAATGAGTATTTTGTTTTTCTCTTTTTAACCATGAGCTATTTGAAGCATATAGAAATTGATATAACAGCAGATGTCCAATAACTAACTTCATTGTAAAAAAGACAACCAAAAAACATGTGCTTCCTAAAAGAACCAAACTCCACCTACAGATTTGCCAAAGGAAATGAAAACCTAAAATTTAAACTCTTACTGAAAGATCAGTACATGAGGCGTTAACTAAAGGGACTAGTTCCATGAGAATCGGGAATAAGATCATACAATATTTGCTGAACTCATAGAAGCAGAGAGTAAAATGGTGGTTATCAGAGCCTGGGGAGGTGTGGGTACTAGAAAGATGGTTGGTCAAAGGGTACAACATTTCAGTTAGGTGAAATAAATTCAGGAGATCTATTGTACAACACAGTGATTATAATTAACAACAATATATTGTATATTGGAAAATTGTTAAGAGAGTAGATTTCAAATGTTCTCTCACAAAGAAATGCTAAGTATATGAGGTAATGGATATATTAGCTTGATTTAGTCACTCCACAATGTATACATATATCAAAACATCACGTTATACAACGTAAATATATGGTATTTTTATGTGTCAGTTAAAAAAAAAGTCAAAATTTAAAAAAAAATTTTTTGGAAAGAAAAAAAAGAATTGGGGAATTGGGACTACTGATCTGACCCCATAGAGCATGAAGTAGTAGTATTTGAATCACCTGGGAACTTGTTATTAATGCAGAATTCCAGGGGCTCCACTCCAGACCTACTGAATCTGAATAAACACTTTGTCAAGATCCTCAGGTGATTCCTGTAAACATTAACTTTTGACGAGCATTGTTCTGTACAATTGCTATCTGAGAGGAGACAGACTTATATTTGGTGTTCACTGATAATAGTGAGGATCCCTTAGCTAGACAGTAATTTGGATACTGGTCAAACTTTGTCACAGAGACCAGGAAAACAGATGAGGAAAGCAAAGTGTTGGTAAAGAGTGGATTACCATAGTACAGCTGAAGTAATAAAGTTACGTCCAAAGGCTTGAGATTGCAGAAATTCAATGAAGCCATTGAAGTAATCACTTTCAAGACTATAATTGGCTATTTTGTATCAGTAATACTAGACTTGTAATTCTTCTCCTATTATAATTTAGAGGCATCAGCTGCACTTGCAAAAGTAAAACCCTGAGTACTATTCCTGTATGACCAAGGACAAACCATTTCACCTTCCAACATTCTAGTCTTTCCAGCTGTAGACAAAGATTTACAACTTTCGTTAGTAATGGGATTGAGGTTCTTATTTGGATGAGATGCATGCAAGTGCCAAGAAAGATTATTATTTTAGCTGACAGAAAAAAAAAAAAAAAGACTGTCACTTGGTTTTGAATGCTTTGTGAAGCAAAAGACACAAGTATAAAATTATGCTGATAGTCTTTTTGTTTTGCCTGCTTATGGAGTTTGAACTTGTCTGAATCCTATGATAAATTTGCAACATAACAAAGGATTAAATGAAAGGCCATTTAATTACCTGAATCATAGCTTGTAAAAATGTATGTGTCAGTGGGGCAGAAGGAGAGGATTGGTGTAATTAATATCCCTGAATTTAGGAAAATTGTGTCTAGCAGAAAAATGTGTACATATTTGGCAAAAATTGAGTGACAGGTCAAGAACTCTTCAAGCTAAAAAGATTATGTCAACAGATGCATTCCCCATCTGCTCACTGAATGCACAAAAATGGAAATCCCATTTTTCTGCAGATCAACTGAAGCTCAAGTTATGCTCAGAGGCCATGAATCACATCATACTAATAGCCAAGATTGAGATATGTAAAATATATATAAAATGAAGGGAAGCTATTTTTATGTGAAATGTCAAAGATACATTTCTTTTCTGGTCTTCATTAGAAACTTATACTTCTGTTCCCAAAAAGCACAATCTAAAGATATACCAGAACAGCAAATTGGTGTTGACACCAAAACACACCCAAAGCAAATATACAAGCTGACAGTGCCTGGTGTTATTGGAACAATAGGTCACCAGTATCACAGATGGATTGTTTAAACCATGTAATAACACAATGTTTTAAAATCTTCCATTTTGTAATGGTGGAGACTTCCATAAGACACCCGAGATCATATAAAATATTCTTACTGCTAGAGGTATAGTGACATCTACTTCTGTATGTTGTAGTGTTATTTAGGAGAGATTGGTGAAAGCGAGTTATGTAAGTTCAATTGAAAATAACAAAAAACTCATATTAAGAAATTAACGGTGCAATTTACAATTCATTAAATTACTCATGTATCAACAAAGATTTATAGAGCACCTACTATGTGGCAGGATTTATGCAGGAGTTTGAGCTGCTATAAAAAAACAATAAAGACATGTATCTGCCCTTCCCTTCCCCCAGCCCCACATTGGTCCTTATTAAATTCTGATCAACACCAGGGTGCACATTCTTACATTTTTGCCTACACATCCTTCATAGAAAATTCTCAGTCTATCTGACTGCAATTACTCTTGGACTAGAAATATAGGATCTTAATCAACATTTTTCATTGGTCCCAGTCATTGCTGTTACTATTTGCTACTGCAAAGATCCATGCAAGGCAATACTAAAAACCAGAGACTCTTTCTTTCTATATTAATTACGTAAAAGTGTTAACAGGAATGGTTTATCTCTCCATGTTGAGGTAGAAGAAGAGTTATACAGATAACTTTGTTTTTCATTTTCTTTGAGCTAAATTAGCTGGATTTAGTTTCCTGGATTAGTACGTCCTACCACACAGAAGTTTTCAACTAAGCTTAATGCCTAGAATGCATTATCAATCCAGCCACCAGAGATTCTGACATAATACCAGTTATATGGGGACTAAAATATTACATCCTTTATATTAATCCTCATAACAAAGCCCTTGTGGAAATATGAAGCAGAGGAGGGTGAGAACATGACATCAATGGAGCTAATTAAACATGAGAGGAGTAAACCAGATACTCTGGAAATGTAGGGCAACTACGACTATTTTTAAGCCAGCAGAAGTTTTGAGGAAACGTGGATGTGGAAAAGTAGAAAAGTTGTGGTAGTTGATTCCCTTTTTCCCTTTTTAGGGGTATGGAAATATCAGTATGTGGATTATCAAGGCAATTGGCAAGTCTGTTGTCACATGGGTGCTTCTATTCATGACAGGAGGTGTTGCTCAGCAAGAGAAATGCATTTCCTGCAAACTTGCTATACACCTGATGATTTGTGTGGTTAATGCATGATGCTGGGAGAACAGAGAAGGAAAGAATCTTTAGGTGCCCCAAAGTTTTGGATAGAAAACTGAGCCACTTGGAAGCACAGATGGTGTTTTCATCACTTCTTCGTTCTAACAGTTGGGACTTTAGGAGGGGTAGAGAAATCTTGGGTATGAACAATTGGCTATGCAGATGGTGATGGTGAACTGGTTTGGCCAACAGTTTTAAATTCCAGACACATGGATTCTTACCACAGAAGAATAAGAAGGATGAAGAAGAGGAAGAAGGGAAAAAAAAAAGAAGAGGAGGAGAAAATGGATAAAGAAAATGTAACAAGTAAGAGAGAAATGTGTATCAAGTCACATTTTCTTTATCCACTGTCTTTATAAGTAGGAAGAATCAGAAGGCCACATCTAAAATAGCAGGGATGCAAAAAGTTCACCAAATTTTGGTTGGTAAGCAACGCTGAATAACTTAATTGAATTTGTCACTTGGCATTCATAGTGTAGTTATGGGATCTGGGGATCAGTAAATGGAGGAAATTTCGCAGAGAATTAAAATTACCCACGGAAACCAAGTGTGTGCTGGGATAAATGGCAAAGCAGTAAGATAAGTGAAGTCTAGCAGAAGTCTTGGCCAGTGGAGACCCATTTCTACAATTATGAAGGTAGCACAGTAAGAGAAAAGAGATTTTTAACAGCGAAAATCCAGCCTGCTTTCAAAGACTAGGGGATAGTTGTGGCTATGGTTTAGGAAATTTATATATAAAAAGTTTAACAGTCATATAACACCTACTTTTAATATATGTACTTGGAATGAAGAAGACCAGTTACAAATTTTCCAATTCACAGGATGCAGATTTCCTCAGGATATTTATGGTAAACTCAGGAGATATAATGAGATCAAAATTGAACCATATGAGAACAAAATTGAACTGATATGAGAACTAAAACGTCTTTCAAAATGGCAGGCATTGCGTTCATTTTTACATTCTAGATTTACCAAGTGCATGTTGTGTTCTAGGCATCGCCCTGAGTCCAGGAAATGCTGAGATAAATAATAGTGTCTACTCTCAAGGAACTCATGGCCTAGTTGGGGACAGACAGTTTTGTATAATGCAAGGTGATCAGGGCTAAAACTATGTGAGTACCAATGAGAGGTCAAGAAAAAGCTCTGCAGAGAAAATCAAGTACTAGAAGTTTGAAGGGAGAGAAGAAACTTAACAGGCAGAAAAAGGCAGAGGAGAAGAGCCCTGGTTTAGAGGGAACAACATGCCTCAGGGCAGTGATAGCCTGCAAGGGGCAACAGCAGGGCAGGCACCGGGGCCACTAGAAAATGAGGCGGGGCTTGTGAAGGGCTTTGTAATACCTCCTCAGAAAGAGACAGTGTTTTCTAACATGAGTAATAGAAACAGTTAAAGATTTTAGGCTGTTGAGGCAAGAGGGAAAACTTTTAAATAAGAATGATTTTGTTTGCTTGTTTTTATTGACCTATTTCTTTGCAGTGGTCTGGTTGCAAGTTGCATTTTGAGGACGTATTTCCTTAAATGGACAGAGACTTGTTTGCAAAGTAGCAACGTCAAATGCATGTCTTCTCACCAGGCCATGGAGACGCCCTGGAACCTCCTCACCCTCAGAAAGTAGAGACACTGCCTTCTTTGCTTTCCACCTATGATTGAGACTAAGGTCTTCCCTGTTTTCGAATGAATTTTGTTAGCCAGCTCAGAGGGAAGTAGCAAAAGAAAGTGCAGTAAAACTTTACTACATTTTCTCTGGCAGTATGTTATCGCCTTCAGTGTCATCACAGTCTCCATCTCCAGGAGATGCTATCTTTCCTTGTGACAACTGTCCTTGAAAAGGGAGAGATCCCTTACCTAATAGGGATTAATTCCCTCACGTAACTTTAATAAGGTGCACGGGTGTGCCTTCAGAGACACACTGACAGAAATCTTCCCTAATATAAATCAATCATTACCCTTCAGAGCTAAAGAAAGTTCTATTTCCTTGAGTACTTTGCTCTTTTTAGTTCAAGCAAGGATAGGAATTTGTTTTCTGAAAATGTCAATGCTTGCTTACATTCTTGGAGCCAGTCAAGACTCTGGATTAACATGCAAAGTTCATGGCCTCAGTTGTGACAAATGCACAGCAAAAGTTAGATGTCAGGAATGTCGCTGGGGAAAGAGATTTCAAACATGGGAAAATATCTGTTTATTTTGAGAGCTAGAAAAATAGTTCATCAGAAATATGTCTGTTAACATGTGGTCTGGTTCCTCTTTTTACCCTTTTTACCCTGTGGCAAGACTTTTTTTTTTTTTTGGCATATATGTAATGAAGAGTTTTTACTGTGTTTAATCAGTCTCCTAGTTTTTTATTTTTATTTTTTTCATTATTTATTTATTTATTTATTTATTTTAAATTTTATTTTGTCAATGTACAATGTGGTTGATTATTGTGGCCCATTACCGAAACAGTCTCCTAGTTTTTTAGAGGGGACACTGTTACTTAATGTTGAATAACATTTCAGACAGCTTTTACTCATGAGACTAGCTTTTTGGTTCATGGTGCTCTTTACAAATTCTGAGTACATTACCAATAATTTTTCAACTCTCTGAGAAGCAATTTCTCCTTCTCCATGTGATAATATAGAATAGCAGAAAAAGTGCCAAACTTAGAAGCCCTGAATTCTAGACCTAAGACTGCGTGATTCATGAAATAAGTGACCTTAAAAGTTCCATTTCACCTCTGGGTCTTGGTGTCCCCATTTTACATCTTAGGAAAAATATATCCCTGTCTATCTCAGTGCTGTTTGTAGATCTAATGGTGAAAATGTTTCTGAAAGCATGTTATATTATAAATTCATTCAGTCTTTATTGAATAACATAAGTGCTGATGTGCCTAAAATTCAAAATTGTTCTTCAAATACTGTGTCTTTATTCAATCCTCAATAAAAGACCTATTGAAAGCGCTTATATTGGGAGCTAACCTACTGTGGCCCTGTTGAGTTTGATAAAGAAATTAAGCTTAGACAACCTGTAGAAATGGATGGTTAATATGTCTCTTTAACCATCTCATTTCATGGAAGCCTTCTTCCCTGAAATTTTAATAGAACAGCTAATCAATTCCAGATGGAACCCTTGTGAATGTCTGTAGTACAGAGATCCTTTAAGTGTGATCCACAGACTAGAATTGAGGCTTGACACATGATAAAATTGACAACCTGTAGTAAAAATTTTGGAGCACATTGAATCTTTCTCAGATTCACTGTTTCACTTCTTAAATGTGAGGGTGAGAGGTATCTTCTTGTTACCAGAAGCTTTAGATCTGCTAAAAAGCCTGGATGAATGTTTAGTTGAGTCCCTCAAGTTCCATGCCAGCAGCAGAACAGAAATAGTTTTGGACTGGCAATTCCAGAGCAGGTGTTGCCAGTTGGTTGCCTGAACCATGGGAAAAAAAAACCTCCTTCTGGCCTTTTTTAGATGCCTGCTTTTGAGCAGTGCTACCTCCCAATGGGGCTGCCAGGGAGAATTAGTCTCAGAATGCACTCACAAAAAGAAGACTGAATTAAGTTTCTGGATGAATGAGAAATGTGTGCTTAAATGTTGAAGAAAGTCTGCCCAAAACAGCAATCTTGGTTTTGGCATCACTGAAATTGAACTTCACTTTTTTTTTTTTTCCTACCGATGGTGTTTTAGCCAATGGCTTCAGCTGCTTCTATTGCAGTTTTGCAGTTCATGATAGTAAAATCAAGTCATAAGGAAGTCTTTTATATGATATGAAGTGTTACAGCAATGAAGACAAAATATCACAACATTGTGTTAGTGTTCAGAATCTAACCAAAGACTACAAAATATATGTGTGTCCTGCTTTCTGAAATACTGAGTTGTCCTCACTTTAAGAAATACAAATACTTCAGAAAAGTTAGATTTAAGGCAGGTCTTCTGGTAGTCTTCCATGATAAAAAACTGATGTGGTGGTTAGGAAAATAAATCCTCAGTGAATTTTATTATTCATTTTAATGTAAAATAAAGACTCCTCGGTGGTTCTTAAGTGTTTGGGGGCCTTATCTCCTTTGAGAATCTGATGAAAGCTAAATGTTTCACCTAGAAAACTGAACAAAGCACATACCACACAATTTAAGTTATAATTCCATGGGGTTTCTGGTTCATTTATAGTTTCCAGGACTCCCAGGTGCCCCACAGTGTATATCGGCACCTAGCCACCTCTCAGTTCTTTTTATTTCTTTCCAACTCTTATTTTCCCTGAACTCTCTTTGTAAAGGATCTGATGTGAGTTCTGATCACTCTCGCCATCATGGAAGGCTGCTCTGTCTCTGGACCTATGATAAGCATAGACCTCAACTAGAAACTCCAAGAGACACCATCACTAGGTGTCTACTCTGAACAGGTATTCATGCTCAGTGTGCTGAGTGCTTCACATGCAAGATCTGCCTCTCCACATAGTTTTGAAGTGTCTGATAATTTTTGTGCACCACTGTGTATCTCATTCTTTCAGAGAAAGAAAAAGATAACATCAGCATTTAAGAAGTGATGGATCTATATCTCTAATTCTACAAGAATCCCGGGACCACTGATTAAGAGCCCCAGACTACTTATGGCTTTAGATCAGGATGTATGTCCATCTAGATACACAACCCACTGATTCACCACTTGGGCTTGGTTGATTTGGAATTGGAGTAGCCTTTCAGGCCTTCTGATTAAGAAATCTAAGTTCCCTACTTCACTGCTTTGAAATTTGGTCACTTTCATGTAACTCTAACTATTGCCTCTTGCTTTGCTTTACCTACACAGGTAACAACCTTGACTCAGGAGGTCTCCCAGTTAGGTAAAGACATGAGGAATGTGATGCAGCTTCTGGAAAATGTTCTGTCATCTCAACAGCCACCACGATTTTGCTCTCTGCACACCACCTCTGTGTGTCCCTCCAGGGAGAGCTTACAGACCAGGATGAGCTGGAGTACACACCAACCTTGCCTACACTTGCAAACAGGTGGGGCTGCTTATACTCAAGCACAACTTTGTCACAGCAGTGTCACCTCAGACATTTGGAGTGTGGATCCCTCCTCTGTGGGGAGCAGCCCCCAACAAACTGGAACTCATGAGCAAAATCCTGCAGACAGTGCACTTTATAATTCTCCAAACCTTGATTATTCACCTTCCCACTACCAGGTTGTCCAAGAAGGTCATTTGCAATTTTTAAGGTGCATCTCTCCACATTCAGATACTACTTTGACACCTCTGCAGTCTATTTCAGCGACTCTCTCATCCTCTGTCTGCTCCTCCTCGGAAGCATCTTTGCACCTGGTTCTCCCAAGCAGATCAGAGGAGGGCAGCTTCGGACAGGGAGCTGTTAGTTCCTTCAGTCTGGAAAACTTGCCAGGATCTTGGGACCGAGAAGGAATGGCATCAGTCTCTACCAAGCCCTTGGAGAACTTTCCATTGGAAATTGTCACAAGCACAGCAGAAGTGAAAGATAACAAAGCCATAAATGTATGATATCAGTGCACATGGTGCAGCTGCCAATTTCACCCCGCCACTGCATGACTGCTTTAGTTTGCCTTTTTTGCCTCTGGCGGGCATGAAGACTGGGCAAAGCTGGGAATCCTACAGAAGAGAGCGTGAGGAGCAAGGGAAAGGCAGAACCACCTCCATACTGTAGCAAACAGTTTCTAGATCCTAGAAGCATAATAGAAACATTTTTCTGTACAGGTATTAACTTACTGGTCTGTTTGACAGACTTTGGTAAAAGTCCAAAGACCCTCAGGGTCTGAGCAGCTAGAAGTCCCAGACAAAGAACTTGTGGATTAGTTTTGTCCTAGATGGCTTTTGTGAAGGGCAGCAAAGGTTTTTCCTGAGTGCCTGCTTGTCATTCCTGAACAATATCCATAGCACTGTTGGCCTCAGGAGTGCACAGCTCCTGCTGATCTATTTTTCTTTTTGTGAAGGCAAAGGGACAATTATCACTGCATGTCATCTCCTAGACAATCAGTCAAATAGAGCTGGTGGCCAGTGGTTAGCTATTCGCACGTTATTTGCCATGTAAATGAAAATGTCTTTATTTATCAAAAAAAAAGAGGCTATTTTTATATCCTTGGTATGAAATATGTATTTAAACTATTTAAAATATTTATAAAGAAATGAATGTTTTCTTTTCATTTTGGTAAAAAAAATACAAACACTTGCCGTTCTAACAAGAAATGCACTACTGTTATGTAGATCAAAAATTATTTATTATTAAGAGGATGTAGTTTCTAAAGGAATCCCCTTTTATCTGCATGCAATTTGCAACAAATGTATTCTCACTACAAAAGAAAAGTGAGGTCATATTTTATTAATGAAATAAAAACGTGGACTGAGTGCCAACTACATGAGCTTTGACATGGTGGTAGAGAGGGCTCCCCCTAGTCTCTGCTGACTCACTTCAATGGCCTGTCTTAAGGCTGCTCCCACTGTGCCAGTGGAAATGTCCCTCCCCCAAGCATCGTACTTTGTGGTTCAGAAACCAAAAATTGGTCTGTAGAATATGAGATCACATCTACGCTGAACCACTTGGGGCTAAAAGTAAGGAAGAAAACCTTGGGTGTAACCTTCCCCGATGCTTTTCTTTTAGGAGAGGTCATAAACCAGTGAAAATTCTCAAATAGAGCCAAGACTTCTGAGCTATGTCTTGTGGGAGTGATACCAGCTTGCACTGGGTCAGCACTTTACCTTTTTTCTGTAAAGCTCCCCACAGTGCTGTAAGCTGTGCAGAGTAGGTTTTCTTATTCCTATCTGGCAGGGGGGAAAAGTCCCAGAGATTGTACAGCTGGGACACTGACACAGTCTAGAACCCATAATGTTCCCTACATCTCACACCAACATGCAAATACAGATGCTGAGTTTGGCAATGATCTAAATGCCTTTGCTTTTAAGTTTTAGAATACAGTTTAAGAATACTGAGGGCCTAATTGTCCCAGACATTCCTAGAAGACATATTGAGTTCACATTCTGCAGTCCTCCTGTTTTTATTTCTCTCCACAAAGAATAAACAATCTCAGAATTAAAACATCTAAACAAACCAAGACTTCTAATGTTGTGTGAATCCTACATCCTAAAACTGGCTAGGGCATCAGAAAGAAAAGACATCTACTCTAAGAAAAATGAGGCAGGTCACTCGAGACTCAATGCCTTCTACAGCCCCCACCTCCAAAATTCAGGTTCTCCCTAAGTTAAAGGGAAAATTGAGGCAAAGGCCACATTCTAGGTTCCACTTGTTCATGTGTGTTCCCCCTTTTGCTCATCCTGACCTTCGTAATTATTTTAAGAACTGTTCAAAAAGAACTAATTGGTATTGGTTCATGAATATCCTCTGGCAAAATAGCACTAGCATTACCGATGCTAACAATGACTGGCATTCTGTTTTTTTTAAGTACTGACTATGTTATGCTTCCTCATATATTCGTCAAACAATGCTAAAAGTTACTCGAGTTACTTATTATTATCCCTATTTTGCAAATGAATAGTTGGGATACAGATTTTTTTTAACTAGCCTAGTCACACTGTCTTAAATGATAGATCCATGTTTACTCTGGATACCCCTCCTTTCATGTCCAAATCCATCCTTGTTGTCTTTTGAAACTTGATTAATAATTTCTTTCAAAATAAGTGAATAAACTATTTTTTTTAAATGAGCAAATGAATGGGATGACTTAGTTAAGCTCTGAGGATTTAAGGAAGTCCCAATGAAATGTCTGGACACACGCCTGTATTTCCCCATCAGTCACCCTCTCTGTATCTGTGCCTGACAGCTCACTCTCATGAGCATAAGAATCAACTTCCTTTTTTTTTTTCTTTCTTTTTTTTTTTAAATTTTATTTTGTCGATATACATTGTAGCTGATTATTGCTCCCCATCACCAAAACCTCCCTCCCTTCTCCCTCCCCCCCTCCCCCCCAACAATGTCCTTTCTGTTTGCTTGTCGTATCAACTTCAAATAATTGTGGTTGTTATATCTTCTTCCCTCCCCCCCCGATTTGTGTGTGTGTGTGTGTATGTGTGTGTGTGAATTTATATATTAATGTTTAGCTCCCTCCAATAAGTGAGAACATGTGGTATTTCTCTTTCTGTGCCTGACTTGTTTCACTTAATATAATTCTCTCAAGGTCCATCCATGTTGTTGCAAATGGCAGTATTTCATTCGTTTTTATAGCTGAGTACTATTCCATTGTGTAGATGTACCACAACTTCCTGACCTGCATGAAGCTGCAGCTGGGTAAGAATGAATGGGCACCTGGGAGAAGGGAGGGTTCCCACTAGTTTCTTACATGAGGGCCCCTGACTCATCTGAATCAGCCCCACCTTATTCCTTATTACCCTCTCCTTTATTGTCACTCTGAAAAACAGGACTCTGCCACATCCAGGGCAGTCAGAATGATATCGTTTTATTTTATTCTGTTTATGCATGTTGCGATATTCTAGGAAAGAAGAATTCCAAGTTTTTCCAGATGTTTGATTTTCTAAGCATTGTTGCTATGCAAATAGCAGAGACCCTTGTCTTCTCATCAGGGATACATTTTTGGATCCCTACATTTTCCTGACCTACCCACCCTCTGCTAAGGAAGCAATCCAGGATCCAGAAGGAACAAAAGCAGTGATTTTCTTGGTCAAGTATATTTTCTTCAAAATAATATTGGGAACTAAAGTCTTCAATGCAGTTCTAATTAAGAGAACCAGACAGACAGATCATATGAGACTCTATATTAACTCAATTAAAAAGAAATTTCTGACAATTAAAGCTACACACAAATGAAGTTTATTGTTTACCCCCAATAGACAGTGTCCTCTCAGAGGCTGCATGACTCCTTGACAGGAATAGTGTTTTCCAGAAGGGCTCTGTATTGGATGTGAGGTTAGCAGAATGCCTACATCAGAATCGCATGGAGTACATGTTTAAAATACAGAAAACCTAGCTTCAAACCAGTCCCTTTGGGAGTACCTGCCATTTAGTAAACTCCCTGGGTGACTTAAATACGCTAAAGATTGAGAAATGTTGGTCTAGAATTTCCAGTAGTACAAGTTTAAGTCCTAGTTAATTTATATGTAAATAAACTAGCAACTAAATTCTATTAAAGACAGCCCTGAATCTTTAATTGTATAATAGAGAGGACTGGTTAACCCCTAAATCAATAGTCCTTAAACTTTAGTTCAAATAATGTATTTCTGGGGATCTTATTAAAATAGATATTTCAGGGCTCTGACCTATAAGATATGGGCTGGGTCCCCAAGTGATTCTAATATGGATATCACAGGAGACAAACCCTAGAAACATTGCCCTAATCAGTGAATCATTCCTTAGATAATGAGGAATTGCTTCTGTGAGAAGATGGACCAGCTAAAATCAAACCAATTAAGACTGACAAGTTTGTGCAATACTATTTCCATATAGTTCCTAGCACATCAATGGTTTTTTTCATGAAAGTAATTGATCACTTTTCTCTAAGAGAACTTTAAACATGCATTCATTATTTCAACTAAAAATAGCTGAGTGCCTACTATGTATCATGCCCTAGTACCTCTTGATTTGTTGTAAGTTTCTGTTTTCTTTTTTCATTTGGATTTCTAGAAGGAAAATAAAAAGGGAAAATGCTTCAAAAACTAGTCGGTTCCTCCCAGACAGGGAGAAATCATATTTGAATATGAAGCAAGACCACTATTTGGTTAGAGAAAGACAATCCCTGTGGATGGCCCTTGTCTGGAATGGAATTGCTAATGTCAAGGTTATGATTTTATCCATAACAATGAACATAGCCTGCTCCAAATATTTCTTGCTAATGCTGCTTCTTCTCATGAAGTACATAGTTGTTTTCTAAGGTCATCCTTCTAAGACATTGCTTTTACTATAGAAGTCTATAAAGCTCTAAACGTATCTTCTCTTAGATCGCCATCATCACTAGAAATAGAGGCTCAGAACATGGGCACGTTCTGTAAAGGCTGCTCCAGAAGATTTTCCTTTGCCTACTTCTTTCAGTTTATACAGGGGCAAATGCTCCAAATAAATATGATGTTGAGAAAGGAGCAGGGGTTTTGGAGTGTTAGCTTCCGACCATTTTTCCTTGTTCTGTGACCTCAGACAGGTTATTTAATATTTTTGAGCCTTTCAATTTCCTCACCAAAAAACTGAGGGTTAAAATACATGAAATTCGCAGAGTCTCTGTGAGATTTAATGAAGTAATTTATGTGAAAGCATACTGCCTGACATATATTGATGCTAAGCTAATGTCAACTCATGTCCCCTGGCCTTCCACCCCCTCGCTCCTCTCCTACTTCCCCATCCTCCTCTCCTGTCCTCTCTCTTTCCCTGCCTGATTCTTCCACTTCTTCCTTGCTCCCACCCTCCTCTTCCCCAGCTTCTCCCCTGCTCTTCCTTTCTCTCCACTCTCCTCTCCCCCTCCATCCCTGATCTCTTTCCCCCTCCTTCCTCTCCCCTCTGCCCTTCCCCCTTCTCCCTCTCTATTCTTCTCCCCACATCAGTGTCCCAGGCTAATTTCTAGGAACTGAGCACCCTACCCCGCTCCTTGAGATCTTCTCTGTGTAGGTCACAATCTAGCTTTCATACTGTGTCCCCTACAGTCTATTCATCACAGTGTTAACAATCGAGTCAACGTTTATTTCTAAAAGAAAAAAAAAAAAGTTGTTGAGGAGGCACCAAGGCAGAAAAATGTGCTACCTCTGCTCCCACCCGCATTGGCCTCCACCCTTGTGGCTTCTGATATGTTGAAATGAATTTTTGTAATTTAAGTCTTATTTTAAACTCTTTACAATTACAGGAAGATCCAGGAAATGTATTCACTAGCATGAATATATTGCCTAAACACATACTGTTTTTTCCCCATAGGCTTCTCTATGGAAACTTGCTGTCGCTTCAGAAATCACACACACACACATAAATGCCACACCCACCACCCCAGGCCACAGAGCACTGAGCACTACCGGCCAAAAGCCTCAGAACTTTCTCTGTGGCAAGTCTTCTTTCCCTCTTGCCTATAGCTCCTCTGCTAGAAGCAGAGCTGATGAGATGTCCACTTCACATGAATGCCTTCAAAGCTTCCCCTTGGTACCCCAGTGAGAGTGTAGGTCCCACCAGAGGGACTAAGCTAAATGTCACTCCCTGCAGCTTGTGTCCTGAAAGAACTTGTTCCTCAGTTGTGTCATTCAACAGAGCATTGAACAAAGAGCTCATAAAATGTGTGAGGACAGCCCAGTGAGGCAGAGCAGCACACCCAAACCTGTTATTCCAGGGAATTCAATAAACTGCACATTCCAGAGGGGGAAAAAAAAAAAACCAGCTGTGTGGGCCACACGCTATTTTCCTCTTGCTTAGGTTTCTCCCCTGTGGAGATGAGAGGCTGGAATGGGATGGAATTTGATGATTTGATGCTGAAGCTAAATCTCTGGGGTTTTTTTTTTTTTTTTTTTGCAGTTGGCTTGATTAAAAATAAAACATAAATATGTAACATATTTGAGTACAACAAAGAATAAAATGGAAGTGAGACTTAAAGTGTGTCTGTGCTTTTTATTTTTGTAAAAAACCCACAATATACTAACCTGAAGGGATTATTTTTAATAAAGAATTTTCTCTAGGGTAAAGAGTACCCTATTCCCTATCCCCCCTTTGGCACCTTTGCATCAACATTGTTTGTTTGTTTGGTTGGTTACCAGGGCCAACCCCTGAACTCCAGCTGATAGCTTTATTCTTCACTGTGGTTTATTTGTCCTGAGGGAGAATTATTTCTGAACTTAGGATGGGGGTCAGTGTTAATTGCTACTAAGGAGAGAGCGCAAATGCAACTACAATTCGAGTTTCACACTGTCTGTGACCGGCAGTGATGTCCAGGAGTCCCCAAGTTGAAACACAGATGTCTGAAAGTTGCCATGGTAACCTGTTGCCCAAAATGAATCTTGGGAGCTCCTCCTACTCTATCTAATAAACCTAATAAAATTATCATTTCTGGCTTCTCGTTCCCAAAATATATTTGAGCCCTAGACCTGGATCACTTAGCGTATCTCTGGCTAACTTACACAAAAACCTTCTCTACTGAAAAGGGATAAGGAAGACAGCATTTCTGACTTGGTTCTCAATGTGTGGTCCATGGAATAGAAGCTACAGCTTCATCTGAGAGCTTGTTAAAAATGCAAAATCTTGGACCCCATCCAAGAGCTATTGAGTCAGAATCTGCATTTTAGCAAAATCCGCAGGTAATTTGTGTACATGTCATAGTTTTAGAAACACTGGGATAAACATTGTTCTTGATTCTACCCATAAGAATCACCTGTGCAGATTTTAGAAAACAGATTTTAGATTCCTGGCTCCAGCCTCAAAGATTCTGATTTAGTTTGTCTGGGTGGAACCCAAGTATTGGTAATGTTTAAAAACTCCTACATGACTCCAGTACACACCCAGGGTTGAAAAAACACTTCCTGAGAATAGTGGTTGTTAAAATGCCATCCTAACGAGCAGCAGCAGCATTGCCAGGAGCTTGTTAAACATGCTCCAAACCTAGTGACAACAAAATGTCATACACAAAATAATGAGAAGAGAAAGTTTTCTGTTATCAGAAACTGTTTCTATGTTTTAATGCTGCCTATATCACTGCTGTGGAAATCCTTTCCAGAGATTTACTTTTTAACATGTCGATTTTATTTTTGTATGTGGAGCACCTATACTCTAGGCTTTGTGTATTTAGACTGGACTAATAGGTCTGCATTAATCTAATATACAGTTAAATTTGTCTTTATAAAGATATTAGCTGAAGTAAATACAAGGAATGAGAACTGGGCTGAGATTAACTGAGTTTTACTGGACCATTTGGCTTTGGACAAGACAATTACATTCTCAGACTCTTAACTCCCTTATCTCTTTATGTCTGAGATGAGATGTCTTCATTTCAGTTCCCCTAGAAGCATAGCTTGAGATAAAATTGTAGTGAAATAGTTTATTTGGGGATGACTTCAGAAAACACTGGTTGGTGAGTGGAGAAGGGAGACAGGGAAGGAAGGAAGCTGGTACACGAGGTGTCATGGTAATCACCGTGAGCAACTGAGACTCAGTCACCTAAGGAGCTCTGAGAGATGTTGCAGAACAGGGCTATGAGTTGCTCCACCAAAGGAGAAGGAAACTGGAGTCTTCACCCTCCAACTTCTGTCTGTTAATAGCTGAAAGCTGCTCCCAGAGATGTTTACTCCACAGTATGCCCAGCTGTCCCCATGCAAATGCAAAAACAAAACCTTAGAGAGTCCCAGGTGCCTGCAGCAGGATGCTTGGGCATGGCACGGAACAGTGTGGGCACAGTGGATGGAAAGGCATGGGGCACCAAAAGCATCTGCTACCTGAGGCATGTGTCAGATCCAGTCAGAAGACAGAAACCACACAGTAATTTGAACAGGAAGCACTTAATGTAAAGAATTATTAATTATTTATGGAGGATTAGCTCCTAAGAAAAGATCAAAGAGAATGCTAAAGAATACCCTGTGATGGAGGAAGGGTGCCCAAGGAAAGAACACATTTGGAAGACAAGTTCCCAAGGCTAGGATCCAGACCTTGTTGGAGAAGGTATAGACACAGCCCACTGAGCAGTTTGCAGAGTTGCCTAGACCAGAAATGGGCCATAGTCACTGGACTGAGTCTGAAGGGCAGAAAAATGCATGCTAGGCAAATGAAATCCCCTGTTGGGCACAGGTGGACCAAAGCTGGAAGGAAATAGGCAAGCTGAAGGTGAGTATCACTGGGGGCCACAGAAGCCAACCAAGAAACAGAGCATGGGAGCCAGGGAAAACAGCCCCTTTCTTCTGCAGTGTCTCTCCAGCACCCTTGACTGGCAAAAGGGAAATATCTACAGAGTCCAGTCCAGTATTACAAGCAGGGCAATGAAGAGTAGATTTTGAGGTGAGAAACAATAATCTGACAACAGATACAAGGTAACACTATTTACATAAGATCACTCTATATGATGTGGAATAACATGAATTAAATTACTTTTCAAACTGTAAAGTTCTGCTTGATAGTATTTTTAAATGAGTGTTTTTATTCAAAAACAGCATCAGAATTACTGCTTATAATAAAACTGTTTTTTAATGACATAATTGACTTATCATTTTTTTAAACTATCTTTATCATACGGTCTTCTTAACAGAGCTTCTCTTCTCTGTGTAAATGCTATGAATTGACTCCTGTGTCCATACACATCTTCTATTGCCTAAAATTCCTTCAATCCATATAATAGAAGGGCTCTAGCATATCTTTATTTCTCTTATAGAAAATTTTGATAGGCAGTGCAGAAAGTGAGGAATATGGCCTGGGTTCAAGGTGGGTAAGCTATTGCTGAGCAGCTAGAAGGTCATTGCGTCTCCCCCTCCAACTCCTTCAGGAAAATACATCTCTTTCTCTCACTCTAGTTAGCACAGTCAGAGTTCAGAACAACTAAAAACATCAAGTTTAATTTCTCTGATTTAGCACACTGTTCTCTCCTCTCCTCCTCATTAGTAATATGACTGTCAATTAAAATAACTCCTTGAGATGTCTTGGTCACATGTTCATCCTATTAATTAACCTTTCCATTAAAAGAATTAGTGTTTTGACCCATCAAAGTGCTTCTAGCTATTAATTTATTGTTTTTTTCCAATTATCATTGATGTTCATAGTCATTCATGACTCTTAAAAATAGAAAAACAATCTGTCTTACGGTCTACCAATAGGTCAAAACATCCTTTTTTCTTCATCCTCCTTCTTACTTCATGAAACTTCAAAGGCCATCAAAGGGATACATTCTCAGTACAGCATAACTCACAGGCACAGAAATCAAAAGACATCAAGAGTTGACCATGGATGGTACACACACTCTGTTTTGAGAGTTAGGCAGATGGCAAAGCAATGGCATTTTGAAGGGAATTGTAACATGGTGGTCAAAGAGTGGCTAGAGGACCACTGGCTAAGCCTATTTTGTAGGTGATGTATGGAGTGAACTGAACTGGACCAGCTGGCTTCTAAAACCTTTTCTGTCTTGAGATGCTCCAATCACTAGAGAAGGGAGAGAAAAGCAAGGCTAGGAAGAAATTTCATGGGTCACTTGCACTCTACTCAGATGTGGCCAAAATTAAAACTGATAGTCCATAAAAGCAGAGAAGTTGATCATCTAGTCACAAAAGTGAACATTTGCATAGTAAATATCCAAGTAGCTTATGTCCCAACTCCCAAAGCTTAAAGCAACCCAGCCTCTAAAATCACAAGAGAAAAGAACTGCATCTACTTCCGTCTGATGCTAGGACTGATTCTGGGCCAGTTCCTTCACCTGACTCTGTGTGGTGTGAAGCAGAGGGGCTGTAGCAAGAGACAGCAGGTGATATGAGGCAAATAGAGATGAAAAGTAGCAGAATTGAAGAGTATGCCCACCACATGCACCCAGCATGTCCGCAGCTCTGGGGAGGTGTGACTTGTACCATTGGGGACTGTGTGAATGCGCCTCCATGCTGGAGCTTAATGCTCTTCCATGGTCTTCCTTCCATGTTTCACCTTTTCTTCTTTTCATATCAATGTAAGATTTTTTTTAATAACTATCTTCTATTCTACAGGAACTTTAAATATGTGCTCTTCTTTAATCTTGCCAACAACTTCATAAAATATGCCTTCTTATCTCTTTACCACAAAAAAGACAGGAGAGGCTGAGAAACTGCAATTTTCTACAGCAAATAGGAAGCATGGTCCTTTCTCTCAGACTCCAAAGAGCACACTCTGCACAACTCCACAGTGTTGCCAGTTATTTCTCAGACTCTTCTAGATGTTCATGAGTATATACTAAACACAGTCCTGAGCCTGAACTTAAAAAACAAATCTTATTAAGATCTGTAAAACATATACATTTGCAGGGCCCCTTTAAAAGTGTGAGTGCTTTGAAAAATATAAAGTTTTGAGTTTCAAGATGGCGGCGGCTGCGGCGGCTGGCGCGGAGTAGCTGAGGTGGAAAAGGTGGCCACTGGGCCTCAGGCAGCCGGGAAACTTGTGGACCTTCCTCTGGCCATCTCTTAAGGGAGGACTGCTGCTGCTGGCCGGTCGTGGGGGCTCAACGCCACTTTGCCCCCGGCAGGAGAGGCTGCCTCATTTACAGGCAACAGCTTTGAAGTGTGGAGCAGGAAAAGAACTGATTCTTAGCTGCAAAAGCGAGTCTTGAAACAGGGAACACGGCGCCAGGGCTGCTGTGGATGCAGCCAGGATCCCGGAGGCTGGGGCCGCACTGAAGGCGGCCAGCTGCCCTATTCAGGATTCGAGGTTTCAGGCCGGCATTAAAGAAGATTCCTGGGAGCGCCCGAGCGGCGCCGCGACTGAACAGCCCGAGGCGGCAGCGCCGAGAACACGGAAGGCAACAAACCAGAGACAGAGCGAGCGCCCGACCTGGCACAGCACTGTGAGTGATCCCTGGCACAGCTCTGTTCGGGGGGTGAATGCCCACGCGGCTTCCGCCTGCACCACCAGGCCACTCACTACCCCGGTGCTGCCTCCATTTTCCCAGGTGCGGGCAGCTCCGCCCTGCTCGGCCATCACTGAGCCCATTTGCTTGGCCTGGCGCGGGGCTTTCCGGACCCTGCGGCCGACCTCCTCTCCCACTCCCTCCGCGGTTCTCTGGCAGGACTGGGGGTGTGGGGCGTCCCGACCAGTTTTGGGAGGGCTAGGAAGTACGGGCGGGCCGACTGTCACTCCACCACACCCTGGACTCCGGCCCCGGTAAACTTCCTGTTACTGGGAGGCAGATACCATCTCTGCGACCACCAGTTTGGAAAAAAGCCTAACGAATTTCTGGTTGGGAATAGTGCGGTAGGAGAGTTCCCAGGTCCGCTTGAACCTGCCGGAGAGCAGGCTGCAGGCGGGCACTAGACTCGGTTTATACCGGGGGGATACAAAGGTGAACAAGACCCGAGAAAGATCTACATAGTGCTACAAAGGCACCCAGAGAGACCGGTCGTCTGTGCCTAGCAGAAACCTGGTAGACTTCCTGGGCGAGGCGGTGCTGAGCAGGGTCTTGAAGGCCCAGCTGATAGACGAGGGGTGCAGAAGACACGCCCCAGCCCAGCACAGTGTTCACAGAGGGGGGAGACGTGCGGCCAGGGAGGCGGAGTCTCGACAGAAACCACACACCCGGTGGGGTCGCCACTGCACGATCTAACAGCCTGGGCCAGAGCACACGGAAAGGGGAGAAGTCCTGTACAGAAAGTGAAAGCTCAACAGAGATCACACACCCTGTGGTACGTGATCCACCAGCCCAGCAGAGTACAAGCTGACCAGAAAGGTGGATCCCCGGAGAAGCCCAAGACCCGAGGCAACCACACACACAAGACACTAGAGGCCAACTGAGCAGTCACAGCGGGAGCCATACCAAATTGGCAACCACAGCAACATCCTAGTTAGTCATTAGTCTTAAACCGGTGGACTGTGAAACCCCCTGCCACAATGAATAAACACCAAAAAAAAGACACCAGAAATACAAAAAATCAAGAAAGTACACCACCAAAAGTTAATAAATCTCATACTCTAGATCCTATAGAACAAGAAGCCCTTGAAATAACTGACAAGGAATTTCGAGTGATAATTCTAAGGAAACTGAATGAGATACAAGAAAACTCAGCTAGACATCATGATGAAATGAGGAAAAGTATACAGGATCTGAAAGAGGAAATATACAAGGAAATCAATGTCCTGAAAAAAAATGTAGCAGAACTTGCTGAACTGAAGAAGTTATTCAGCGAAATAAAAAACACAACGGAGAGTTTAACCAGCAGGCTTGTCGAAGTTGAAGAGAGAACCTCTGAACTTGAAGATGGGCTGTTTGAAATAACACAAGCAGACAAAAAGAAAGAAAAAAGAATCAAGGACATGGAAGAAAATCTGAGAGAGATATCAGACAACCTCAAGCGCTCAAATATCCGAGTCATGGGTATTCCAGAAGGGGAAGAAAATGGAGATTCCATTGAAAACATATTCAACAAAATAGTGGCAGAAAACTTCCCAGGTATAGGAAAAATCACAGATCTTCAGATCCAGGAAGCTCAACGATCTCCAAACGTATTCAACCCAAAAAGGCCTTCTCCAAGACATGTCATAGTCAAATTGGCAAAACTCAGAGACAAAGAGAGAATCTTAAAAGCTGCAAGAGAGAAGCGTCAAATCACCTATAAGGGAGCCCCAATCAGGTTAACATCAGACTTTTCATCACAAACCCTAAAAGCTAGAAAGGAATGGGATGATATTTTCAAAATACTAAAAGACAAAGATTGCCAGCCAAGAATACTCTACCCTGCAAGGCTATCCTTCCGAAATGAGGGGCAAATAGTATATTTCTCAGACAAACAAAAACTGCGGGAGTTCACTACCACAAGACCACCCTTACAAGAAATCCTCAAGGGAGTACTGGGTTTGGTTCCTGAAAAATAACTACCACTGCCATAAAAACCTAAGAAAAATCTAAACCCGCTAGTACAATAAAAATGGCATTCATGAAGAGAAAACAAGCTAACAAAAACACTATCTACAACCTAAGGAACCAACAAACAAAGAAACCAAACAGTAAATCAGAAAGCAAGGAACAAAAGACACCTAAGACAACCAAACAACCAATAAAATGCTAGGAATAAATCAACACCTTTCAATAACAACTCTTAATGTTAAAGGCTTAAATTCCCCAATTAAAAGACACAGACTGGCTGACTGGATCAAAAAACAGGACCCAACTATATGCTGCCTACAAGAGACCCACCTCACCCATAAAGATTCACACAGACTAAGAGTGAAAGGATGGAAAAAGATTTACCATGCAAACAGAAAAGAAAAACGAGCTGGAGTGGCTATTCTTATATCTGACAAAATAGACTTTAAACTAAAAACCATAAAAAGAGACAATGAGGGACACTACTTAATGATAAAAGGACTGATCCATCAAGAAGACATAACAATCATAAATATGTACGCACCCAATGTTGGAGCAGCCAGATTTATAAAACAAACTCTATTAGACCTAAAGAAGGAAATAGACACTAATACCATAATAGCAGGGGACCTGAACACTCCACTGTCAATATTAGACAGATCATCTAGGCAAAGAATCAGTAGAGAAACACAAGATCTAAACAAGACTCTAGACCAATTGGAATTGGCAGATATCTACAGAACATTCCACCCAACAACCTCAGAATATTCATTCTTCTCATCAGCACATGGATCATTCTCCAGGATAGATCACATATTAGGTCACAAATCAAGTCTCAGTAAATTCAAAAAAATTGGAATTATCCCATGTATCTTCTCAGACCACAATGGATTAAAACTAGAAATTAATAACAAACAAAACTCTGGAAACTATACAAACACATGGAAATTAAACAGCATTCTACTTAATGACATATGGGTCCAAGAAGAAATCAAGCAGGAAATCAAAAAGTTTATTGAAACTAATGAAAACAATGATACATCATACCAAAACCTGTGGGATACTGCAAAAGCAGTATTGAGGGGAAAATTTATTGCATTAAATGCTCACTTCAGAAGAATGGAAAGATGGCAAGTGAACAACCTAACACTTCACCTTAAAGAACTAGAAAAACAAGAACAATCCAATCCTAAAGTTAGCAGACGGAAAGAAATCATTAAGATCAGAGCAGAACTGAATGAAATTGAAAACCAAAAAACAATTCAAAAGATCAACGAATCAAAAAGTTGGTTTTTTGAAAAGATAAATAAAATTGACAAACCATTAGCATGGCTAACAAAAAAAAGAAGAGAGAAGACTCAAATAACAAAAATTAGAAATGAAAAAGGCGATATTACAACTGATTCATCTGAAATACAAGGAATCATTCGAGACTACTATAAACAACTATACGCCAACAAATTTGAAAATCTGGAGGAAATGGATAAATTTCTGGACACACACAAGCTCCCAAAACTGAACCGTGAAGACGTAGAAAATTTGAACAGACCAATAACAATAAAGGAGATTGAAGCTGTTATCAGAAGGCTCCCAACAAAGAAAAGCCCAGGACCAGATGGATTCACAGCAGAATTTTACCAAACATTCAAAGAGGAATTGACACCGATTCTTTACAAACTATTCCAAAAGATTGAAACGGACGCAAATCTCCCAAACTCATTCTATGAAGCAAACATCATCCTGATACCAAAACCAGGTAAAGATATAACCAAAAAAGAAAACTACAGGCCGATATCCTTGATGAACATAGATGCAAAAATCCTCACTAAAATACTAGCAAACAGAATACAGCAACACATACGAAAAATTATTCATCACGATCAAGTGGGATTCATCCCAGGGATGCAAGGTTGGTTCAACATACGCAAATCAATAAATGTGATACACCATATTAATAAACTCAAACACAAGGACCATATGATCATCTCTATAGATGCTGAAAAAGCATTTGATAAAGTTCAGCACTCATTCATGACAAAGACCCTCAATAAGTTAGGTATAGAGGGAAAGTATCTCAACATAATTAAAGCCATATATGACAAACCCACTGCCAATATCATCCTGAATGGGGAAAAGCTGAAAGCTTTTCCTTTAAGAACAGGCACTAGACAAGGATGCCCACTCTCACCACTCCTATTCAACATAGTGTTGGAAGTACTAGCCAGAGCAATCAGAGAAGAGAAGGAAATAAAGGGCATCCAGATTGGAAAAGATGAAGTCAAACTGTCCCTGTTTGCAGATGACATGATCCTATATATCGAACAGCCTAAAACCTCTACAAAAAAACTGTTGGAATTGATAAATGATTTCAGCACAGTAGCAGGATACAAAATCAACACACAAAAATCAGTAGCATTTATTTTCTCCAATAGTGAACATGCAGAAGGAGAAATCAAGAAAGCCTGCCCATTTACAATAGCCACCAAAAAAATAAAATACTTAGGAATTGAGTTAACCAAGGAGGTGAAAAATCTCTATAATGAGAACTACAAACCACTGCTGAGAGAAATTAGAGAGGATACAAGAAGATGGAAAGATATTCCATGCTCTTGGATTGGAAGAATCAACATAGTGAAAATGTCCATACTACCCAAAGTGATATACAAATTCAATGCAATCCCCATCAAAATTCCAAAGACATTTTTCTCAGAAATGGAAAAAACTATTCAGACATTTATATGGAACAATAAAAGACCACGAATAGCCAAAGCAATGCTCAGCAAAAAAAATAAAGCTGGAGGCATAACACTACCTGACTTTAAGCTATACTACAAAGCTATAATAACCAAAACAGTATGGTACTGGCATAAAAACAGACACACTGACCAATGGAATAGAATAGAGAATCCAGAAATCAACCCACACACTTACTGCCATCTGATCTTTGACAAAGGCACCAAACCTATTCACTGGGGAAGGGACTGCCTCTTCAGCAAGTGGTGCTGGGATAACTGGATATCGATATGCAGGAGAATGAAACTAGATCCATACCTCTCACCGTATACTAAAATCAACTCAAAATGGATTAAGGATTTAAATATACACCCTGAGACAATAAAACTTCTTAAAGAAAACATAGGGGAAACACTTCAGGAAATAGGACTGGGCACAGACTTCATGAATACGACCCCAAAAGCACGGGCAACCAAAGGAAAAATAAACAAATGGGATTATATCAAACTAAAAAGCTTCTGCACAGCAAAAGAAACAATTAAAAGAGTTAAAAGACAACCAACAGAGTGGGAGAAAATATTTGCAAAATATACATCTGACAAAGGATTAATATCCAGAATATATAAGGAACTCAAACAACTTTACAAGAAGAAAACAAGCAACCCAATTAAAAAATGGGCAAAAGAGCTAAGTAGGCATTTCTCTAAGGAAGATATCCAAATGGCCAACAGACATATGAAAAAATGCTCAACATCACTCAGCATCCGGGAAATGCAAATCAAAACCACATTGAGATACCATCTAACCCCAGTTAGGATGGCTAAAATCCAAAAGACTATGAACGATAAATGCTGGCGAGGATGCGGAGAAAAAGGAACTCTCATACATTGTTGGTGGGACTGCAAAATGGTGCAGCCTCTATGGAAAATGGTATGGAGGTTCCTTAAACAATTGCAAATAGATCTACCATACGACCCAGCCATCCCACTGTTGGGAATATACCCAGAGGAATGGAAATCATCAAGTCGAAGGTATACCTGTTCCCCAATGTTCATCGCAGCACTCTTTACAATAGCCAAGAGTTGGAACCAGCCCAAATGCCCATCATCAGATGAGTGGATACGGAAAATGTGGTACATCTACACAATGGAATACTACTCAGCTATAAAAACGAATGAAATACTGCCATTTGCAACAACATGGATGGACCTTGAGAGAATTATATTAAGTGAAACAAGTCAGGCACAGAAAGAGAAATACCACATGTTCTCACTTATTGGAGGGAGCTAAAAATTAATATATAAATTCACACACACACATACACACATACACACACAAACCGGGGGGCGGGGAGGAAGAAGATATAACAACCACAATTATTTGAAGTTGATACAACAAACAAACAGAAAGGACATTGTTGGGGGGGAGGGGGGGAGGGGGGAGGGAGGGAGGTTTTGGTGATGGGGAGCATTAATCAGCTACAATGTATATCGACAAAATAAAATTAAAAAAAAAAAAAAAAAAAAAAAAAAAGTGTGAGTGCTTTTATCTGAGTTCCCTGCCAAGCTTGCTAAATTGGCAGAGCACATAATAATGAGGCTTACTTTGTACTCAATGATGAGGATATTGAGGCAATATTGAACAGGAGTCTAAAATGAAAAGAAATGAAAATAACTAATATTTAATGGAAACTTACCGAGTAACAGGCACTATACTCAGAACTTTGTATAGCAATTCATTTTGTCCTAACAATAATCTTTTCAGGTAGTTACTGCTATTATCTTCATTTTATAGAGGAAAAACCAGGATAGAAGTGAAACCATATGCCCAGTGTTACACTCCTAGTAAGTAGCTGAGTTAGGCTTTAAACCCAGTCATGTTGGTTTCAGAATCCTTGCTCTCAGCTCCACATCATATCCTAGTTTTGTGCGTGTTTATTACCTATGTTCCTCTTCAGGTTCTAAGGCTTTCAAAGACAGAGCCTGGCACAAAAAGGCTGCTGCAAAAACGTAACTGATAAGCCATGTAATCTAGACAATGACCATTATTTGCATGGGGATTAATAAAAGATTGGCCATTATAAAGTTTCTCATAACACAATTAGCACAAGCAAATAGCTGAAATTGCATCCAAATCAGCCACTCCAAAAGGCTACTTTTGTGCTTTCAGATCTCCCATCAACTGTGCAGCAGAGGCAGGATGAAAACAGGATTTGGTATGGTATAATACCTGTGTTTCAAACTGGTACCGAGAGACAAGCAGGATCTCCACTCCTCACATTCCATATAATCTGTTTAACCATTATTAACCCCCTTCCTTAATGTAACCCTCTCTGAGGGACCTTCTGAGGATTTGTGTACCTTAGAGTATTGTTTATCCAGCAAATAAATAACCTGAGTACATAACATTACCATTCTCATTTCTCAAAAAATAGAAGTCAAAGGAAATGGCATCTTTTCTTAAGGCTGAAGGTCTCTCTGAATTGCTTAAAGTCAATACCTCTGACTATTGACTGCTGGTGGTAAACAGAACAGAAATATGCACAAAGGCTCTGTTCCTCTATCCAAATCAAAATGGCAAGGCATTTACACACCAGCATTCAAGAGAGGCAGATGCCTTTCTCCTCAGTTTCTCATTAAATCAGACACAAGTTAAATGTGACTCTTGTTGTCCCACTTGAACTATTATGGGTTAAACATGAAATTTTATTGAGGCCCCACATTCGTAGGTTTGCTGCAAGAGCTTTCTTTTAGAACCAAGCCCTTATTATTTACAAGGCTTGAGACTTAACATAAAATTTCTCTGCCCAGCTTTTCTTTCCCTCCTCCCATCCCTTCCTTGTTGCCCTTGTCCCCTCCTCTCACTTCATCCCCACACTATAAGTTGAAATATCAACACAAGAGAGTTGGCTTAAATGTGAGATAAAACATTTCCATCATCTGCTTAGAGACCTCTGCCAAATATCAAGGTTGTTGACCCACATGAAGTGTAAATACACTTTGAAAACCATATGTCAAGGGACCTTGGCTTGTATTATTCACTTGGGCCTGCTCAGAAGTAGGCTGCTCAAGGAGAGGGCTATGTCAGAGGCCACAATAGGAGTAAGGCTGCGGTGTGGTTGCTTTTATATTGCCCTGAATAAAATCAGAAGGGGTGATTCACTTGTGATTCATTTATTGAAAAACAAACAGCTAAATTGTTAATTTACAGAGAGGATATTTGACAGAGTAGAGGGCACATCAGAGTTTTCCCAAGTAGTCATTTATACTAGTTTTCAACAATCATGATGGACTCCTGTCTTTGCTACAATAGTTTATGGATAGATAATAGTGATAAGCAGATTCTGACATGGCCCCAGTGATCCCTGTCTCCTGGAGTTCATATCCTTGTGTAATCCCCTCCCTTTGTGTGCTGGCTGGACCTCGTGACTTTCTTCTAACAAATAGAATACAGCAAAAGTGATGTGATATCAACTCCATTATTAGGTAACAAAAGACTGTGACTTCTCTCTTGCTGGTATTTTCTCTCAGGTTCTTCTCACTTACTGCAATGGAAAGCACCACAAGTCAAGGAATTAAGGGCAGCCTCTGGCCAACATCTGTCAAGGAACTGAGGCCTTCAGCCTAGCAGACAGCAGAGAACTCTAACTAACCAACAACCATTGAGTGAGACTGGAAACTGATCCTGCTCCAGCTGACCCTTGAGTTGAACCTTGCAGCTCCTGCTTATATCTTTTTATTTTTTAATTGACAAATAAAAATTGCATATATCTATGACATACAACATGGAGTTTTGAAATATGTATTCATTATGGAATGGCTAAATCGAGCAAATTAACTTACACATTACCTCACTTTAATCCATGGTGAGAACGACGCTTAAAATCTGCTCTTAACTATGTGCAAATACACATTGTTATTAACTATAGTCAACAAGTTGTACAATAAAACCCCTGTTTCTATCTTCATTGCAGCCTGTGAGAGACCCTGACAGAGGACCCAACCTAGTTGTGCTCAAATTCCAGACCCACACAACCTGTGAAATAATACGTATTGTTTTATACCACTTAGTTTTGGGATAATTTGTTACACCACAATAGATAACTAATACAATAAGAATGAGGGAGTAAGTCCTTAAATTGAACAGAAGCCAAAACACCCTGCTCAGCATAAAAGTAGCTACAAAACAAAAAACAAAAACAAGTAAACAAAAAACTTAATGGTCATAGGGTTGCTTGGTAAGCATGACATAAGGTAAAAAGGAACTCTTTGGTTTTAAGAGTTATTTCATCCAGAGTTGTATAGCTCTTATTCTAATGATTAAAAAACAATGTTCTCTCCTTTGGACGAAACTGGAAAGCACTCGTGATTTTTTTTTTTTTTTTTTTGCCCTTTTATCCAGACCATCCAGTTACAATAGAGTCAATTCAGTTTCTGCTTCCTGTAGTTCTCTCTGCATATTCACAACCCTCTGACCACACTGACTGGCTTGCATGGTTTCCAAGCCTCTTGCAGATGGTTCCACTGGCCATCTCATGCTGATTAGTACTGGTTTCCATCTCAACCTGATCCAAATCACTGCCGTATTATTAGCTCCATTTTATACAAAGGATATCTGAGAGAGATCACATGACATGTGAGAGGAAGAGCCAAGCATAAAATCCAGTCTCAGGGCTTGTCCCTTTGGCTCAACTTCTCAAAACCATTCTTTCTTGCTTCTTTGCAGAAATATAAAATGAATTTCAATACTTGTCCATTGTGTAGTGCTCACAGCTCCCATTTCTACCTATTTCTGCTCTAACATCCTGTACTTGATATCGACCTCTTATCTTCTTGCGTTATATGGTCCCTGACCCAGCCTTGCACTTCCAGGCATTCATTCTGGCCTCCCCAGAGTCTAAGAATCATAGAACCCAGCACCTTTCTCAAACATTCTCTCTTGCCTCCTTGAAAGACTTAGAAAAGGCATGAACTTCGAAGAATAACTTTCTGTATCCCAATTCTGGTCCAACCATTTACTAAATACATGACTTTTCAGAAAGTTGTATAATATCTCTAATTCTCAGTTTCTTCACAAGTAAAAAAGCAGGAGTAATAATGTGTTTTGATAATGAAATGAGATATTAGATACAAAACACCAGTACAGTATTGGCCACATTGTAAGTGGTCAACTGAATTCTCTCCTACTTATCACCCCCTTCCCTAATATCTCTTCCATAGTGTTTATGATATGAATGAAAGGGAAGAGACTATTTTTCTCGGCTAACCAGTTCTTTCTGTACCCTGGCAAAACCCAACATCAATGCTTTTAAATTGAGTTTTAAAGGTTTAAAACCTATAAATTCCTTCAGAGGTTGATTTCTTATGCCCTGTTGTTTACTGGTTAGTGTTAAAGTTTCTTTTAGCATCACCATGCAATAACACTACACGGTATGTTAGACACAGTATGTTAGATATCAGGTATCATTTCAAGGTTGTTGGGGCAGTGGCATGTTGGTGATGGTCTTATCAGATCTTAGGTTAGTGTGAACATTGGTCCCCAAGTGGATCTGCAAACAATCTCATGATCTTATCTGCCTTTAGGAAGTGTTGCAACCCCTGACCAAATCCCCGAAGTATGTCCAAAGATGGTCATTGTCAGATCATGAATAAGATATTTTGTGACAAACTTTATTTCTTGATGTGTGCCCTCTTCTGGCTCATTTCTCCTTGCTAAGATTTCACATTGTATGGAATCAGGAAGGCACTTCACAGGCCTGCTCTTATACCAGTCCTTCCACTTCAACCTATATAATCATCATCTTGGGTTCATTTTCAAAAAACCATTTGTCCTTGATTGTGCTTATTCAATTTTCTGATTAGTTCCTGATTTTTCTCTGTGCTAGGGAAAAACATCCTCCAGGTTTTATACATAATTGTGTTCTAGCATTAAAGTTCAAATGCCTTTCCATTCTACTGATGCCTTTAGACTGGGACAAATAGCAGGTGCTGGGCTCTCTTCAGAAGCAGAGAGGATCCTAATAAAAAGCCTGTCGATGATTTACTGTTCCACAGATAGGTTTATAGTCCAGCCCAGGTCAAACTTTCATCCTTATCTTCAAGCTCTCCAGATCCCTTTTCAGTGATTTCTTACCCAGATGGTAGAAATTTCGTTCTTATATGCAGTCCAAGGTTTCAAACTTTAAGTCCTTTCTTCAGACATACAAGAACTGCTGAGATTCCTTCTTAAGAAAGTTTAAGGTGAAAAGGCAGGCACTGTAATCCTTCTTTATTCTCTTCCTCATTAAACCACTATTTATTTTTCACAACGTGTGTGCAGGCTAGGTTCTACTGCAATTTTAATATGAAGCTGGAAATGTTAATGAGATACGTATGGCAATTTAACCATCATTCCCTAGCTCACATGTCACTTTTTTAGGTTTACACTCTTACAACACTATGAGATTTTCTTTCATAGGATTTAAATTAAAAATGTATGCTTCTTATTTGATTGCCTCTCTTCTCATCAGACCATGAACTCTTTGAGAGCAGACACTTTGTCTGTTTTTCTCACCATTATATGCACAGAAAACATAGAAGTTCTCAATTGTGTGCTTAAATGAGTGAATGATTGAGGGACTGAATGTGTGAATAAATAAAAAGCTGGGATCAAACCTTTTTGATCTCAGCTTAAACAATTGTGTGCTTAAATGAGTGAATAAATGAGAATGAGGGGATGAATGCATAAATAAATAAAAAGCTGGGATCAAACTTTTTGTATCATAGAAACTGGGTTCTTAAGAAATCTTGTTGACATCTCTAAATTGTGTTCTCTTTATTTGCCATGTTTATCACTTCATAGGATAATGGATATTCCAGTAGAACTCAGGGCTAACTTTGAATTTTGCAAGGCCACCCAAGATATGTGTGGCTGCTTTTCTGGGTAAAGGACACCCAGAGTCAGCTTCCTCAGTCTCTCGAGGTTCTGACTCAGCAGAGGGGACTAAGGAACCACTATCAATATCCAAAATTTCTAAGCTTCTTATCTAAAGAGCATTGAAATGATATGCATAGAAACAAAGAGTTTCCCCCAAAACCTGAAGGCAGTTTTGGACCCAGCATTCAGCCATACTTGAATATAGAGAAAGAAATGAAGGAGGGAAAGAGGTGGGAAGTGAAAGGAGAAAGGACACAGAAGAAAGCATTGATTTTTTTAGCTCAACCATTGGAAATAAGAAAAAATAGTTCTTATTTAACCAGTTATATAGTTACACAATTATCAAAGAACTGTAGCACATTTCTCAAAGCTCAGGTTATAAAATTGATCAATAGATTATTGAGACAGTGGTATTATTTCTTACAGTTCAATATGTTGCTATTGGGAACATAGTATGATACCTGGTGTTTATATTTAATATAAGTTTCTATCTTTTATCTATCAGGGGAAAACTGAATAAGAATACTGTGGTTTAGAATACCTCAAAATTTCTTAGCTGTAGCTTGGTAGGCAGATATAATTAGTGGTGGGAATGAAAATTCCCCACACTGGGAATTCTGGCTTTATTGCTATTAAATCCTCTGCACAGAGGTTGGGCCAGAAGGTCTTGGTGCCACATGTTTCACTTCCCCCTCCTATGCTGTCTCCATTTCTGCTACTGAGTAGACTTTCTCTGAAAATAAAACCATCAGATGTAAATGGCACCTGTTGCCATAGCAGCTAAAACATTCAGTTATACCTTTCTCCTCTCAAAGAGACCTTAATGCACTCTCTACCTTTCTTGGGGTTAGAGCATAAGTTAGGATCTAGGCTAGGATTAGCCTCAGATATTCTCTCAACCACTGAGATACAGCATATGTGTGAATTCATTGACTGTTGATATTTAAAATCATCATCAAATCACCTGCAGCATAAAAAAAAAGAATCAACTGTATGATTGATTGATGGTTCCATATTAATACCATCTGTCTAGGGGCTCTTCTACAAGTGCTATGGCAAGAGAGAACAAAGTACACTAATTGAGCCTGAACTTTCTGTGGCTTAGAAAGTTGGTTACATCTCAAGTTAGATTCAAGTGTTTGATTCCCTGCAGTTTAATTTAGCAAGCAATTCTCCATTAAGGTTGGCCCTCCCTCTGATTGAGTCAGATAATTACTTGCTTATACTTCCAACCTCTCACATCCCTTCCAGTTTCATTTGCTTTCTCAATGGAACTGCCGTCTGCTTGGTTAGTTGAAAGGATTAAATCCTAACTGAAAGAGAATAGAATTCTTTCTTTGAAGTGGCTTCTCTCTCTATCTCTATTATAACAAGAAAGGCAGAAAGTCCTACAAACACTGTTACCACATTTATTGCTAAATTTGTCCATGTCTGCCCACCTCAAGGAAGTCCCTGAAGCTGTGAAAAATCAAATTGGGAGATGGATTCTAAGGAAGGAAATAAAAAACAAACAGATAAATATATGTCTCCATGAAAAAATTATATACAGGTGCTCACATAAGCACTCTGTTCATAATAGTCTCAAATCAGAAACAACCCAAATGTTCATTGACAGGGCAGTGGATGAACAAAATTGTACTCAGCAATACAAGGAATAACCTACAATATATGTAAGAATATCAATACATCTCAAGAGCTTTTCACTGAGTAGAAGAAGCACAGTACATGATCACATTTATATGAAACGCTAGAACAAACCTAATCTATAAAAAAAAAAAAAAAAAAAGTAGACAAGTTGTTGCCTGGAACCAAGGGCGTGGGAGGAGAGGATTGACTGAGAACGAACACAAGGGTCCTTGGTGGGTGATAAAAATGTTCTATGCACTGATTGTAGTGGTGGTTGTGTGGCCATATAAATTCATCAAAATTAATCGAAATGCTTCAAACGATCACACTTTACTGCATATAAATTATATCTCAATAAATATGGCTTTAAAAATGAAATATATATATTCTTTACTTCTTACTACCAAACACTTGTCAGCACAGAAACTACCTTTTATCCTGGACTTCACTTTCAAATAGGGAAATAGACTTAACATAAAAAATTGTTAGATTCCCTGGTATATGGTTCCTTGGATTAGATGCTATTTACCTATAGTTGACTGGATAATATCTCCAAAGATACCACGTCCTAATCCCCAAAACTGCAAATGGAAAAAAGGGTCTTGTGTATATGTGATTAAGTTAAGGGTCTTATCCTGGACTATCCAGTTGGGACCTAAAATACAATAAAAGTCCTTACAGGAGAGGCACACAGGGAGATTACACACACACAGAAGGCGATGTGAAGGCAGAGGCAGAAACTGGAGTGATGTAGCCACAAGCCAAGAAATGCTGGCAGCTACCAGAAGCTGGAAGAGGTGAGGAAAGGATTCTCCCCTGGGGCCTCTGCAGAGTGCAGCCCAGCTTGTTTTTGGCCCACTGATAGTGATTTTGGACTTCTGGCTTCCAGAATTGTGAGGAAAAATAAATTTTCTTATTTTAAGTCAACAAGTTTGTGGTAATTTATTATAGCAGTCCCAGGAAACTAGCACAATAGTTTTGATAAAATCCCAAATATTTTAAAGCTTTTTAATTGCATTCAACGTGAAAAGGATTTGGAGAGTGAGTATTGTGAATTAGATCTCAGGGAGAACCCAGCTTAAGTCATTTATAACCAAAGAGAGGAAACAGATGCTAGAACACAAAGTAGAAGAAGCTGCAATGGTAGGAAACCAGAGGAGGGAACGATGACATCTGACCAAAGAGAACAGAGAATGCTTCAGGTAAAAGCTGGCTTCCAATTTGGCCTCAAAGAATTGATACGACTTCAGAAAAAGGTAACAGAAAACCTGAATGTATTTGAGAGTCACCTGTCCAAGTTCATTCATTATTAAGCTTCCCTGGGACTCTTGATATCACGGATACAGCTAGCTTGTGGTTCACATAATGCACTATGAAATCATAGTGCTACTCTCAGTCTGAAAACCCTGTAATATGGGTGCCATTCTTATATCCTGACATAGCCATAATGTGGGCCCTCCTCAGTATTCCCTCCTCTGTAGGAAAAGTCTTGGTGCTCAGATGTATGCTAAAAATCCCACTTCTCACTCCATTTTTTCCAAAAGGAGAAATACACACAATGCTGTAAGGAAAAATAAAGAAACAGAACAGCATCTGAGGCGTGCCATCACAAATGATGCTCAGGGACTGGCGACCAACGGCAGCCCTTTCCAAAATAAAAACCAGGTTCCAGGATTTGTAGTTTAGTAAACTATAGAACTCCCCTCAGTTTTCACTAACCCTCAACCTCTCCCCCAGATACAGTCACACTTTGGTTAAGGAGAGGGATATGTTCAGAAAAAGACATCCTTAGGCTATTTCATTGTTGTGTGAACATCACAGAGTGTACTTACATGAGCCAGGATGGTTTAGCCTTTTACACATCTAGGCTATATGCTATAGCCATTATAACCTTATAGGACCACCATCATATGTGTGGTCTGTTGTTGACTGAAATGTCATTATGCAGCACATGACTGTACACACATCTTATCAATAGCATATGGGAAAGGACCTCACCAGATGTAAAAGCACAGTACAGTAATTAAAGCAGCTTAGTACTGGAGATGGAATATAGAGCTTAATGATACAGAATAGAGAAACTAAAGTTACACACAAATATGAATGGAAAATTGGTATATTATACAGTTAGTATTTCATAACAATGGGCAATAAGTGACACTAAAACAACCAACATTAAAAAAATAAGCTGGATTCTAATTCACTTCTTGAACTAAAACATAAATTCCAGAAGAATCAAAGATATAGGTATTAAAACATGAAATAAGAAAAGTACCAGAGGAGCACACACACATTCATAAAATCTTTAGGTACAACATTCCTTTCCAATCAGGACAAAAATCTTAGTACCCTAAAGATAAAAAAGATTGAAACCATAAGGAAAAAAGATTGATAAACCTGATCACATGAAAATGAAAACTTTCCTACTAGAAAATAATACAATAAACAAAGTCAATAGTCTGGAGAATATGTGCAACCAAGAACAAAGTGCTAATTTTCTTAATATATGAAAAAATTCTAATTATTAATTAAAATAAGAGATCAGTTATTCCATAGAAAAATGACACAGAACAAGAATAAGTTGTTCATATGGCTAATAAACATCTGCTGATGGTGTGTTAAACTGATATCACCTTCTTAAAGGGCAATTTAGCAACATCTGCCAAATTTTTTAATGCACACCCATATAATTCAATGGAGATTTCCACTTATAGGAAATTATCCTACGAATATTCTCAACCAAATACCTACAAGCATTTATATATAAAAATAGATTTTATGTGTGGCAACATTGTGACATTCTATTGGCACATAAAATTGTTCCATCAGATTTGTTCATTAAATGAGAGCCTTAATTGTTTATAATGATGGGTATTACCATCACTCTATAAAAAGAAGTTTGTTTAAAAGAGTTATTATTATTATTAATCATATTATGAAAAGATTTTTATTAGAGAAAAGTCGCCAAGAATGTGTTAGGAAGAGAGAAAAGCAACCTATAATATAAAGTCAGTTTTTATCATTTTATTTCAAAGAGAAGGGCAATCAAATTTCAAAAAATTTGTGAAGCTTGGGGTATAGATATCTTCTAGGACTACAGCTATGCTGAAACCTCCTATAGTCGGTCCTCCTCATTTGCTAAGGTCTCCAGCTAATCACTTTAGAAATGTCCACTCCACTAGCAGGTAAGTGAGAAAAAGTCATGTAGCAGAAGTTGTAGGTGAGGATTTTTTCTCAAACAATATTGCCAGTCAGAATGGAGCATTCATCTTCCAAGTTATTAACAACAAAAGTAGTCTAGCCTGAGACAAAAGCAAATGATACAGGGAACTTTTCATAGCTCACTAAAGATGCCACGCCGAATTGTCCAAAAACATTGGTTTTATATATTTTTAGAACAAAAATATATGATACATTCCAGACAAGAAGCTTCCTCAGCAGCTTCAAGCAGAATAGATATGCGAAGTATGGGAAGCTACATGAGAAAAGAAAAACCCTCAATGAGCTTTCTCAATGATCTAAGCCTTTGGTAACTCAGGGAATAAAGCCTTTGTTCTCCTAACACTTAGGTGGAAATCTTGTTAAAATACCCACCAATGGCTTTAAAATTCAGCAGCAAACACATGAACCCCTTGTCAGTTAATGGAAGGATTTATCCCCTAGGAATTCTAATTTAGGCCAATAGAAGAGTCAAGAAGAGGGTTAAGACCTCACATATGGAGGCACAGCCTTAAGATTTTATCTCAGATGACTGCATGGACAATTCCAACCATAGACAAGAGGCATCAGATTCTGGGATTTTTTGCTCTGATTTTGCTCTGATCATTACCTTGGTTCCTATAATAAGAGAGCCAACCATTATCCCTATTTTCAGAGAAATTAAATAATTTGCCCAAACATACACAGCTATAAAGATGAAAAAACTTCCAAATATAAACTACCATTTTTATGTGCCACCATGTCCACCTTTCTTTGATATATTCTCTGAATGTTTAATCATACGGAGATTATGAGCTCTGTGGTAGCTTTACATATGCTAGTTAAAGGCTCACTTGAAGCTACAATTCACTCTCAGCTGGATACAAAATAAATTGATATATTTGTTTTCTACTTACAAGTTCATGTTTTTATAATTAAACTCTTAGAAAGTCATTGTATTTTTGAGATATAGGAAATACCTATTGTTCACCCAGTTACTTTATTTTTATTCATTTATTTATTTGGTTGTTTTTAGAAAATGACATTAGATTTATTTTTTAATTTCCATTTTAATAATTGTACATATTTACGGGGTACAGAGTTATATTTCAATACATGTTTACACTGTGTGATAATCAAAGCAAGTTAATTAGCATATCCATCATCACAAATATTTATTTTGATTGCATTTGAGCTCCTCTGTTCTAGCCATTTAAAAACATACAATAAATTATTGTTAATTATGGACACCTAGCACTAGTGTAGAGCACTAGAATTCATTTTTTCTATCTAGCTGCAATTTTGTGTCCAGTATTCAACTTCTTTCTATTCCCTCTTCCTATTACCCTTCCCAGCCTCTAGTAACCATAATTCTACTTTCTACTTCAACTTTTTTTTAGCTCCCACTTATGAGTGAGAACATGCAGTATTTATCTTCCTGTGCCTGATTTATTTCACTTAATATAATGTCTTCCAGACTCATCCTCATTGTCACAAATGACAGGATTTCATTCTTTTTAAGGCTGGATGTACTTTATTGTGCATATAGACCAGATTTACCACATCTCCTTTGTCCATTCATCTGTCAATGAACACCTAGCTTGATTCCATATCTTGGCTATTGTGTATAGTGCTACAATAAACATGAGGGTGCAGATGTCTCTTCGACACCATATGCAAAATACCTATACAGTAAGCATATAATCAATAGTAGTTATTGTTACTAGCATGGAGAAATTTATTGTTAAACCATTTTATTTGTTTAAGTAAGAATAGCCACACAATAATCATAATAGATTCTAAAAGCATCAGATATAATTAACACATGCTGCCAATAAATAAAAATAAGAGTACAAGAAACTTAATGTGGTAAAAAGTAACTATTTCTAAAGAAGAATAGTGATATACTTAATATTGCCTCTTTGCTGTACAAAATATAGACTTGCCCACTGGAAAATATAAAGTACTACTGGGTACTTTACTTTTAAATTAAGCTATTCCAACTTAAAATATACATATCAATTCTACCCCTAACTTTATCAGCACAGGGTGTTATGAATTTTTTTTTAATTTGCTGCTTAATGTTGCTCTATTTTGCATTTTTATCAGTAGATAGTATGAACGATTTCTCATATCATTGTTTGCCAACTGTATTTCCCCTTTTGAATTGTCAGCTCATGTCACTTGCCTGCTTATCTTTTGTAGTCTTCATATTTTTCTCATAACTTGAGTGCATCCTTAATATTTTACAGATATTAAATTGTGTCATATCTGATGTAAATATGTTGCGGCCCATTTTGTTTCTTTACTATTTTTCCATCGTAAGTGTATTTTAAGCTTGTATACATTAACACATTTTCATTCTTCCTATTATTACTTAGTAGTTGAAAAAGTTACTATTCCTCCATAGATTAGATACACTATTCTATTTCCTGCCAGTTCTTCTATAATTTGATATTTGTATTTAACTCCCTAATTTGACGTTTTTAGACATTTCATTCTCCTTCGGCACACAAGTAGAAACAGATAAATTACAATTCCCGCTCTCAACAGCAGCTGTAAAGCTACTTCCTTTTCTTTCACCCAGCAAAGAATCCAGCAGATTCTGCAAACACCACCTCTAAACCTCCACCCCCACCTCCACCCAAGTGACGATCACTGCCCTTACAAAATGCAATATATTTTGGTGATTGGTATAAAGAGATGTTTTTATATTTCACAATGCTAACCAATTATTCCAATGTGACATATTTAATAGCTTTTTCTCTTCCTACCCATTTTTTAGTAAATTTACTTATCTTTGTGAGGTTTAAGTACATATCCTTGATGCTACCTCTTTATTTTATATTTTTATTTTTCTAGCAATATGAAAATGTCTTAAATATTGTTGCTTTATTATAGATTTTAATATCTGGCAGGTATTTTTCTCCCTGTTTCTATTATTCAATACATTTGTCTTTATTTTTTTCACCTATTCACTTTTCAAACAATTTAGACATTTTTACTGAGTTCTTAAAACTTCTTTTGAAATTTTGATAGTAGTCAAATATACTTTTTAAAAACTTGGATACCATAGTGTATACATATTTCAAAACAATATGTTGTACATGATAAATTCATACAGATTTTACTTGTCCATTAAAAACAAATAAATGAAAACTTGGAGAACTTACAATTAATATGGTGCATTGAGTTACCATGAAAAACCCACCATTGTTCTTCAAACATTTAGAAGAGGTGGACAAAATATATATGTCTTGTAATACAAATGAGAAAGGAAAAGAAGAAAATGAGAAAATCAAAACAGTCATTTTCTCTCTTTTACACATCTCTTATACATCATTATAGGGCTTGCATTCTTAATTTAATTCAATTAAATTTAATTGAGTGGGTATGGTGCTGAAGGATAGGCACACTCTCAACGTTGAAAGTCAAGTCTAAGTCTTAACCACGTCTAGATTTGATCTCCAGACTGGACATTGAAGTGGTTTTTCCCTTTTTCTTGAAAAATTAGAAGAGAAGGCCTGTTGGTGTTTTCTCTAACCCAACCATCTTCCTAGACATCATCCACTGGTGATTATTGCCAGGAAGAGCAATTCCCTGTTGACCCCAATCAAATTAAAAGTAAGTAATAGCAAACATAGTGGTACCATTTCTACTTTCACATATCCAGTAGGAATGTTTAAGACAACCTTCAATGGTGATCATATTATGATTTTTAATGATTGAGCCACCATTTTATAATGCCCTGCATTCATTCATGCGCACACACACATACACAAGTACAAACACACACATTCATTCAAGCAGTGGTAATCAACCCAAATTAAGTGGAAGATGTATTCACTTGTAGCTTTAGTGCCAATTACAGGTAATAATAATGGAAACCCTCAAAAATATTGATTCTGTCTGTTTTCCCTTTATATTTTCATTTTGGCAGGGATTCTTTCATATAGATATTTTCTTCTATGCCCCCGTTTCCAAAGTTTCATCACATTAGACTCCAGTGTTTAATATAACTGAAGGTTTAGTGGTTGTGCAAGCAAATGGTTGTAGAGTAGTAAGTGCATAAATGAATTGACACAAGAACACTTTTACTGAAGAATGTTGTTTTCAGCCAATTTTATTAATTCCCATTATTTCCTGTGATCACATTAATTTCTAGCCCCTTTATCATTAAAACACTCCTGATTAAATAAATGGAGCTAATACTTATAAAAATACTAGTTATGGTTTAGGCCAAATTTATTTCTCTTAGGAGTACACATACTATATTATACAAAATATTCTGCCATCAAATTTAACACAATATTAAAATACTCCTCATTAGCCTGAAACCATAGGAACTCTTACCTCCACCATGGTTAAGTGAAATGTATTTTGCCATTTACCTGGTTCCCAAAGCTACAGGACCTAGCAGATAACTGGATGCTGGAAAATCAGAGTCTTAGTCCCAAGGATCCTCCTCTACTGTGCAATAAGATCAGCAGCCCTAATTTCAGCAGCCAGAGGCCACACTGAGCCTGGAATTTCAAATGGAGTCAGAGTGGCTGGCTGTGTCTCCAGTGGTAGGAAATGGTCATTAGCATTCAAACAGATAGTCACCTTTTTAGCATTTCTTTTCTTTTCTTTTTCTTTACCTTCAATATGACTGCCATTGCTCAAAGGAGCTAGGAAAACAATAGGATGAGGATAAAAAAGGGCAACGTGGTAGCAAGCATGAGGACTGAGCAATCAGAGTATGACTGTACATAATGTCTGAAAGGTTATAATGAAGTTATCTTCCAGAATTACTTTCTGTATATACTAAATTGACTGTCATTGAGTGGAGGTTTCATTTATTTTATTATTTTTTCTCAAGCTGCTATGTAAACCCAATATTTCATATTTATCATATAACTTACAGATGCTTTCATTTGTCAGGGATGGTACAAGAGACAAAGATTCAGAGATAAAGAAAAGGAAAAACAACCTTAGGATTCAGAGAATTCTTACAATGCAAACCACTATAAAGAACACTACGGAGATGGCTGGAGGGTAAATACTGGAACCCAGTCTGAAACAAAACTACCTTATGTGCTTACTGGGAATCAAAATCCTATCTGTCAGAATTATATTATTAAAATGAGATAAATGCCTTGTGCAAACAGGATGGAAGTGGCTCACACAAATGAGCCATGCAAAGCAGAGAATGGTGTGCAGAACCTTGGTCAGTGTCCACTGCCTCCGGGATGATGTCATGGCTATGAAATAATATTTACTGTGATACTGTTTTAATGGGATGAAAAAGCCTAGAATGAATTCAGAGCTCTCTCTGGCCTGCTGAATTTGTCTGTAACACAGGCCTAAGAGTCAAGAAATTTGAAGTGCTGGAGATTTCATGTTGATTGCAAGCCATCAAAAATTTCTTCGGATTATGTTAGTGTTGAATAGATAAACATACCCCTTTTGGGGTGGCAGTAATGAAGCTGTAGCAATGAAGGAAGAAGCCCTTCCATACACACATTTTCTAAGGCTATCTCTACACTGCTCCAAACCTCAATCAAACACTGGTGCTCAAGGACAAGGTGACTATCCATGAAGAGATCTTCCTGGGTGAGCCTGCTTAACTTAGTCTCAAAAAACACCTACCTGGTTTTACCAGGTTTTCATCAAATATGCGGTAGAGAACACTCAGACACTTCTAATACCTTCTTGGCATCATGTGGACATCTTGCATGGACTGAACATGGCTTAGGTATTCCATTTCTTGGCATTCAAAATTAATCTCTTGAGGTTGATACTTGGGCAGTTCTATCACAGTTGCTACAATAATATTCAAACCAGAGATCCACAAGAAGTTGCATTTGTCATGTAGCTGAGCATATTATCAATATGGAGGATAGCTGTGCTTGATCCTACTCATTTATTACCCCCTGGGAGATTGTGGAGTTACTGTGCAGGCCAACAGCATCATAATGTTGATGAACAAGCCAATGTGTCTACAGATAAAGTTTCCTCAATTCTGGGTCTTTGGGTTACATAGAAGAGGTTTTAGTCACACCTCTGATCTAGCTTCATAAAGTGATTTGTTTCATCGAATTGGTCAGCAAGCTCAATAGCAGATGTTTTGAATGGTGACTGAGGTGAGGCTGCCATCATCCTAACATATGTCATCTATCATTCCTCCAGTTAAAATGTTTATAAGTTTGTATCTATATAATTTTGAGAACTTACATATAGTTTCAAAAAGTTAAGAGCTGTTGGTAAGATCATGGGCCCCATAGCATCAAGTATGACATTCGTTGACATTCATATTATGAGCAGGACATTTGTTCAGGATATCAGGAGGAGATATGACCCCACTGCAGGGCTGAGGGGTAGACAGGTATAGGTAATTCAGGTAGTAGAACTAAAGTCAAGAATAACATGTGAGTCTTCTGGATGATAGTGAGATAGTACATCAGCAAGCAAAAGACTCTATGAGTGTGAAATAACAGGGTCAGTAGATGTTGGACAGCAAGAGCTTGTCAATGTGGGAAAAGGTCACCCGCATGATGTTTTGGGCCAATGACCACAGTGTCAGGAGATTCTGCAGTGTAATCCCTCATAGAGGTATGCTTTAGACATGGCGGGCAGACAGGTAGACATACTATGTCCTTTCTTCTATCAAGGCTGAACTTAGGGTTGGTACAGCTAACTTGTGAAGATAACAGAAATGGTTCCAGGGTGTGGAAGAGTGATATTACAGAATGAGGCCTAGACTAGACTAGTTCCTCTCCACTAGCAACTAGACTAGTTCCTTCCCCACAGTGAAGGAAGTGTCTCTTGAAAAGTACAAATTGACTCACCACATATCGCACATGTGTGCCCAAGATATTTGCTATCACTTGCAATGGACCTGTTTTATAGATGCCAACAGAGAGAAGAAGCAGACACATTCATGGGTTTCTGCTCCCCATCCCTTGGGTAGGGACTTGGCACATCTTCATATTCCTGCAACTGAACCGCACACCTCTGGCTGCAGTCCCTATGTGATAGCTCCTGCTGCTCTCCAGTTCTCCAGTTAATTTGCATATTTTCCTAGAATTATCTCAGATGTTATTATTACCCAAACACCTGCTGCTATGTAGGCAGGAAAACAAGCCAAACACAAGGAAGGAAACAAAACATACTAAATTAAAAACGACTGTGCACAGCCCCTAAGTACAGGATATAAGTCATAGTCTTCTAATTTGGAGGCCAGTATGCCTGGTCACTAACTGGTCTCTAAGCTGCCATAAGCGCCCAGACCCAGATAAGGAGAAAAAATAATACTGATAGTTTTCATGTTGTTTTCTCTTTTTATCCCATATGCTTTCTGTAAAATGGGAAAAACTATTTCAAATGGTACATCTTATCTCCTTTCTTTTTTTTCCCATCAAACTCAGCTGTGACTTAATTTACATAAACAATTTTGCCCAAAGCATCTATTAACCTTCTTTATTCAAAAAAACACATGCATACAAAATAGTAGGTAGTAAAAAAGGTATGTTGATGTTAAATATAACTTCACATAATTTGAACACTGAAAATTCTTGATTTCTTGAAATCTGATGACTCAATGGATGGAGATGGGGATTGGAGAGAACAATTCAGAGCTTCTAACATAGAGAATTTAAGACTGGTTCTTGGAATAAATATCACACTTCCAGAGTCCTTTTGATACTCCTAAAACTATCCATGAAAAGATTCCTTCTTCACTTCTTTTGAGTTTGGAAGAAAGAAACCGCAATCCAAACTTCAGTTTCTTGATGACAGTCCTTTATATAGCTGTAAAACATTTTATTCATTATTGTTACAAGGTGGAGTTGATGCCTGATTATCATGAAAAAGGCCATCAGAGCAGGGGACCTGACCATCTTCTCAAAGGTCACACACAGCTATTCTGGGAGATTGTGTTGCATATGCTATGCGACTGGGGAGGAGAAAGTCAATTGAACGGCAGGGAGGTGGTGACGGGACAATAAGAACAAGAGAAAAGGGGGAAGGTTTTTAGCAGTCGCCATGAATAGAAAAAAACAACAAAAAAAACCCCTCAAGGATAGAGAAAGATATAAAGAGGATATTTATAGAAAACTTTCTGTATAAGATAAAAATGCTTATGCTGCCCCTTGAAAATCTGCAATAATCTTGACATTATTTTTTAAAGATCATAGTAGTGGAAAGATATTTTTTAATGCAGTATGAATCATTAGGTGACTGGGATTATACTGGTTATATATTAGAAGCCACCATGCAGGTCACATGAATTTAGGCACTGTGTTGTGATGTAAGGAAAGAAGTAATAAAGACGCATGCCCAGGAGCACTTCACCCACTATGCCAACCCTGCTCCTGGCAGAATGGTGCCAAAGAGTCACAGGACACCAAGCATATTCTCTGGTGGATCTTGGAATATCACTACAAACCCAGAGGGACAATTTGGGGAAGAACACCATTTTAAATTGCATGGTCTAGGCAAAAAACCAGATGTAGATAGCATTATATGAATTGTCTGAATTACGGAAGTCTAAAACTATGCTCATGAAATTACCTCCTGAAAAATTAGTTTTTAATCTAGTCTTAATGATCCCTCAGTTTCTTAAGATTTTTTTTTTTTTTCCTTTTCTTCCTTTCTTTCTTTTTCTTTGTAAGAACTGAGGGAGTAAGTGCAGATATGCTGGGACTGGACCCAGTATTTTGCTCTTCCAAGCATATTAAGACATGATATTTTAGACTTGGCTTTTACTTTAGGCCTTGCAATTTAGGAGACTTTTGAATTATGGATCCAGTCTACTGTCTACCAGAAATTTGGGAAAAATATTTTGAGGCATGATAAGAGGATGTAGTGGGGCCAATAATGGCCCCATGATCCCTGCTTCCTTTATGCCTGTGTGTAGTTTTCTTCTCATGAGTGTGGGCTGACCCTAATGACTTCCTTCTAATGAACAGAATATAGCAAAAGCAATGCAATGTCATTTTCGAAGTTGGGTTACAGAAAGACTATCGTTTTTATCTTGGGAAGCTTCTCGTACTCTTTTGCTCACTTGCTCTGTAGGAAGCCAGATGCCATGTTATGAATGGCTCTACAGTGAGGCCTACATGGCAAGGAATTGGTGTCTCCATTCTATATCCAGGTGAGACCTGAGGCCTGCCCACAGCTATGTGAGAAAGTTTGGAAACAGATCCCCCGCCCCCCAAGTTGAGCCTTGAAATGACTGAAGCTTGGCTGACACCTGATAGCAGCTTAAAGGCAAACACTGAGCCAGAGGCACCCAGCTAAGCTACACCTAATTCCTGGCTCATGGAAACTGTGAGATAATAAATGTTGTTTTAAGCTATTAAATTTGGGTTGTCACGCAGCAATAGAAAACTAATATTATGGTCATAGATTCAAAGCCTCAAAGGCTGAGAAATGCTACGTACAATACAAGAATTTACAGAGTTCAAATTTAGGAGTAATTATAAACTCAAGTCTACCTACTCAGACTTTCAGTTCATTGGTAAGTTGTCTCTCTACCCTGAAGAAAAGCAGCCAAGGTCAAGTAGACAAGGAGAAATATTTTGTCTTTGGTTCCTATGTACAAACTTCTATAGTGAGCTTTCCACCAGGACCATAGAAAATGGCTTATAGAATCAGAGAAGCGTGGTTCAAGTCCAGGAATGGTGTACAGTAGCTGGCTACAACGGGCTTGAGAGAGTCTACTGTGCACAATTCTTTCCATCTCCACACTCAGTGTAATGATGCTGGTAGCTTGAAATTGGCTATGGTGGGAGTATTTGCACCAAGAAAATTGGCAAATGTTATAAATCAGGAATTTTTGCCAGAGTCAACCACTATTTATAACCAAGAACTATTAAATATCTTAGACTTCATCATAGACCCAAGGAGCTACCTGATTCCTTTTCTGGTGAAGTAAATCAGAGCTGAGAAAGAGAAGGTGATTGTGGCTGCCCTTAGAAAGAAAAAAAAAAAAAAAGGTAGTTGAGTTGGGATTGGAAATACCAGTGCAGACATGGAAAACCTAAATTGATGCAGGTATGCCTCAGCCTCTTGAATTTAGATTCATATGAGAAAGATACTAGCAGCTACTGTTATTATCACCAATTAGTAGATATGGAAAATCAGAAATAAATAGTGTTCCAGGACCATGGAATTAGTAACAGCAGAGCCTACACTTGAGCCCAGGTTGGGGTGGCACCACAGAATATTCACCGTATGCTTCAATGCCTCCTACTCTGCACTGTCTCCTGCTCCATTGGGGTTCTCAATGTTAGTAACAGCACTGGGTTCAACAGAAAATGAAAAATGGTTAAGATGAGGGATTCATTAAGAAAATTGAAGACATACTTGTATCTGAAGACAATATGATGCAAGAAAATTTTAATTTGAATTAAGATCTTTTAGAAGAACAAAGCATAAGCCCACTGCACAGGAAGGAAGCTTTGCATAGTGACCCAACCCAACATTTCTAATGTCTTTAGTTTTCCATGCTCTGGAAATGAGAATGTAGACACAATGCATGATGCATCACCTCTGAAGTCATCAGAACCCAGACCCCAATTTCTAAGGTTCATGGTTCCTAGCATTTGGACTCCTCACTAATGAATTTGCATGAAGTGAAATATGCAAGCTAAATAAATATAAAACTATTTTTTTTAAAAATCAAATAGTTCTGAAAAAAATTCAAAGCCATTTACCAGGAAAACATTAAGTAAGACTTAAAGGTCACACTAAGTTGAAGGCAAAATAAAAAGCAGAAAACAAATCAGATAGTATTTGGACTTTCTGGTTGCATTAGAACTATGGATTAAGCAGAATTCTCTAATCCCGATCTTAATCACAAAAGAAACATGTATGCATACATGAATTAAGATGAGTTAAGATTTCCAGAGACAGCTGTTTGAGAAAGTAAGCTGCCTGGGTTACTCATTGAAGAGATAAAAGCTAAAGAAAGGGACATCCAGATGTTATATTTGTACAGAAAGCACTAGAGATCCCATAAACAGTCTTTCCTTGTGCTCCAAATTTTAAAAAGGAGATTATATAGAAAAAAGAATATTTCTAAACAAAGAAAATCAGATATCATAGGAAGACACCAAAAAACAAAATGATAAAACCCTCATGCAATCAGATAAAACAAAGATGAATGCTTTCCTTTGGGCCATGTGATTGTTAATTCTAGGTGTCAATTTGACTCCATTAAGGAATACCTAGAAACCTGATAAAGCTATCTTTCATTTGCGTGTGTCCATGAAGATGTTTCCAAAAGAGATTAGCACATGGTCTGATCTACCCTTAATATGGGTGGGAACCACCCAATCTGCTGGGGGCTGGGAGAGAACAAAAACAGAGCAAAAGGCCAATCTCTCTGTCTATCCAGTGGAGCTGGGATACACTCTGCTCTCCAGTCCATGAACGTCAGAACTCAAGACTCTTCAGCTTTTGGGTTCCAGGACTTACACCAGTTACACCATTGGCTTCCCTGGTTCTGAGGACTTCAGACTTGGACTGAGCCACACTACTGGCATACAGTTTGCTGACAGTCTATTGTGGGACAACTCAGCTTTCACAATCACATAAGCCAATTCCTCTAATAAATCCCCTCTCATATATTTATATACATATACTATTGGTTCTGTCTCTGAAGAACCCTGACTAATACAGGCCACCACTGACTTCAATGATGGACCAGAAAATTAGTCTGTGTGCAAGCCTATTTCAGGAGCAAGATGATCTGTACAACCTTAAGATCTTTCACATGAACATCCTTGGCTGAACAGCTCAGTTAAGTTTTCATTCCTTGCTAGATTCTGCCCTGTAACACAATCAGAGATTTTTGTGAGGCAAAATATCAAAAGGTTATATGATAGGGGTCTTCTTTGCCTCTTCTGAGAGCACTGACATAGGGATTTTTTTATTGTTAGAGTATTTTAAGACATGATACCTTTGTTAGACATCATTAAAAACAATATGGATCTTATCATGGTTACTCCTGGTGGGATTAATGATTTCAAAGGGCTCAAAAGGGTTTCTCAGGGTACTAGTTATGTGGTTTTTGGATGTGGACTGGTTACATGGATGTTTTCCAATTTGTGAAATTACACTGAGCTGTATACTTTTATGACTTGTTCACTTTTCTGTATGTACATTATGCTGTAATACATGTGTCACTAAAAGCAAACAAACAAATGATAGCTATATGAAATCAATGTCATACCTTTTGGGGGAAGACTAATTTATCAGAAAATATTTATGAAGCACTAAATAAGAGCAGGGAACTGTACTAAGTGCTGTGTGACAGGACTCCTTTTCTTCCAGGAGCTTTCCATTCAATAAAAGAGAGAGAAATGACTGACCACCAATTCACAAACATTGTGCTATAAATATTATAGAAGTAATGTAAACGAGGCATTGCTGGTATAGAAGTTGGAAGGAGAGAAAGATCACTTTGGGTGGTAAAAGTCATAATATGAATAGCCTGTTACTTTCCCTCTACCCAACCTGTACCAACCACCCAGTATCCTGAAACACTTTGAATATGCTGGGCATTAATGAGATCCATAGAATCATATAGGGAAATAGCAAAGATTTTGTAGGCAGAACTGGTTCTAACCCTGGTTCCATCATTTACAGATTGCACAAGATCTTGACCAAGTTACCCATGGGCATCAATTATTGGTTTGCTTTCCAAGCCCTTCCCCCTTTTCAAATTGATATTATTATGGGGGAGTGAGTGGACTCTTTTTCTCCTAACTCCAAACTTGCGGTTGTAGTGGAGGCAACCAATCTTAGTACTTGATTCCCTGCCACTTTTGTTGGTCCAGCAATTGGCAGATGGCCCATACCAGACTAAATAAAGTTATTGCCTATGTCTCTTGGGTAGAAAAACTGTAAACGGAAAAGATTCCAGGAGCTATGGTCCCAGCCATATGGCAAAAGCCAGTGTGAAGAAGTGAAGTCGATATGTAGAAAAATGCAGGGACAGTAAAAACCAGCAAGAGAGTGGGTCTTAACAACCTTACTCTCCTTTGTTCTAGAAAACTGGTATTCAGGGTTGTCCTTGCCTTTTTCATGGTATGGGAAATTATACCAATTAGTTCTTCATTTTTGCAAAGCCAGTTCAAACTCACTTTTGTCACCTGCAATAAAGAAAGCCATAACTAATACATTTCCCTCACTAAGCCTTGGTTTTCTCATCTGCAAAACTAAATACAAATATATAACACATAAGTCTGTAATAAAGATGAAATGCTCTACTACATATAAAGTAAAATTGTTCAGTATTAATTCCTTACCATGTCCTCTAAATGTGGGGATCTTCATTACCCATTCAAGAATTCTCCAAACTATTATCAATCTGCATTACCTCTGACTTTACAAAACAGTTGAACAATTCATAAAACACACCCCTATCATCCAATAAAGGCAAAGGGTACATTAAGCTCAGATATATTTTACAACTCTCCTTTCTTTCTCCCCAATCAGCTCTCATTTCAAACCCATGATTGTCTGGTTCTGGAAACCAGATTGTTCTCTGTCCCAAATTTGATCCTGCCTCTGGCCTATTGGACTAGGGTCTCATGCTTATTTTTCCACAGCATTTTACTTTCCAGTATCCTCGATGGATTTTTTTAGTTAACACACCGTCAAACTCTCCATCGCTGAGGCAAATGTGGTTAAGCATGTGATAGATCTTGAACATAACCAGTGCCATTTTAGGCAAGGCCAAGCACAAAATGGCCTCCAACCCCTCCCCACTTCCCTTTACGAGAAGCCTTGGGACTTTTGCGCAATAGAAACTCTTTTTGCTTCTGCATGGGTGCAATGCTCCTCCCTCACAATGACCCTCCTTGATTGCTTCATCCAGCACTTGGTGCCCTATAGTCCATATAAGCTCTCTCACCCCCATGCCTGATGATGCCTTCCATTTTGAGTGCAGCCTGGCAGATTCTTATCCTTTAATAAAGCTTAATCGGTACCTGGTGTTTTGGCTCACTTTCTTTCATTATGGTGCCAAAACACAGGAAGGGTCCTGGCTGGGACCTTCAGATGATCCCCTATCTTGGGTTGATTGGCCCCTGGCTGCCCTTCCCAGACCTGCCAAACCAGGTACCCCTGGGACTCTCCCCTTTTGCTGATTCAAGACCAGTACATCCAACATTGGCCTCAATTCAGGGTGAGTCAGTGGGTCTGTCCTAATTCCACAGGTTCCCCCAACTACTATGACTACTGCCTACTTGCTATGAAGCCCAGGCACCTGGCTGAGGGAACCCCTTTCATGCCCCCCAGCCATTGGAGAATGCTCCTCTAGCTGGTTGGTGGCTCCTCTCTCAAAATGAATGTGCGCACCAAAGAGGATGCCCCTTGGTGTTACCCTTCTTCTACTGGGGCTGATCACCTCCTTTCTCACCCTCTATGTGGGATCCTCACAATCCAAACCTCCATGATCTACATCTCTGGGCTGTCTCCTGGCCAATTTACCTCTTGGCATCCAGGAAGGCCTTAAACCTAAACATCTCATTTTCTACTGTAATCTCTATGCCCTCTGGGCTGTCTTCTGGCCAACCTCTTGGCCTCCAGGGAGATATTAAACCCAAATGCCTCATTTTCTACTACAATCAGGTTTAGCCTAAGTACAAACTAGACAATGGATCCCAGTGGCCAGGAGCTGACACTCTTAATTTAGATACTCTTAGAGATTTAGACAATTTTTGTCATCAAAACAGCAAAGTTGGAGAGATTTCTTATGTTCAAACCTTCTTCTATCTTCGATCACGTTCTTCTCTTTTTCAAAACTCTCCTGTGTCATAAATTCTCCTACCTCACACCCTACCTCCCCTTCTGGACTTGGATCAATCTTTTGATCTGTCAATTTGCTCCTCGACCACCTCCTTTCCTTTACCAAATCCTTTTACCACTCCAAATCCTTTACCAGCCCCTCCACCTTTTCCCTCTCTTCCTCACACCTGGTCTCGAGATGCTTGTCCTCAGTCACACAACCCCTCTCTTTCTCCCCCTTTATCAGGTGACAACCCTGCCTCAGCTCTGGCTCCTTTATACCCCCTCCATGAAGTGGCTGGGATAAAGGGAATTGTCCAGGTCCATATCCCCCTTTACTCTTTCTGATCTCTCCCAAATCAAAACATGACTGGGATCTTTCCAGTCCAACCTGGACACATATCTTAAGGAATTCAGATATCTCATGATATTTTTATGATTCTCACTACTACTCTGTCCCCTGAGGACAGGGAGCAGGTCTGGATAACAGCCCAACACCATCAGATGAGATACATGCCCCAAATAATAGGCATCCTGTGGGAGCCGTTGCCATTTCTCGCACAGACCCAAATTGGGACTACTGGGCCAGCCACGGGGACCAGGATCTCTGGGATAACATGATCACACACCTACTTCATGGCCTCCAAAAGGCTACTCACCAGTCGGTCAATTATGAGAAGCTTAGAGAAATCACCAAAAATCCCAGTGAGTTCCTAACTGGCCTCTCTGAGTCTTTACACTAATACACACGTATAGACCCAAGCTCCCCTGCAGGCATGGCCCTCTTACACTCTCATTTTATCACCCAATCAGCCCCTGATATTTGAAAAAACTAAAATACTTGAGGATGGTCCAACTATGACCCAACAGGACCTCCTCAATGCTGCTTTCAAGGTTTTTAACAACAGGGAGGAGGAGAAGAAAGATCATTACAAAAGAGATCAGGCCAAATACCAGCTCCTGGCTAATGCCATCCGAGGCTCACACACTCCTAAGCTGGCGGACTCTAGGGGCAAGCCACCAAGGAACTGCTTCAAATGAAGTCAACTGGGCCACTGGGCATGGGCCTGTTTTAACCCCAGGCTTCTCCCAGGCCCTGTCCTCAGTGCAAACAGCCAGGTCACTGGGGGTGGGGGGGGAGTTGACTGCTCTACTCGCCAGACAGGGAGTAGCCCAGTCCTCAACCCACAGCCTTTGGCTTCATGGCCATCCTTACCAGAACTTCTTGGCTTTGCCCAAGAGGAAGACTGATGATGTCCAGGGCCCAAGGCCCCCATGGGGATCACCACACATGAGCCCAGGGTAACTTGCCTCATAGTGGGTAAGCTGATCTCTTTTGTCATTGATACAGGGGCCACTTACTCCATCCTTCCTGAATATGCAGGACCAACAACCCCATCCTCCATCACAATAGTAGGGGTCACAGGATCAGAATACTGCCCACAGATCACTCAACCCCTCTCCTGCACCCTAGATCACACCCAATTCAAACACAAATTTTTAATAATGCCTCAGTGCCTAGCCCCCTTACTGGGACAGGACATCCTTTCCAAATTCAAAGCTACTCTTACCCTAAACACTTTAACTCCAGCTACAATACTCCTGCTACAGGCCACCCCAGACCTGGACCCTGAGGCTTCCACCTTCCCCTTCCCCTTGGACACTTGTTCTTTCTATATTGCTATGCACCATTCCCCTATCCTTGTTAACTTTCAGAACCCCGCTTTGTTCCCTAGTGTCCCAAAATTCCCCATCACTAACAAACACCTAATAGGCTTAAAACTCATCATACACAAACTCCCTTCTTCTCATCTCTTATGGCCTACCCACTCACCTTTTAATACACCCATCCTTCTGGTTATAAAGCCTAATGGCTCATATCATTTAGTTCAAGACCTCAGGGCCATTAATGTGGCCATTTCACCCATAACCCCAATTGTTTCTAACCCCTATACCCTTCTATCCATGATCCCAATAGCACCCCATTTCTTCTCTGTACTTGACCTCAAAGATGCTTTTTTTCCCTATCCTCTTACACCCTTCCTCTCCAAACATGTTCTCCTTCACTTGGACTGATCTTGGTATGCATCATTCCCAACAATCATGTGGACAGTACAACCTCATGGGTTTCGGGAAAGCCCCCACTTTTTCAGCTAGGCCTTAGCTCAGGACTTATCTGAACTTCCTCCAACCTCTAGCACTTTAATACAATATGTGGATGACCTCCTCCTTTGCAGCCCCTCCTATGAGGATTCACAGGCCCACCACGTTGCTCTCCTTAATTTCCTGCCCTCCAGGGGATATCAAGTGTCCCCCAGCAAGGCCCAAATTTCTTCTCCTTCAGTCACCTATTTGGGAGTCCACCTCACCCCCAACACCAGAGAAATAATGGTGGATCGCAAAAGTTTAGTTTCTGAACTCCCTACTCCTACCACAAAGGGTGAAATCCTTTCCTTCTTGGGGCTTGCAGGGTATCTTCGCCTATGGATTCCTAACTTTGGTGTGCTAGCAAATGCCATTATGAGGCAGCCAAAGGGAATCCTGCCATTCCTCTAGATCCCACAAAGCTCATTCATTCTCCTGTCCAGTTATTAAAAGCTGCTCTCCTCACAGCCCCAGTTCTATCCCTCCCAAACTTATCTCATCCTTTTATCCTATACGTCACCGAAACCCAAGGATTGATGGTCAGGGTTTTGGGACAAGAAGCAAGAGATATTTTCTCCCCTGTTACATACCTTTCCAAACAATCAGACACCACAGCTCAAGGATGCGCTCCCTATTTACAGGCCTTGGTGACAGCCACCTTTTTAACACAGGAAAGCTCTAAACTAACCTTTGGACAACAAACAGCCATTTGTTCCCCCCATCATCTTCAAGACCTTCTCAATCATAAGGCCATGTCAATTCTCTTCCCCTTCCTACCTACAACTATTCACCTTAACTTCATTGAAAATCCCCAGTTCTCCTTTAAACCTTGCCTTCCCTTAAATCCAGCCACTCCCATCCCAAAACACTCAAGACCCTTAGAAAATAATCGCATGGAGGTTTTAGACCTCTTTCTCCATCTCTTTCCACACATCTCCCCACATCCCAACATACATTGTTCATAGATGGGAGCACCACCTCCACGCTTGCCCCCCGGGTGGGTTATGCCATAGTAAATCTAACACAAACTATTGAGACTGTCCCCCCACCCCCCTAACACCACTTCCCAACAGGCAGAACTCATTGCCCTCACCCACACTCTCACTCCGGCAAGTAATAAACGAGTCAATATATACACTGACTCTGAGTATGCTTACCACATCCTACACACCTGCATGGCCATATGGAATGAGAGAGGAAACATGACCACTCAAGGAGGGGCCATAAAAAATGGACATCTTATCAAGATACTTCTCGACGCTGTGCCCTTACCCCAAAATACACCCCAAGAAATACAACACTTCCACCAGTTGGGAGCACAGAGGAAGGACAATTGGTATACTCTCTCCAGTCCCTATGTCCTCCCTACCACACAAGCTGAGCAAATCCTTTTAGATTTCCATAATTCTATGAAAGCCTACTATGCCTTCTTCAGCCCTTATATTCCAGAGGGGTCTCTCTGCTCAACCCCCAACTCAACACCTTCTTACACTTCATCCATTTTAGGACCCACAAAATTGAAAATCTCCAGGACCTTCACTCTTCCTCCAATCTCAGAAGAAGGATGATCTTTCCCCCAGCGATTATCCTCTCACTCTTGCAGGCCTGCTTCACATCCATCCCACAGGAGCTGCTCCAAGACTGGTCCCACCCCACAACCTCCAGTGTTGAAGACATCCTTGAGTGGGTAACTGAATTATCCTGGCAGGGCGTCCTCTGCGATTACATCCCCGACAAGGGTACCCTCTACCCCTTTTTCCTACTATGCACCCTCTCAACCTCTCAGCCCCTGAACACTTGCCTTCTCTCTTCCTCTTGCTTCTTTTCCTAACAGAGACATATGCCACACCCTGTTCACAATGTATAACCAAGGTCTTGGTGGGTGGAAGGACACTTTCCAACCTCCCGGGTCTGCCACCCAGAATCTTTGGTGGAACCCCACAGGACACATTCACATTCCTGACATATGTTCTAGAGCCCAGTGCCCCCCCAATAAAAATGTTTCTGCTTCACCCAAACCACTCACCTAGGCTATAGTGATAGGGGAGGACTTCAGGACAAAACACATCAGATCCCTGACCATGATGGGACTTATCCGTCTTCTTGGTCCCTGCCTCTTTCGGTGTTTCTCTAGTTTCTTACAGGAAAGTATGCAGGCTTTCACCAACCAAAAGGTCACCAAATTCTTCATGGGAGGAGGATATCAGCCCCTCAGAATCAGCGACCCTTCCCCAGAAGAATACAGCCTCCCCACATAAAATCAATACCCTGCCACCTAATTGTTTCACCTACCAACATAAATCTTTTAATTTTTTCATATCTTCACCCATCTCCAGCAGGAAGTGGCTCAGAAGAAGAGACCTTTGCCTCTTTTCCCTTCTTCCTATACTTAAAGGTGGGAATGATAGATCTTGAACATAACAAGCACCATTTTAGGCAAGGCCAAGCACAAAATGGCCCCAATCCCCCCCTTCCCTTTACGAGGAGACTCATGACTTCTGCAAAATAGAAACTCGTTTTGCTTCCACATGGGTGCAATGCCCCTCCCTCACAATGCCCCTCCTTGATTGCTTCAGCCAGCCCTTGGTGCCCTGCAGTCCATATAAGCTCTCCCACCTGCACATCTGTTGCTGCCCTCCATTTTGAGTGCAGCCTAGCAGATTCTTTTCCTTTAATAAAGCTTGATTGGTATCCAGTGTTTCAGCTCACTTTCTTTCAGCATGTACTTAACCTTGTCCTTGAATTTATTTCAACCCCCAGCACCAGCTGTGTGGTCAACATTTCTTCTGGTGTAGAGCTAAACCAGTTTTCACACTTTTCCAAAGAAAGACTTCAAACAGCCTCAAATGATTTCCAAAATACCACAAGAGTTGATGATTACAACTAAAATATTTTTTTCTTTTTTTTATTGGTTATGAATATTCATGGGGTACAAAGCTGACCATCACCATTTGTGCCCAAGATGTTATGGCTAGATCAATACTGGCAGCATATCCATTATCACGAATTGCAATTATACCCTGTGTCTCCCACCCAATTATCCCCAACCTCCCTCCCTATCCCACTTTCCCCATCCCACTTTGTATTCTTAGGTATGTTCTCTCCCTCTGCAAGCCCAGTGTACCACTGTGGTCTTTCTTTCCTTCCTTCTTTCTCTCTTAGCTCCAAGAAATGAGTGAGTACATGTGGTATTTTTCCCCCTGTGCTTGGCTTATTTCACTCAACATAAGTTTCTCCAGGCTCATCCATGCTGTTGTGAATGGGAGAATTTCATCCTTTTTTATGGCAGAGGAGTATTCCATGGGATATATATATCATATTTTCCTTATCCATTTTTCCATCAATGGACATCTAGATTGGTTCCATATCTTGGCCATTGTAAATAGAGCTGCAATGAACATGGGAGTACAGTTATCTCTCCACCATGATGATTTCTATTCCTTTGGGTATATACTCAGACATGGGACTGCTGGATTGTATGGCAAATCTATCTGCTATAACTAAAATTTTTGAGCACTTATTATGTGCCAGATTCTATGCTAAACTTCATGTTTACAATATTTTATTTAATCCTCACTGTGACACTATAAAATAGGTACTGTTATTTTCCCTAGTTACTAGACAAAGAAACTGAGTCACAGAACATTTATATAAAAATTTTTATTATATAAAATTTTCAAAATCTTATGGCTAGTAAGTTGCAGATTTCAAATTTAAACTCAGGCAGTATGACACTAGAGACTTATTCTAAACACTCTGAAAGGATATACAAAAAAATGGACACTTCAGATTTTAGCCTGGTTCCATCTTTCTTTTTCATGGCCCCAATAAATTCTTGTTAGAATATGAATTCCCTGGGCTGGGTCTTCTTATTGATTAAATTACCAGGAACATCAGTAGGCAAGATTGCATATAGTTTTGTTGTATACACTCAACCTAAGAGAAAAATACTCTCATTTTCATTGCTCCCACCGACTATGATGGGCATTTCCATCCTAGAAAACAAAAACATGTTCGTGTGAGATGAAGATTCAGAGTCAAAGCACTGAGAAAAGAGGGTTACTTACAAAAATGTTGACAGGAGAGTCAGACTTCTGACAGAATAGCTTGTCAAATAAACAGCATAAGATTAAGGGGGAAAAACTGTGAAATTAGCAAGGTTACATAGTTTACATTAATCTGTTTATAATAGAAAAACAACAACTTTCTCACATAATTAGCATATCCACAAAGAATGTTACATGTCTTTTGAAACAAATTTGGCAAAAGTCAGGTTATAGTTATTTTGCTAGGAAGTGAGTAATTTGGAGAAAATGCTCAAGGTTTTATTTATTCTAAGGACCAGAACTAGACAGGTTGACCTTGTTATTTTTTGGTTTATCTCATTCTAGGACATCATATGTGTGTTTATCCATAATGGTGGCAGGACAAAGTGTTCATTTTGCTTCCACACTGGCTATGATTGACATGGCTGTCATGGCACTAGACAACAGTTAGGACATCTGGGTAATCTGTAGGGGAATGAGAATACCTTTGGCTGACTCAGAAACCATGTCATTGATAAAGTGGTTATTACTGTTAATACTTCATGGAAGGAAATGTCATAGGAAAGGCATTTTAATGAGCTGAGACCTCTGTTTTTCCTCAATTTAAAGAATACAACATAGTTCTGCTGAAAGAACATGGACTCGGAGATATTAGACCTAACTCCTGGCTCCATAAATCACCAGAATTGTGACCCCAACAAAGTCACTGTATTGTGGGTGATATGGAGCACAGTGTCTATGTTCCTTTTGTTAATGGGGCTTTTTATAAAGATGCATAGAGAATAATTGTTAGAGTACAATCAGAGAAGCAGACCTCCTATGGGACATGTATAATAAGAGATTTATTATAGGGCTTTGACCTTGCACAATTATGAGGCTAGTTAAGGATTCTATTTCAGATTGTTGTTTCTGTGTCCAGTGCTGGTAACTGAAGCCTCAGGGAGGGCAATTAGGAAGAGAAGATGGATATAAAATGGGGGAAGCATTCCAGAATATATAAGAACTACAACTGAATAACAACAAAATTCAAAAATGGGAAACAATCTTCAAAAGACATTTCTCCAAAGAAGATATAAAAATGGCCAATAAGCACATTTTTTAGATGCTTCACATCACTAATCATTAGGGAAATAAAAATCAAAACTACAATGAGGTACCACTTCACACTTATTAGAAAGGCTGTTATCAAAAAAGCAGAAAATAGCAAGTGTTGGCAAGGATGATCTAGAAAAATATGAACCCTGGTGAGAGTGACATCACCACGATAACAGATGTATTAATCGATTTCTGTTGTTTATAACAAAATACATGGAACTGGGCAATTTATAAGAAAATGAAATGTATTGCTTATAGTTTCAGAGGCTCAGAAGTCCAAAGTCCGGGGAACACATCAGATGAAGGCTTTCTTTGGTGGTGGCTTCTGTGATGGCAGGTCATCCCATTGTAAAAATGATGGAGCAGAGAGAGCACAGAAAGCAAGAACAACTCTCCTCTCTTTTTTAAAGCCCTCAGAACCACTCCCCCAACCACCATTTTTATTCCATTCTCTACTGCATGGTCCTACAATCTAATGACCTCTTCAAAGCTCCACCTTTATTTAAAATAACGGGATTTCCCACCCTCTTAACAGTCACAGTGGGGGCTGTTTCTAATACATAAAACTTGGGGGAAACAATTCAAGCTTCACTGAGTTTTGGGGGAACATAATTCAATCCACTACTGCAGACTAGATGGTCCCTGGCATCACTCCCCCTCACAAAACATCAACTTGCATAATTAAAACACAAAACCGCTAGCGTGAAATCACTGAAACCTAGGGGAAGAGGAGGAGAGGCCACTGAGTCTACATAGGCATAGAAGGCCTCAGCGAGCAGGAGGAGGGAACACTCTGATCAGTTCCAGCCCCAGCCACTACCTGGGCTTGCATGGCACAGTGCACAGAACAGCTACCTGGGGACAGTAAAGCTTCCACAGCACTTTTTGTGTGAAGCTACTTGGAGCCTGCGGGGGAGAAGGGTGATGTGACAGCTAGCAAAAACTTCCAAGCACCCCATTACATTTCCCAGGCCAGCATAACTATTTGTGATGTTCCCCTGCACCCACATAAGAGGGAGGGGCCACAGTCAATGGGAGAAGTAAATCACTTTGGATAGCCCTATCCCCCACCATCGGGACCTGCATAGCACTGTACAAAGAGCACTGCTGTCTCAGAGGTGAGAGGAAAGAGTAGGATATGGGTTTTTGATTTATCCAGAGGTCTGAGACTCTTCACAGGGAACTTGTGCATGGCCTGACCCACGGAAAACATTTGGAGTGCCAGTGGGGTTTTGTGGGGAGATAATCCACCAGGAGTGCATTGGGGTGCAATCCCAGACATCTGGTCTGAATCCCAATAAGCATGGGCACCACACAGTGGAGAGCAGTGAGCACAATAGAACTATAGGGGGCACAGCTTGCGGAAAGGCTCAGTCCCAGGCTGGATTTTCCAAACATCCAGTTGTTTGGTGGAGTCCCCACATGACTGGAAGTGACTAAAAGGCCAATAACTAAAATCCAGTCCACAAAAAGATTTTCCCCAGACTGAGAAACAAAAGGGAAGCTATTTACCCCAGGCACAGTGTTCAAATTCTGATCCCCACAGTAAGTTTCCCCTGATCCAGTAATTAAAGGCAAGACAGCTAATTAATTCCAGTGCCATGTCTAAGTGGTGGTGGTTGCTATTAATTCACCACAGGAAAAAAATAAATAAACCATAGATCACAGACAAAGTCCTCATATTGAACAGTAAAGGTCTAAAACCATAAAAGAACACCTACAAAACCAGGAAGTAGTAATATCTTCTCAAATCACAAGCATCAACATAATGACACAAAGATTGCAAAAGAACAAATAAAATAACATCACAAACAGAAAGCAACAAAGCACCAAAAATGGACCCAGAAAACAATAGATTTATGAAATCTATGACAAAGAATTCAGAATAATCCTCTTAAAGATGTTCAGGGAGTCACAAGAAAATACAGATAGAAAATTAAGTGATATTTGAAAAATAATCCAGGAGCAGACCAAGAAATTTGACAAAGAAATAAAATCAATTTTAAAAAATCTAGAAATAAATAATACATTTTCTGAACTGAAAAACTCAATAGAAAGCTCCAATTACAAACATGATTGTACAGAGGAAAGATTCATGAGCTCAAAGACAGAACACATGAAATCACCCAATCAGAGGAGCAAAAATAAAAAAGAATAAGAAAAAATAAAATCGAATTGTAGCAATTACAGGACACCTTCAAGCAAAATAACCTTCATGTAATTGTTGTACCCAAAGGAGACTAAACAAGGAGAGACTTAGAAAGCATATTTAAGAAATTAATGGCTTAAAATTTCCCAAGTATGGAGAAATACTGCATCCAAGTAAAGGAAAGTCAAAGGTCACCAATCAATTTTAATCCAAAAACAAATACCTCAGGGAACACCATAATCAAATGATCAAAAACTAAAGACAAACAAAGAATACTGAAAGCAGCGAGAGAAGAGAAACACATAACGTTCAACAGAACTTTGATACAACTCTCAGTGGATTTTTCCATAAAAAACCTACATGCCAGAAGAGAGTGGGATGATATATTCAAAGTTCTAAATGAAAATGACCATCAACAAAAAATTCTGTATCCAGCAAAACAAACCTTCAAATATGAAGAAGCAATAAAGTTTTTCCCAAATAAACAAAAGTTATGGAAATACATCAACATTAGACTTGTCTTACAAGAAATGCTAAAGGGAATTATTCAACCTGAAAGAAGACAACATTGAAGTGTAAGAATACATTTGACGGTACAAAACTCAGTAGTAAAGTAAGTACACAGATAAACTCAGAATACTCCAGTTGTCAGTGTGGTGAATAAACCACTGATAGCCTTAGTATGAATACTAAAGAGCCATCCTAATTAGATAATAATACATGGAACAACTGTATAAGAGATAGGCAATATTAAAAGGTGCAACCTGAAATAACAAAATGTCAAAAATGGGGGGAATGATGTCAAAGCATAGAGTGGACATTTTTCTTAGTGGTTAAAGTTAAGTTGTTATTAGTTTAAAATAATCTATTGTAACTATAATATGTTCTTTGTAAGCCTCATGGTAACCATAACACAAAAACCTATAATAGGCACAATGAAAATAAACAGCAAAAAATCAAAATATACTAGTAGAGAAAATCACTTAATTACAAAGGAAAAGAGTAAGACTGGGGGATAAGAAAAAGAATAAAAGGATCTACTAGACAACCAAAAAAAAGATTAAATGGCAGTAAGAAGTCCCTATATATCAATAATAACTCTAAATGTAAATGGATTAAATGTCCCAATTAAAAGACATAGAGTGGCTCAATGAATTATAAAACAAGATCCACAATATGCTGCCTACAAGAAACTCACTTCACCTATAAAGACAAATTGAAAGTGAAGGTATGGAAAAAGATATTTGATGCAAATTAAAACCAAAAAAGAGCAGGAGTAGCTATGTTTATATCAGATAAAATAGACTTCAAATCAAAGAAAGTAAAAAAAAAAAAACGATAAGGAAAGTCATTATATAATGATAAAGCAATCAGTTCAACAAGAGGATATAACTATTTTAAATATATACAAACCCAACATTAGAGCACACAGATATATAAAGCAAATACTATTGCACATAATGAGAGAGATAGACTCCAACACAATAACATTTAAAAATTTTAACATCCCACATTTAGCAAATGACAGATCATCCAAAGAGAAAATTAACCAAGAAAAAACAGAGTTAATATACACTCTAGATGGATTGGACCTAACAGACACTTACAGAGTATTCCACCCAATAGCTGCACCCAATAGCTGCAGAATACCCATTCTTCTCAGCAGCATGTGGAACATTCTCTAGGATAAACCATGTATTAGGTAACAAAACAAGCCTCACAAATTCTTTAAAAATTAAAATCATATCAAGTATCTTTACTGATCAAAATGGAATAAAACTAGCAGTCAATAACAGAAAAGATATTGGAAAATGTACAAATACATGGAAGTTTAACAACATCCTCCTAAACAATGAATAGATGAAATAAGAAATCAAAAAATAAATTTAAAATTCCTGGAGACAAATGAAAATGAAAAAACAACATACCAGAACCTATATGTTGGGATAGAGCTACATATATTCCATATACATGGGATGGAGGAAAAGAATTTCTAAGAGGGAAGTTTATAAGAATAAATGCCCACTTCAAAGAAATAGTAAGACTTCAAATTAACAAACTAATTTTATGCCTCAAGGAACTAGAAAAACAAGAACAAACCAAACCCCAAATTAGAAGGAGAAAAATAACAAAGATCAGAACAGCAATAAATGAAATAGAGATTTAAAAAACAATACAAAAGATCAATGAAACGAAGACTTGGTTTTTTGAAAAAATAAACAAAACTGATAAATCTTTTGCTAGACTAACAAAGAAAAAGAGAGAGGACTCAAATAAATTAAATCATAAATAAAAAAGAGGACATTACAACTGATACTACAAAAACATAGAGGATCATAAGAGATTATTAAAAATAACTTTATGCAAAAAAAAAAAAAAAAGGAAAATCTAGGAAAAATTGGATAAGTTCCTGTACACATAAAGCTTATAAAGGTTGAATTGTGAAGAATAAGATGGCATCCAAACCAGAAATGAGGAAGCTAAACTCTTCTTATTTGCAGATGACATGATCATATACATAGAAAATCCTAAATACTTCCCCCCAAAATTAGTAGAGCTAATAAATGAATTCAGTATATTGCAGGATACAAATTCAACACACAAAAAAATCAATAGCATTCTTTCTGAAGAAGAAATCAAGAAAGTAATCCCATTTACAATAGCTTCCAAAAAATGAAATACCTACAAGTAAATTTAACCAAAGAGGAGAAAGATTTCTATAAAGAAAACCGTAAAACATTGATGAAAGAAATTGAAGGAGAAACAAATAAATGGAAAGATATCTTGTGTTACTGGGTTGGAAGAATTAATATTATCAAAATGTTCATATTATCCATAGCAATCTACAGATTCAATGCAATCCCTGATGAAATACCAATGACATTCTTCATAGGAATAAAAAAACAGTCTTAAATTTTGCATAGAACCATACAAGATCAGTATAGCCAAAGCAATCTTGAAGAAAAAGAACAAAGTTCAAGGCATTGTACTATCTGACTACAAAGCTATAGCAAAATCAACTCAAAATTAACTAAAGACTTAAATATTAGATGTGAACCCATAAAACACAGGGAAAATGCTATATATGAAATGGGACTGGGCAGTGTACTGCTTTTTTGAACAAAGCAACAAAAGCATAGACAATGAAAGCAAAAATAGTCTAAAAAGACTACATCAAACAAAAAAGCTCTGTACAGCAAAGGACACAATCAACAAAATGAAGAGACAACCTACAGAATGGCAGAAAGCATTTGCAAACTAAACATCAGACAATGAGCTAATATCCGAAATACATAAGGCACTCAAACAACTCAATAGCATAAAAAAAACTAACCCAATTTAAAAATGGGCAAAGAAGCTGAACAGACATTTCTCAAAAGAACATGTACAAATGACATTAGGCACATGAAAAAATATTCAACATCACTAATCGTTGGGCAAATGTAAATTAAAACCACAGTGAGATACTATCTTACTCCAGTTACAATGGCTATTATCAAGAAAACAAAAATAACAAATGCTGGCACAGATGTAGTGAAAAGGGAGCTCTCCCACATTATTGATGGGAATGTAGATTAATAGAGCCATTACATGCAACAGCATCGAGGCTCCTCAAAAAAACTAAAAATAGAACTACTTCATGAACCAGAAATTCCACTACTGGATGTATACACAAAGGAAATGAAATCAGTACATCGAAGAAACACCTGCAGTCCCATGTTCATTGTGAGATTAGTCACAATAGCCAAGAGATGGAATGAACCTAAATACTCATCAACGGATGATAAATTTAAAAAGCTGTGGTATATACACATGATGGAATACTATTCAGCTGTTACAAGAAATGAAATCCTGTTATTTGAAGCAACATGGACAGAACCAGAGATCGTCACATTAAGTGAAGTATGACAGGCACAGAAAGACAAATAGTGCATGATCTCACTCATATGTGGAGTCTTGGAAAAAACAAAAAAGTAATTCTTATAGAAGTAGAGAGTAGAATAAGAGTTACTAGAGGCCAGGAAGAGAAGGGGAGGTGCAGGGAAGGGGAAGTGGTAGATTAATGGATACAAAGCCACAGGTAAGTAAAAAGAGTAAGTTCTGATGTTATGGGCTGACTAGAGCTGATAATATTATATTATATATTTCTAAATAGCTAGAAAGGAGGATTTTGACCACAATCACCACAAAAAAAAAAAGATAAATGTTCAGGGGATGGACATGCTATCTACCCTAAGTGAATCATTGTATGATATATGCATGTATTGAAGCAACACCCTGTACCATACAAATATGTATACTTAAATTTTTAAATAAGTGTGAAGGTTAATTCTAGATGTCAACTTGGTTAGATGAAGGAATTCTGAGAAACTTGGTAAAGCAATCTTTTCAGGTGTGTCCATGAGGGTGTTTCCAGCAGAGATTAGTATGAGAGTCTGAGTGGCCTGGGTGTGAAAGACCCACCCTCAGTGTGGGTGGGAACCATCCAATCCACTGGGGGTCCAGAGAGAACAAAAGACAGAGGAAAGAGGTGAAGCTCCCTTGATCCGCTGGAGCTGGGATACACTCTTCTCTCCTGTCCATGGACATCAGAGCTTGAGCTTTGGGGTTCCAGAACTTACACCAAAGACACCATCAGCTTCCCTGGTTCTGAGGCCTTTGGACTTGGACTGAGCCACGCTACCGGCATCCAGTTTATAGACAGCCTATCGTGGGACTTTTCTTCATAGCCACGTGAGCTAATTTCCCTAATAAATCCCTCTCACATAATTATAACATATCCTATTGATTCTGTCTCTCTGGAGAACCCTGACTAATACAATAAGATAAAAAAGAAGGAAAAGAAAAAAGAAAAATTGGAAACTTTGTGCATCGCTAGAGGGAATGTAAAATGGTATAGCTGCTTTGGAAAAAAGTATGTTGGTTTCCCATGAAATTAAACAAAATTGCTATTTGTTGCAGGAATTTCACTTATGGGTACATACCCAAAAGAACTGAAATCAAGGTCTCAAAAAGATATTTGTACACCAATGTTCATAGCAACATTTGTCACAAAAGCCAAAAAGTGGAAAAAATCCAAATATCCACCAATTTATGAGTGAATAAATAAAATATGGTGTATACATGCAAGGAAATATTATTCGGTCTTAAAAAAGATTGAAATTGTGATCCATGCCACAACATTCTGCGAAGTCAAATAAGCCAGACACAAAAGGACAAACATTGCATGATTCCACTTACATGAGGTACCTAGAGTAGTCAAATTCATGGAGACAGAAAGTAGAATGGCAGTTGCCAAGAGCTGGGGGAAAGAGAGAACAGGGAATTATTGCATAATGGGTATGGAGTTGGAGTTGAGGAAGATGAAAAAGTTCTGGAGATGGATGGCAGTGATGGTTGCAAAACAATGTGAATGTACTTAAAGCCACTGAACTATAATACATTTAAAATTTGTTAAAATAGTAGATTTAATGTTATGTATATTTTTATCACAATAAAAGCAAGAAATTGGGGAGGCAAAGACAAACTGGGACCTGGAAAGCTGAACTGAACCCACAAAGCTGATCTGGAGCCTGTGCTAGTTCCCTCACCCAGTCCAAGTCATCCACTTCAGTAATGCTGCAAGAGAAGCTGCACCCTTCCACATGGAGTTAAATAAACACCTGGCCAGTGAATTAGAGAACATGGAGTAGCTAAAGGCTTAGCTCCTGGTTCACAACAAACAGGGATCCAGCAGATAGGTGACAATGCACATGAGCTACACAACAGTTCTTCATAACCTGTACCGACTTTCCCAGCTTAAGAACAAAATGCGTGCCGTTTCATTTCTATCTTCCAAATCTCACTTAAAATGTTTGTTATACCCCATGCTAACCTGCCTGCAATCGGGCTATCTTGCTGCACTGATAGCAGTAGATCTTTGTGACTCCTCATTCTGGTGCTCTGTCATTGTGTAGCTTGATATTCTCTGCCTTTGCTTCTCTTGCTGTCTTCTATGTCTCTGTGTGCATGGCTTCTGCTTAATATTTTTAAATCTTTCTCCACTTCAACTGCTGGAGTTTCTCTATGTCCAACATTCAAACCACCTCTAAAGAAACAATCTTATTAATTCAGTTATTAATGGTTATGCCTTTTGGACAGAATTCCCCACCAGGATTCTATAGATTACATTCAGTTTGGTGAGGTACCCACCTGATCCTGTCATCCATGACTAGTCTATGGGGTTGCAGGGACAGATCTCCTAAGAAGGGTCTACAAATAAGGAAGACTAATAAATTCAACTCCTCCACAAAAAATAATGGATCTAACTCCTGCACAATTACTATCCCTGAGTCTCATCTGTAAAATGAAAATATTAATAGATACCAGCCTTTTAGGATTTTCATGTGGATTTAAAAGTATGAGGAGTGAAAGCACCTGGAAAATACTAAGCCATCAATATGTGTTCATTGAAATCAAAGTCATTTCTAAAACACAAAACACCTTTAATTCAAGGAATTTTTGCCTTAGAATCTGAGCTATAATATCTTAAGGAAAACAAAATCTGTTCATGCATCCTTTGGGGCAAAGCTTCAAAACTAGCATTCCTCAGCAGTAGTTAAATCCGTATATTACAGGTAAGGTCACTTACCTGATAGTAATTGGTCACTTCCACACAACTCCAACCAACCCCACCCCAAGGAATTCTTTAATGGCCCAGAGAGTGCAGTTCAAAACTTTACTTAGTTCATCTCAGCCTACAAATCATCATTGGCCAGTTAGAGGAGTGGTTCTCAAGTTGGAGTTTTTAGGGGAAGACAATGCATAGTTACTGGAAACTTTACAAATGATACACATCATCTGCACAAAGCTTCCACTACACTGGTTCCAACCCTGGCTGGACATTAGAGTCATTACAGTCCAGGCACCATGTCACAGATGCTGCTTCAAGTGGTTCGGGAGTGGTCCCAAATATCTATAAATTTAAAATCTCCGCAGATTATTCTAACATGCAGCCAAGATTTAAAACCAGTGTTCTAGTACTTTACTTTTCAAAATAAAGTCCAGGGACCAGTAGCAGTATCATCTGAGGTTCATCATGCAGAATCTTGGGCCTCGCACCATACTAACTGACTCAAAATTGCATTTTAACAAGATTACCAAGAGATTTATAAGTACATTGAAATTTGATAAACACTGGTACAATAAATAAAACAGGAGTGTGTAATTTTAAAATCTCCCCAGATTTTTCTGATATCTTTTGTGTATGAGAACCACTGATTTAGAGTATAAGAAACTACTATTTTGTGTGAGTGTGTGTGTGTGTGTGTATTTTATAAAGAATCTCCATTTATTCTTAAATTCTGTCCTTCCAAATGTTTTAAGTATTAAAATATCTCTTTTTTATGACATGATAATTGTATGTAGTAGGGTTTTTTATTTTAAATTTTTATTTATAATTGCATATTCATCTTCACAAATCGTGATATTTCTTTATGCCCTTTACCTGACCTTTCACTTTCCAAACCCCCTGCATTCCTCCCCTCATCTCTAGGATCCTTAGGTTTGTTCTCTCCTTCTGAAAGTTCAACATATTGTTGTGGTCTTTTCTTTCTTTCCTTCATTCTTTCCTTCTTCCCTCCTTCCCTCCCCACCCTGCTTCCTTCCTAGCAGCCAGTTATGAGTGAGAAAATGAGGCATTTCTCTGTCCTTGTCTGGCTTATTTCACTTAACATAATTTTCTCCATATTTCATCCATATTTCATCCATATTGCTGCAAATGGCAGAATTTCATTCTTTTTTATGGCTGATAGTTTTCCATTGTGTATATATACCACATTTTCTTTATCCAGTTGTTCATCAAAGGACATTCAGGTTGGTTCCATATCTTGGCTATTGTGAATAGAGCTGCAATGAATATGGGAGTGCAGGAATCCCTTCAACATGATGATTTCCATTCCTTTGGGTAAATACCCAATAGTGGGATTGCTGGATCATATAGTAGCTCTATCTGTAGTTGTTTGAGAATCTTCCATACTGTTTTCTAAACTATTAAATAAAGATCCTCAAGAATTTATTTAATCATCAAAGTAACCATATGATACATATACTATTATTATCCAAATTTTATAGATGAGGAAATTGAGTCATATAGCTGTTAAATGATTCTGATAAAGAATAAAGACAGGGTTCAAGGCCATAATCTAGAACATTGCATCCTTCATGCTGGTGGTCACTGCCTGTTTCTCTGACCTCATTCTTAACCTGGAATAATATTTCTCACAGCTTTTTCTTAATCGGGCTGACAAGGTGTTTTTCTGTTTTATCAGATAGTCTTATCAAAGAACCAGCTTTAATATCTACTCATTCTTTCTATTACTTTATGTTTTCTAATTATTTAGACATTGAATTTTATTACTTCATTTTTCCTGAATTTGTTTGTTTTATTTTTCTTTTACTAATTATAAAGGGGAATACTATTTTCCTCAAATTTTTGGCTTTTACTTTTAATGATGATGGTCTTTAAGATTAAAATTTTTTCCCAGTATAGTCTTTGAGTATCCTGACATTTGGGTATGAACAATATTTTCTTTTCATTGCATTCTAGATGGTTTCTAATCGCCCCTTTTGATTTCATTTGACTAGACATTATATAGGAAAATACCTTTTCAATTTCCAGGTAGTTAAATTATTTCATTACTTTCAAGTTATTCATTTCTAATTTTACTAGATTTTATGTTCAAAAAGTATGGTTACTAAAATCTCTACTTATAAAAAATGTCAAAATTCTTTTATGTCCAAGTGTATAAGTGTTGTATGAACATGTAATAGACTTTGCTGAAGAGAAGTAAGTTCAAGAAATTCATAGCTAGCTAAATGGATGGATTGAGAGTGATAGGAATTGCAAAGTATACAGCTCTCCACTGTTTCCTTTCTTCATTATTCTCCAACATTCAGTCTCATTTTGTGATTCTTTGTGTTTAATTATAACCCTCTCTCTTATATTTTCTTCAACATGTAGTCTTGGCTGATATACTCTCTGAATTCCTGCATATCTGAAAATATATCATTTTCACACTGACAAGTGAATGACAACTTGGCTAAGCATAGCATTCTTGGGTAACATTCTTCTTCTCATAGCAGTTTGCAGATGTATTTTACAAGAGAAGGCCGGTGGTTTTATAAGAAGTTTTAAGGGTTACTATTAGAATGATAGAAATAGAATTTATAATTCCAAACCAATTAGAGGGAGATAAATGCGACAAAGAGGCTTCAAATGATTCAGAAAATGACAAGAAAATAAGGAAAGGGATAATAAGAATAAAAATTCCAAACATATGTGCATTATCAAAAGACTGTCAGGTTGTGAGGAAGGGAAGTGCACAGCTATGTGCTATTACCAAGAATTAAAACTCTCTAACACACAAATACAGATGGAGAGAGCAGAGAGAGAGAGAGAGAGAGAGAGAGAGAGAGAGAGAGAGAGGGTTTGACATAAACATGGGAAAATATATGCCAAGACATGACAACAATAAAAGCAGGTATGGCAGTATTAATATCAGATAAAATAATATATAAGCCTATATACACACAATAATATTGATCTAAATCACACAAAGCAAAAATTTATTTTAAAAAAACACAATAAGAGAATTTTAAATTTAAAACCAACAGCATCAAGGTAAGAAGAACTTACATTAGATATATAGAATATCCATTATACAGAAACAAAATAAGGGTATCAGAAGGAAAAGTTTACATAGTTCATTCTCACTTAATAAAAATAGATAGAAAATTCTAACTCTAACTTTACAACTCAATTCAGAAGTATATAATAGAATAATTCATCAGGACAAGGTAGAATTTTACATAGAAATATTGAGAAGAAATAGATTAGGACATAAAATCAATAGACAAAAATGAGCAGTGTTTGTATACAGAGATAATGAGTAGAACAAAAAAGAAATCATGAAAGCAATCCCAATTGCAATAGCTACAAATAATAATAATAATAACAACAACAACAGCAGCAGCAACAACAACAACAACAATAATTATAAAATACCTAGGAATAAATTTAACCAAGGAGGTGAAAGGAAAACCATAAAATACTGATGAAAGAAATTAAACAGGACACAAAGAAACAGAAAGACATACATGATCACGGATTGGATGAATTAATACTGTGAAAATAACCACACAACCAAAAATTATCTACAGATTCAATGCAATCCCTATCAAAATACCAATGACATTCTTCATAGAAATAGAGAAAAAAAATCCTAAATTAATATGGAACCATGAAAGACCCCAAAGAGCCAAAGCAATCCTGAGCAAAAAGAGCAAAGCTGGAGGCATCATGCTCCCTGACTTCAAAATACACTACAAAGCTATAGTAACCAAAACAGCATGGTACTGGCATAAAAACAGACACAGAAATCAATGAAACAGAATAGAGAATTGAGGAATACATTCATGTACCTGCAATCAGCTGTTAGAGGGTGAACAAAACCAAGCAATTTTGTGCCTTACCTGCCATATTGACTCCTGCTAACCTCATTCTTTTGCTTCACTGACCAGTTACACCTTAACAGTAGGGCAAGCTGCAAGAGAAACACAGATTTCAGGCAGTGAATGATTTATTACAGCAGGTGGCTTGGGAGGTCTGAGTACTAAAATCATAAGACCTCCTACCTTGTGAATCACAAAGATAATTGGTGAACAATGTTACCAACTTATTTTTCTTAAGATGCTTCCTTGAAACATCTGCTCTAGTCTGAGGGGCTTTGTTATATAAACATTTTCTAATCTCAGAGAGTCAGAGCTCTCATCTGCTAATGTCTAACTCTTCACTGCATCCAGGTTTCCTATCTGGAAGTCACCCCAATTAATAAATAACTCTGATTACCAAATAGATCTGCCCACTTCTTTCTTCAGTCTCAAAGTACCTTCTCAGTTTGGAGAGCATTATACATTAACCCCCTCTTCACACACCAAACTGATTTTTGATAAAGACACCAAGAGTATTTACTGGGAAAAGGACAGCCTTTTCAACAAATGGTGCTGGGAAAACTGGATAGCCATATGTGGAAGAATGAACCAAGACTTCTGTTTCTCACCATACACAAAAATCAACTCAAAATGAATTAAAGACTTACGTGTGAGACCTGAAACCATGAAACTGTAGAAGAAAACATAGAGGAAGTGCTTTAGGACATTGAGTAGGTCAAGACTTTATGAAGAAGACCTCAGAAGCACAGGCAACAGAAGCAAAAAATAGGCAAACAGGATTATATCAAACTAAAAAACTTGTCCACAGCAAAATCAACAGAGTGAAGAGACAACTTGCAGAATGGGAGAAAATATTTGCCAACTGTGCATCTGACAAGGAATTGATATCCAAAATATATATGGAATTCAACTCAAAAACAAACAAAAAAAGCCTATAGAAAAACAGGCAAATGAGTTGAATAGACATTATCAAAAGAAGACATACAAATGGCCAACAGGTATGTGAAAAAACACTCAACATCCACTAATCATCAGGGAAATGCAAATTAAAACCTCAATGAGATATCATCTCACTCCAGTTAGAATTGCTATTATCAAAAAATAATAAATACTGGCAAGGATGCAGAGAAAACGGAACTCATACACTATTGGAGGAAATGTAAATTAGTATAACAATTAGGAAAAATAGTATGGAGGTTCCTCAAAAAACTAAAAAATAGAAACTACCATATGATCTAGCAATCCCTCTACTGAGTATATATAAAAAGGAAAGGAAATAGTGTATCGAAGAGATATTTGCACTCCCAGGTTCATTGCAGCACTATTCACAATAGCTAAGATATAAATCAACAGATGAACAGATAAATAAAATATGGTGTATATACATAACAGAATACTATTCAGTCATAAAAAAGAATAAAATCCTGTCATTCACAGCAACATGGATGAACTTGGAGGACATTATGTTAAGTGAAGAAAGCCAGGAAAAGAAAGAGAAATACCTCATATTTCTTCTCACTCATATGTGGAAGCTAAAAAGTTAATCTCATAGAAGAGAGTAGAACGGTGGTTACCAGAAGCTAGGAAGTGGGGAGGAAGGGGGATAGTGATAGGTAGGTTAATGGATACAAAATTACAGCTAGATAGGAAGAATAAGATCGAGTGTTCTACAGCACTGTAGGTGACTACAGTTAACAGTAATTTATTATATATTTTCAGTTAGCTATAGGAGAGGATTTAGAGTGTTCCCAACACAAAAAAATGATAAATGTTTGAGTAATGGGGAAAAAATCAGTTATTGCAAGGGTTTCAGGGGAGCAGGACAGGAGAGAGGAATGAATGGGTGGAGCATAGAGGATTTTTAGGGCAGCGAAACTATTCTGTATGATACTGTAATGGTAAATACATTATGCATTTGCAAAACCCGTAGAACTTTGCAACACAAAGAGGGAACCCTAATGTAACATTAAGTTAATAATGTATCAGTATTGGTTCATAATTGTAACAAATGTACCACACCAATGTAAGATGTTAATAATAGGAAAAAACAAACTGTGTGTATGTTGGGTAGGGCACAGGGTATGGGAACTATCTGTATTTTCTGCTCAATTTCTCTGTAAATCTAAAACTGCTATAAAAATAAAATGTATTACTTAGAAAAAAACTTTAAAAAATCTTTCTATTATATATAATTCACTACATTAACAAAATAACCGAAAAACACTAATCATCTCAATACGTACAGAAAGTGCATTTAATAAAATATAACATGCATTTATTATAACATTTACCAAATGTGATCATAAGTATATCAAATCAAAAAGCTACTTCAAACATCTTACTTACTGATGAAATTTTAGAAAAACTCTCATTAAGCTGGCATTCATAAAAGGGTGTCAAATGTCAGTTATCACCGCTACTGTTCAACATTGTATCTGAGCCTCTGCCTAATATAAAAAGACAAGAAAAGAAATAATATGTATGAGGATAGGAAAGATATGGCCAAAGAGAGTTATTGATCCTTTTAAAAAAATTTTTATACTGAGAATGTATGCACATTAATTGTATAATTAAAATTAAAATAATTTTTAATATCTCACACTGAATTTTTTTATGTTTACCAATTTATTACAAAGAATACTAGAAAGGGTACATGAAGAGATGCACAGGGTGACATATGGGGAAAGGGCAACAAAGCTTCCATGCTCTCCCCACATGTGTCATTCTCCAGGAACTTCCACAAGTTCAGGTCACTGGAAGCTTGCTGAACCCAGTCCTTTTTGGTCTTTATGGAGGCTTCATTACATAGGCATGATTGACTAAATCACTGGCCATTTGTGATCAACTGTTAACCCTCAGCCTCTCTCCTCTCCATGGAGGTTAGGAGAGTGGGACTGAAAGTCCCAACCCTCTGATGCTGCCTTGGTATTTCTCATGTCCAGCCCCTATCTTGAAGCTACGTAGAGGCTGCCAGCCATTAGTCAACTCATTAGCATACAAGACATCCCTTTGGAGATTCTAAGGATTTTAGGAGTTACATGTCAGAAAAGGGGGATGAAGACCAAATGTATATTTTACAGTATTACAATATCAATATTACTTATTTCTGTGTCCCCAACAAGCATACTGGCCCAGGTACAATAGGTGGTTTAATAAATATTTGTTGAATGAATAAATGAATGAATGAGCATATGAAAGATGATATCTGGCCTTGTCTTTATTGGCATTACTGTGGAACAACAACAACAAAAAGCCCTAAATAAGAGTGACAGCAGCCATCCAGGGAATATGACAGCCTAAAGAGATGAAGACAAGGACACAAAGCAAAAGAATAAAGGAGAAAGTATGGCATGTGCAAAGACGGGAATGGGAAAGACAACACAGTGATATCCTTATGCCTCGTGTAGCAGCTTGTGTATATTCCTGTTTTCCACTGAGCAGGAACAGAGAGGTGACAGCTTCAGAGATCTCCTAGGTTGTGACCTATGGGAGTGTGAGTGGGGGATGGAAGCAAGATGGAACACATTTATTCTGTCAACAGCATGCATGGTGCCGGGTGTGCTGTAGATGACAAGCACAATGTATTCATCATACGGTTAAAGAAGGTGGTACCTCTAGAAAACCCCATCTGACCACCATCTAGTTGCATCTAAACTTTGAGACTTTCACGCACTCACAACAAATTCTTGACTTCTGAAAGGAAGTGAGTGCACTCATTCTGCTAGATCTGTAGACTGGCACAACCCTTGGAGCAGGCAATTAGCCACTGTGCATGGAAAGGTCTGCAGTCTTTAACCTGGTAATTCCAGATCTAGGAATCACTTCTAAAGAGTCAACAATGCAACATTTATAAACGAGGGTGCTCTGAGAAGTACTCTTTTGGACAATGAGAACTGATACTAACCTAAATGTTTAGCAACAGGATTTGTGGCACATTAATACCATTGAGTATGGAATAGCTATTAAAATCAAGGCTTTTCAAAGTATGTTTGGCTTTCGTTCTACATTTTTGAGAATTCTTGCATGACAATGGGAAAAACTCACAATAAAATGCTAAGCCAATAAGAATCCAAGTACTGTGTATCAGGTATACATATAATTTTCCAGATACGAGCACTGGTTAACTCACTTGGTCAGAGCATGGTGCTGACAGCACCAAGGTCAGGGTTCATATCAACCTACCAGCCAGCTACAAAAACAAAGAAACAAACTAACAAAAGTTTAATAATTTCCAAGCATTAGTAGCAAGGCAGAGAAAAATTAGATGGGAAACTCTCCTAAAAATTTCCTTATTTTATTTGAATTCTTTCAGGAGTCTCTTTATGGACTAAAACTATCATGCCACTCAAGCCTGGCCTGTTACTCCAACAGCGCTCTTTCCATTATCTGTCAAATGAGGAGATTAGATTATGTTATTGCTAAGACTTTTAAGAACAATCTCAGTTAACTTTTGCCATTATCAGACCTTCCTTTGTGGCCCCCTTTGAAATAGCCCAATGGGGTACAAAGCTAAAAAGCATTTGAATGAGAAAATTCAAGCAAAGCATTTTTTCCTTCCTTGTCACTAGTAGTCTCCAACAGGGCAATCCAGATGGAAAGAATGACAGAATGGGGTGTCCTGTTTGTTTGAGGGGTCAACCTGACAGATTCTGAGGATTACAATCACAGCTCCCAGGGACTACTCAGCAGATTTCCACAAGGTGAAGCCAGCAGATGGCTGAGACACCCGCTCCTGGTTGGGTCCCTGGGGATTCATTGGTCATCTTGGATTTCACCTCCCCCCAGTTTTCTGGTCTTGAGTAGAAGTCTATGGACCTCTGCTCTAAGACACTAAGACCTTCCTATGCCACCAGGGAGGGGCACTGTGAGGGGGGCCCAGGGGTCCCCTCCCAAGCTCAGATAGCCTCCAGGAGATTCTGGGAGAGAGGATGAAAAGGTCACAATGATGGAGGCCTCCCAGGGACTGAATGGAGCTGTTTCAAGTCTTTCATGCCTAATGAGAGCTCTGAATCAGAAGGCATTTAAATAGCCTTGCAATTTCTGATAGATTTCCAAGTTCAACACACTTTAGAAAAAGCACCACCTGAGGGTCTAGTCTGCAGCCCTGAGAAGGGTGCCAGACCCAGCCTCCTCAGGATGGCAGAACAGCAGGCAGCCCCAACATCTTAGCAAAGGGGCAGAGTCCCTCGGCCCCTGCTGGCCAAGTGCTTGGGTGCCTGGGGAGGGAAAGAGCCAGGGAGGGAGGAAGGAAGGAAAGGCCCCACACCCCCCTGCTCCCCCCTCACACCCACAGCCACCCCATCCCTGCCCTTGTCAAAATCCCCCACCATAGCAGTGCATTTGTTGTAATCCATGAACCTTCAAGGACACATTTTGTTCACCCAAAGTCCACAGCTTACACCAGGGTTTACTATTGGTGTAGCACAAGGTATGGGTTTTTACATACCATGCCAGTACCCCGCAGAACAGTTTCACTGCCTCAAAAATCCTCCCTGTTTCACCTTTGTATCTTTTTCTCCCTCCCTCCATCTCTTTTCCTCTCCCACACCCCAAACCCTAGCAACTATCTCCATAGTTTGGTAAGAGAATGTTTAGCATTATGAAAAACCACCCATGTCCTTAGAGCTTTTAAGATGCTAAAAGAGAATGTTTGGTCCCAGAAAGTGATTCCCCAAAGTGAAGGCCTCAGAAGCAGCCTCAAAAGTAAAGGTTTCCTCTGACATTCTCCTGCCCCCTGTCTCTCAGCTCATTCTCCCCTGAGACAAGCCATAGAAACTAGAATCCCTCTTCCCAAAGTCGAGTCATGGATATAGTCTAAGCTTGCCCCCTGCCTCTCTGTCTTGGAGCTGGCTATAAAGAAATTCTCTGACCTACCTGATTGTAGGTCATGAGAACCCCCATTCCATACCCTGGAGGAATGAATGCTACAAAGAGAGGCCAAGAAGAACCTGAACACGTCAGCCTTGCTGGGTTTCCCCACTCAGTCTATTAGCATTAGATCATACTTTTCTTGTCCAATCATATTTCTTCATGGTCGTGCCTGCTTCATAGAACCTAAGCATAAAAAGGAACTATTTACCCTATATCTTTGGTTCTTCATTCCAAAGTCTCCCGTGTCATGTAAAACTATAATGTAATAAAATTTATCCTGCTTTTTCTTCATATTAATCTGTGTTCATCAGATGATTTTTCAAAGAACCTTCAGGGGGTTGAAAGGGATGATTTCCCTTGACCCCTACAAGAGCATGTCAGTATATCAAATAATCCATCCAATAAAGAAGACAGAATTCAAAGAGTCCAGAAAAAAAGAGGAAACCAAGAGAGAGAAAAAGAGGGAGAGAGGCAGGAAGAAAGGGAGAGAGAGACACACAGGAAAAATGAGAGAGAGAGAACATCTGTTACTACGGGGTCTGTCCCTTGGAGAGCTCAACCAAGACTACGGTAGGAGAAAAGGCTTTATTACTTGCAAGTAAGGAAAACACTGGGGATCACTCCCAAAGCAGTGTCTCTCAGACTGAATGTTTTAAAGAAATATCTACAGGGTCAATTCAACTCCATTACATTTCTCCCATTTAGTGAGCACTTACTCTATGCTCCTGAGTGATAGAATAATATACTAAACTACATAAAATAGTGTAATTTTCCTTCCCCATTTCAGGATTACACACATGCCTCAGTGAAGGTTTGTATTATAGAGCAGAAAGTATGTGTTGATACCATGAAATGTTCACTAAAATTTATGTTACTTTATGATTTCTATATTGTGGTACTAGGTGAGGACCCAAGAGATAAAGATAAAGACATTCTGAGACCTATTTAAGGTTAGCCTAGAGGGAAAACAGAGTGGCACATGAAGTAAATCCACATCTACATTCTATTTTCCATAAGAAAGATATAAACAAGTCATTGTAGAAGAACAAGGAACAGAAAGAGACAACATTAAAAACTGAAGATATGGCATTTCAGAAAATGGAAGATGGGTGAGATTTCAATTTGTAGTCAAGGAGGGAAAAGAGAGAAAGAGAATTACAAGACACACAGTAAACATGGGTCCTATAATATCCCTCCTCGTATCCTGCCACATAGGCAACCTACTCAATAAAGTATTGACTGTGTAGTTAGCCTACTTAGGTCCTAATCTTGACTTCATAATTTATTGGCTTTGTGCTTCTGGGCATTTGAGAACCTGCCTCTTCATCTCTAAAGAGGATATAACAATAGTACGCACCTCCTAGTGTTCATTAAGTGTATTAAATAAGGCATTATCTGTGAAGTCTTAGTGTGGCACTTTGCATGTATAGCAAGCACTCAGTGCTACCTATTGTTATTAATTCGGTGACTATACAATGACAGTTCCTTAATTGAAAGTTGGGTCCTATAATTTGTAAGAAAGTCTCAGTATGCAGTGACTAAATTAATTCAAAATAAATCTGATAGAACGTCAGCCATAAGCATAGACCTTTGCCACAACTCTGACTTTTAGCCACCCATTAACAATAATATTACTTGTAAGTATTCAAATAATCTCTGAAGAAAAAAAACATTAAATTTCCTCCATAATTTGTACTTTAATGAAATTTGCAATATGTGAGGAGTCATTTCCATTTCCAGATAAGTCATTCTGGGCAACCTCATTTTAAAATCTTTGCCAATGGCTAGAGACACTAAATAGAGCTTACTAAGCTTTACTAAGCTTTGCTTAGTAAAGATACTTCCAAAGGAAGTTGCCTGTCAATCTAACTACTATAAATCAAATAATACTAACCCCTTGACTTACATATGATTTTAGAAACATGAAACCATTTCTAATGGCTCATTGAGTAACTATGACTTCAATTCATTAGATTTAGGACTCTCTACTTCTTACAGTGATCGATCAGTAAGCAAACATTTACCTGGCCAAGAAAACTATGTATTAAAGGAAATCTGGATGCATTCATTTTAAATTTGGGTCTTTCTAAAGACAGCCGTCTTTTAATAATTGAAGTTTAAGTTTTCATACATTTTTTTTTCTTCTTCTGAATAGGACACACTTGTGCCCTATTTTGGGCTTTGTTTTCCATTTCCGATTTGGCAATGCGTCTCACAGCAGGGGTCCAATGCAGGGATCATTTCACACCACAATGGAATGTAGCTGCTGAAGTGAACAGGTCTAAAGGAGACTGAAAGGACTTTCAAATGCACAAGCTGTAATTTCCCAATGGGGATTGAGTCAGTGCAGTGAAGTTCATGGATGTGAAGAAAACCTAGTGAAGCTTTAACAGTGATCAAGACCCTCAACTTCAGCATCTTATTTTAAGGCCGGGAATGAAGTCAAGAAAAGACTGTGTCGGGGCAAATCGAGTCAATTTGAAAAGGAGATCATGACAAAATTGTCATTTTGCAGCTGCAGAATATTCTTGAGCAGCAGTTCTCAAACGTTTTGGTCTCAGCCTTCTTTACACCTAAAATTATTGAAAAAATCCCCCCCAAAATTTATATGGGTTACATCTATCAATATTTCAGAATTACAAATTAAAACTGAGAAATATTTAAAATATTCATTTGTTAATTCATTTTAAGATACATTTGTTACATGTTAGCATAAATAACATTTTATTTTTAAAAACTATATTTTAAAAAAGTGAGATGAGTAGTATCATTTTACATTTTTGTGAATCCACTTAATGTTCAGCCTAATAAAGACAGCTGGATTCTCATATCAGCTTCTGCATTCAATCAAATGCTATGTGTTTTGGGGATTGAAGTATGTGAAGAAAATCAGGCAGGCCTCATACAAATATATAGTTGGAAAGACAGGAGTGTTTTAATAGCTCTTTCAGATATTTGTGGATTTTCTTCTGATGCTACATCAAAACTCAACAAGTACTAGTTTCATAAAAGCAAGTTGCAGTAGGGAATCTGAAACTACATGGAAGAATTTTGCATATGGTCTTGCTAAGGCTATTGCTAGGGCAATTGTCAGAATCTTGCCGACATAAGCCAATTGTATTGCTAAGGGTTAGGGCCCCCAGACCCTTCCAACCCATACAGACTAGGTCACCAGATCCCTCACATGCAGGTCCACGAGCTAGGTAATTGGGAAAAATACCGGGAGCTGTTGGCGGATGACACAAGCTCAGTCCTCAGTTTCCTCAGTAGCAGCAGCAGCTTACAGCAGGTCCAGTAGTAGTAGCAGTAACATCTTGGGGCATCCTGGGGGCCTTATCAGCAACAGCAGCTTGTAACAGCCTCCAGCAGTAGTACTACCCCCTGTGGGCCCCCTAGGGCATCCCAGGGGTGGAGGGCACTGTGGATCAGAGGCATTTGTCCATTATACTTAAGTCCAATAACCCAGGACACCTGGGTGTGAGTCAGACAACCCAGGAACACCTAGGTGCCTGTGCGCATCTACATCAGACAATAACCAGGGAACACCTGGGTGCACACGCGTATTTACATCAAATGTTCAGCAAGATTCTGAACATCTGAGGAGCCCTAACCATTTTCCTATGTTGTCCCTACATACACTCTGATGTTAAAATCCACTGGACCTTTCTTGCACTTGAATGGATCTTTTACACGTGAATGATTTTGTAACATCATGAGATAGTTATTTGGAAAATAGTGGTTCACTGAGTTATGCAGGTCTTTGAAGTGTTGACATGCTTTATTATACAACATCAAAAAGTAATATTAGTTAATATCACCATTGACCTTATCAGAAAACCTAAGTATTAGGAAAATGTCAAGATCATGTATCAGATACAAGTTTTTAAAATTCTTCCAATATTCACACAAAAGTTTGAATAACAGTTTCGTTTATTCCTTTTTTGAGAAAATATGTGCCAAATACCCATACCTGAATAATCATAGTTTGTCAATCAATCTTTCAGAATGGAACTTTCAAATTTCATAACAAAGTGACCATGGCAGATTTAAACTCAAAGTACACACAAGTGCTTTAAACGTTCTTCCAACTTAGTCACTAGAAATGTTTTAAAAGATGCACTTTATGGTTATTTAATAAAGTTAACAATTTTACCACTTCATAAAGGACATTACTAAGTGAAACTGGCCTTTTTGAGAGTGTGTGGCAATGAAGAGTACCATGCCTCTTAACAGAGTGTTGTGAAACTGCCTTGATTCGTGCACCAGCAGTTTTACACACAACAACTTTGGCACCATCAGTACAAATGTCAACACACTCAAAGGGAAAATTTATCTGGGTATTGTTATAAAAATAGCTTTAACCTCATAGACAGCCTGAGTCTCAAGTACCCCAGGAACCCATGGACCACATGTTAAGAACTGCCAGTCTAGAGAATACTGGTTCTATTCAGTGGCACCACTCTGCAGGGGGGAATCATAGCTCCTTACAAGGGTCTTATTGTCTTTTATTTCTGCTTTCCTTTCAGGATCTAGGACTGGAAAGCTGGGGTTACCCACTGACTGATGGTATGAGGAAACCCAGATACTGATGTCCAAAATAGAGAAAAAACAAATAATACAAACTTTGTTCCCTTATTTTTTAAAACAATGCAACAGAGTCAGCCCTTTTTTCTTTTTCTTTTTCTTTTTTTTTTTCAATTTTTCTTTTATTGAATCATAATTGATTATACATATTTTGGGGATTCAATGTTGACATATGTTGATCAAATCAGTATTATTAGCATATATATTGTTACAAATAGTACTTATTCTTTATGCCCCTTGTCCAGTCTCTCCCCATCCCCCTCTCCCTTCCCTCCCCCCCCCCCCGATAACCCTAGATTCTGGCTCTCCCTCTGAAAGAGTAATGGTTACTCTGTTGATTTGTTGCATAGATGATCTGTCCAATGCTGAAAGGTGTGTTCAGTTCTCCCAATATTATCATAGAGCAAATGCTTCTTCTGTCACTCTGGAATGGGCTTTGTGGAGAGAAACATACTATTATTTTCTTTGGTCTCTGCTGGTGATTCTCCTTGTGTCAATGCACTCCAGTGATTGCTGGGCCATCTGCATGGTGGTTGTGATGTCTAGCCACTTTAGTGGCAGCCATGGCTACTGTGGTGGCTGTGGTGGGCCCACCCACATGGAAGTGATGGTTTTGGCATGCTCCTTGGAACTGGCGGTGTGCTTGGTTGTGGGGGTCAGTCCAGTCCTCACATCCATGTCCCAGGTCCCCCAGCAGGCCCCAAGGGACTGGTGGTGTGCCTGGTTGTGGGCAGGAGTCTGGTCCCTGGCTTGAAACCCTGGGTGGGGACCCAAGGCACTGGCAGTGTGCCTGGATGTGGAAGTGAGGTCTGGTTCCTGGCTCCAAGCCTCAGGTCCCCTAGCAGCACCAAGGTGCTGGTGGTGTGCCTGGGCTGGAACTAATTTTTTGTCCATTTCTTACTTCTAAAAAGGGGGAACTTCCTGTGGAAACCAGTACTTGAACTTTGTGGTTTAGCTAAATTGCTGCTTTGCTGCTGTTTCCCCAGGGACAACTTTTTGTACAGTTCAGGGTTCAATGGTTGACTTTATAAGTACTTCCAGATCTCCAGGGACTGGGTGCACCTGGGTTGTGTAGAAACTCTGGTCTGGGCCTGAATCTTTTCATCAAACTGCACCCCATGCAATTCTGCATTCCTGATCAGTCTCCTCTGAGTGGTCCTGCGCTGATTGGGGGGTGGATCAGCTGTCCTTGCTGTGTCCCAGTGTTCTCCCAGTGGGCCCATCTCCTCCACCGCCCATGCTCCAAACACTTCCATGGGATGGGCCATGCACTGGTCCCTTGAGATGACTTACTCGCCTCTGAACGACTCCCTTTTTTTAGCTGTTCTGGCTCCTCACTCTTGTGTGGGTCCACGGGAACCCTATTAGTGGTATTGCTGTCCTCGGAGCCACCAAGGCCCTCTTCTCCCCTGTTGCCTCCAGGCAACTTCATCCGAAGGGCACAGCTATGGCTTCTGCCAGCTCCTGCTCCATGCATTCAGCAGTTCTAGCCTTAAAGTAGCTGTGGCCTGAAATGCTATGAGCAGTTTTTTCTCTCTCTCATTTTGGCTTCTCCTGCCTTCATGAATTCCATAGGTCTCTCCTCCTCTTTCCTTGAGGTGTAGTGGTCTCAGCTTGGCTGTGGTTGCTTTTTTACAGTTGTAAATTGGTTGATTTGTGGGAGAGAGTGACACTAGGGACCATCTATTCTGCCATCTTGACCTGACAGCCCTTCTTTTTCTAAGCGCTATTAGAGTTCTAACACATTCCATCCCTCTGTATAACATTCTAAACACAGTGAAATAATTAAATGACAGCAAAAAATCAAAGTAACAGTGTAATTTTAAAAATCTTTACTTTGATAAACCATGGATTTTGCTCTATCATTTTGAACTTGCCTAAGCATGTCCACTGTTTGCACAAAATATTATGTAGATAAACCTTAATTGCTCCAAAAAACCCTCATATTACTGATAACATAAACTAAAGCAGAAGGAATTTCCATTTAAATCTTAGAGTCTTAGAATTAAAATAATCTTTCTGTTCATGTAGTTCAACGTTCCTCCTAAAAGAACATCATCCTTCTTAGATGAACTTCCAGGCTTTCCTTGAACCTTAGTGGCTGCAGGTAGCTCACTGCCTCAGGAAGTGTTATTGCATTCCACATGGGACCTCATCAGCAATTCAGATGTTTCTCTTTAGACTCAGACAAAGCAAGTCCAAGATATAATTACTGATGTAGAGCAGATGCTTCTAACATTTTTCTATTTCCTAAGACCATGTTAGCTTTTCCACAATCAAAACACAATACTCATATTAGCTTACGGTGACCAGGTGGCTTGTAAAACCCTTAAGTCTTTCACATGAATTGTTGTCAAGTCTATCCTAAGCCACCTTGAATTGTAGTGTTGATATTTTCCTCTAACGGCAAGGCTTTAAAATTAAATTTCATATGGTTCCCTTTGCCCCATATTCTTATCTCTCATGACAAATCTCGATTTTGATTTATTCAATATGGATATTACACACAATTTGCATCATCAGCAATGTTGGTTTAGAGGTCACCCATGTGTTTATCTAATTTTCTTTCTAATAGCAAAAATGACAGTGAGGAAGGCTTTGGCATGATACTAGAGATACTCATTAATTCAATCGCATAGACTAATATTTCACAGTAGTGTTCTACGAGGCCCTTAGCTAACTCCTGGCATGAATATCACTAATCTATACACATTGAGGTTGAAGTGTTCAACTAACAGCAACCCTATCTAATTTATTTGTACTAAATGCTCAATTAGCAATATTATTCTTAGGGTTATTATTATTATTATTATGCTTATTATTAAATATTTGTTCAGCAGAGTCAGTACTGGAATGTTTTTCTTCTGACTCTTATTTCAGAGCCTTTCTCATAATATCACTGTAGAGCTAGGGCTGGGTCTGGGACTCACAGACCCCTGTAGCCCATTCACAAACCCTTCACACACAGGTCCACGAGCTAGGTAACTGGACAAAACAGTCCTTGGAGCCTTGGTTGAAGGAGGAATAATCTTTATTCAGCACACACTACACTATGAGCTAAGCAGTCCACAGAGAGAAACTCAGAAACTCAACTACTACTGGCAAAGTCCAAAGAAAAACTGAAACTGAGCAGCTGCCAGCAGCTTAAACATGCTCTATTGTTAGATGCAAGCTCTCTGCCACCAGCCTGCTTCACAAACTGCAGAACACACAAAAGCAATGAACTAGAAAGTTATATGGGTACACATGCACACTAACTCCACCCACACCCAACTTGTTTACAAGAAATGTTGAGGGAGACTGACTAAATTATCCTATTTTCCCCACAATCACCAAGTCTCTTGAGGAGAGAAGCCAGTTAGCTATCTCTTGAATTCTTACATGTTCTATGAACACTGAATTGATATCAATCAAGACCAGATAGGAAAATACATGTTCCTATGTTTCATCTTTATTTATAGCAAGGCTTTAGATACGGATAGAACCATTGCTAAATTTTATTCAACACCTGGTAACTTTCAAGCTACTATTTATAATCTCTGTGAATTTCAAGAGTTATGGCTAGAATTGAATATCAAGTATTCACCATGCCTAATATGGGGCCTGACACATAGTAGGCACTCAACAAATGGTGATGTTTACTGCTAAACATTTATATTTATTATTAAGTTGTACATAAGGATTTGAAAACTAAGAAATGAGAAAGAAAATTGAACAAATATCTAAATCACTATTTCATCCAGTAAAAAATAAGTTTAGTTTAAGAAAGAGAATTAAAATTTGAAAACTAAAGTGTTTGTGAATTTTTTCTGTGTCCTTTTTCAAAACTAATTGATATTTCATCAGTAAGCAAAAGAGTATCAAAAACTAATCACAAGTACAAGAAGCCAAGCTTGGATATGTATGACTTGTAAACTTACAGGAAAAATTTTAACCAAATACTGCTAAGACGAGGAAGAGAAATTTCTCCTAGCTAGAGAAGTCTCTTAGAATTCCCAGCGTCATGCTGTACGTAAAAGAATCTGAAAAGCCCGCCTTAACAAAGTGACCTTTATACTATGTGTAATACTGTCAGTATAAAATGTAAAATGAATAGCAACATCACAGAATGGGAAACTCCCTAATTATAGTTACATTGGCTGGAATATGTTGTCTTTAATTACACAGGCTGAGGTTCATGAAGATAGCACAGAGGCTATTAGCAATCATTTGAAAGTCACTTTTTTTTTTTCCTGAAAGCATAAAATTCTGTATTTGAGCTTGTTGGCTGTCATTTTCAGAATAAAATAGGCCCTGCTATTTCTTGGAGTTTAGATTACTCCACTCACTCTATCTTCATAATGTATTCTCTTTTCATGCTTCATACACTAGAGTTTCTGTAACTGAGCCCTGAATTTGAATACATGGTTTTCCCCCTGATGAATTTCATTCATCTATCTATTTATTTATTCATGACTCCACTCACTTATGTATTCACCGTTCATTCATTGAGTGCTTGCCATATGCTTAGCACTGGGGACACCAGGAATAATATAGAAACGCACTAAACTAATTTGTTTTAAGAAAAGGGAAAGCCAACATTTTTTCAAATATTTAAATAAAAGATTAAAAGAAAAATGTGCCAAAATGTTAACAGTGGTTGTCTTGAGTAGTATTTTTATTAAGCTTTTCTGTTTTATCCATATTTTCTGCCAAAGCATGCTTAATTTTATAACCAGAAGAAAATGTAATGAATTAAAATTTGCTGGTTTAAAAGGGGGAGATTAATTTTTTTGTTGTTTGTATAATCAATCAATGTAGTTAATTCCTCAATAATTTTTTTAGTACCTTTTAATTGTCAGGTCCTGTGTTAGGTTCAGAGTGTACAAAGTGAGCAAAAAATACATGGTCCTAATCTCTCCTTAGAGACAAGAAATAACAACAAAAACAAAAAATTACATAGTTACTCATTCTGATCACTGCCAGACAGGAATGAATGAGATACTCTAATAGAGATGACCTTTCTTAGATAGGGTGGTCAGAGAAGACCTTTCTGAGGCCCTCGTATTTAATACGAGACCTAAAGAATGAAAAGAAACCAGTCACGCCAAGCAGAATTTTTTTAAATGACCATTTCTGGAAGGAAATTCCTAAGTGACAAAGTTGTTATGCATTTTCCAAATACTCCTGAAGAGGCCAAGAGAAATGTATTCTGATTCTACGTTTTCTGTTTTCTCTGTTCTTTCTTTCTTGAATTTGTTACTTGGATATAGGACATCGTAGGCTGACACTCCAATTTTCTTATATTTTCTGTTTCGCTTGATTTCTTTTGGGGGGGGGACTTTCTAAACTTTGTTCTCCAAAATTCTGTTGAGTCTTTATTTCTGCTATGTTTTAATTTGCAAGAGTTTTTTCTTGTTCTCTGGTTTCCACCATTTGTCATCCTATTCTTGTTCTGTGGACGCAATATCTTCTCTTATCTCTCCAAGGAGGTGAAAGATAATATTTTTGAAGTTTTCTCATACCTGCATAATTCCCTGTTAACTTTTTTTCTTTTCTTCTTTCCCTTCTTCCCTCCTTCCTTCCTTTCTCTGTTTCTCCCTCCCTACCTCCCTTTTTTCCTTCTTTGTTTCTTTTGGTCTCTGTCTTTCCTGTGAAAAGTTGGTGACAATTTTTGGCCGACTGTGCATATTTAAGGATGGGTGGGCTAGAAACAAGCTGATTAGTATTTGAGGGGAAAAGTGGGAGATCTGGCCTGGCTCTATCATTGGAAAATCTCTAGGTCCTTCCTTTTGTACTGTTTAGATTTCTCACAGTAGACTCTTCCTGTCTGGAATTGCAACTAGATAGAAAGAATAAGTTCTAGTTTTCTATAGCACTGTAGGGAGACTACAGTTACTAACAATTTATCGTATAATTTCAAACAGCTAGTAGAGAGGATTTTGAATGTTTCTCACACAAAGACATGACAAACATTTGAGGTGATGGATATGCTAGTTACCTGATTCAATCATTGCACATTGCACCATGTACCCAAATATCATAATGTACCCTATAAATATATACAATTACATATCAATTAAGAAAAAAATAAATTTAATAAAATGAGAAAAAAAAAAAAAACCTAATTGCCAAAGCTCTGGGAGTTTAGTAAGAGAAGAGAGCCGGAAACCTTTTCATTTACGATGAAAACTTTTATTTCATCCCTCAGCTGAGGTTGATTCCACCCCAGGGCAAACACCTTCTCTTTTACTCTTTTTGGAAACAAATCTGTCTTCTACCAGGGTTAGTTAAGAGGCAGTTGCTCAGCTGGGTAGAATAGAGCAGGGGATCTGGGGATCTAACTTCTCACACAGATTTTCAGCAGGTCACCCTTCTTTAGCCCTATCATCACCCTCTTCTCCCGGTGGCAACTGGTGCCACCAATTACTGGGTCTGTCTTTCTATCAGCTAAGCTGGTGGCTTTCTGCTTTTGGGGGAGATTAATGTTTCAATAAAGTCATATGACATTAAGTGATATAATCAGATGAAAGTCATATAAATGGGCAAATATATTTCTACTGTACCTAGTGCAATGGGCCAGATACCTGATTGCCCAATGGTTCCACAAGTTTATTGATCATCTTGCAAATCAGGTATGTTTTGTCTTTCTTTCAAGACAACATAATGTACTTTCATCTTCTTCCATAATTTATAATAACCACATGTCCAAGACTGTTCTGTGCTCACCTCTACTGTGAATACATGATCTTATAGTCTCATGTAAGAACCAGCACTTATCAGATCATGTGATCTGATTTGGGTTTCAAAAACTGTGCCCCCTAGGGGGTTTAATTTGATTAGCCTTCCTGGGAACCTGGTTGCATATCCCACAGGGAGAAGTGGGAGATGAAGAAAGGCAGATGAAGAGAGATAAGAGGATTCTGCCAAGTTCTCTACTATTAACTTCAGATATCACTGAGGACTGAAGTGACCATGCATCCCTGTGTAGGACCGTAGAGAGAGCATTCTCTAGCCCGGGGAGGGTTAAAAACACTATGCCATATGGAATTTTGTGATCTTATTCACTTTTTCTACCACCTTCTCTTATGATGCATTTTGTTCGATTAATATTTAGATACTTCCTGCCTGCCCACCTTCTACTGGAGAAAGTAGGAGTTACTCTAAAATTTTCTAACATACTAACTTGGGTCTTTATTTTTCTGTTTGAAGCTAATTGATATTCCTTTTCTTCTCCTGAAAATGACATTCATCTTAACACCAGTTAAGTCTCCACAGAACAATGTAACCTAAAATATTAGTCTTTTCCTTTTTATTCACACACAATATTGTTCTGCATTATTTTTTACTTCCAATAGTTAATTAAAACTATAAACTTTATGCTTAGTTTCTGCACACACATCTTTAATTTCTTGTAGCTCACTCCCCTCTGTATTTTTCTTCTTGATGAAGAAGACTATTTAATACCTCATTCAGTGAGAGACTACCACTAGCAAACTCTCTTAGGCTTGTATGTCTGAAATGTCTTTTTTGCCCTCTTCTCCCTCTTTCATGACAATCTAGCTGAATATAAAAGTATAAGTCATCAATTTTTTTTAACTAGTTTGAAGATATTTCATTATTTTTGGCATCTGTTGTTCATGATATAAAGTCTATTGTCTCATTAATTGGCATTCTAAAAGGTCTGTCATTTCTCTGCAGTATCTTTTAAGAATTTATTTTTAATTCTTTATGCTCTGCATTCTCCTACCAAGTGTTGGGGGGGGGGGCATTAATCCTGGCCAGTATTTAGAGTACCCTTCTGAGTACTGATATCTGTCTTCAATTCTGTCATTAGTGCTTCAAATCTTATTTCTCTAAAATTCTCTCCATTCTCTTCCTCCAGAAATTCTAGCAGGCAAATGTTGAATGTTCTCAGTTTATTTTCCATATCTCTCAACTGCTCTTTCGCATTTGATGCCTGTCTCTCTGTTGCATTCAAAGTGAATTACTCAGAACTTCCCACTTTTCTGATTTTTTTTTTTTTTACCAGTGTCCAGTCTAGAATTTGTTTTATTGACTGAGGTTATTTTAAAACTTATTGATTTCTTTTCTGTACATATGTTCCTCTTTTGTATTACCTGTTTTCATAATTACTTATCTTTTTAATTGAAGAACTCCATTTTTATCAATATACACATTTTAACATCTTTGTTGCATAGGTCTGTAACATTAATTTTACCTGGAGTGAGTAAATATTCCTTTTTATTATTGTTGACAATATTCCTCCATAATCAGATGAATGGTACTGTCAAGAAAATAGAAATATATTTATTATTATGTCTTCTCCAGCACCTTCTGATAAAATAGTTTATTCATTCATTAACAAGGATGTCAGTGCTGCTCTCAGTAGGGTAAAGGCAAAACCTGAGGTAACATTGGTGGTTCCACCTGGATGGAATAACATTCCCCTTAACTTATCCCTGCCTTAAATTCCATTTTCCTAAAGGAGTTTACATTGCTAAAACAAATTAAATGAGATGTTAGAGTCAGTGTAGCTGTAAATAATCCTACAAAGTACTGACATCTGTGAAAACTATTAAAATAAGATTTCTACTATAAGAAGGATCATGCACTTGATCTGAAACCATTCATCCTGTACTCTTCATTGCACTGATCACTCCCTCATGACTATTTCTTTTTTCTGTAGTAAACATCACATGATTTATATTTTTTATGTACTAAGGTATAAAGGCAGACTCTGAGAGCATAATCCTCCATCAGAAGTCATCCTGGTGAGACTGAGCTGTTTTCATAAGGCATAATGATCCTCTACCAGGTGAAACGTGAGTCCATAAATTCAAGAAAAGCATTATGATTGTCATAATGATTAAGAAATACTGATCAAAGATTTCATTCGGCAGGTTTTTTCTATTCATCTCTGACTGAGGTCGGAGTAAGATGCCATATCACTTACCCACGATTTTTTATAATTGTCATTATGAGTATTGCTACATTGAGTTATTTTCTGCAATGGGTGTAACTGTAAGCAGTGCCATAGTAAGTCAGGCTACTGGTTCAGCAAACAAAATATTTCTATAACTGTAGTATTGAGAGAAGTTTTATAGATGGGTATTGTATTTTCTTTCTTTAAAGTTGGTTAAAAATATTAGACAAATGTTTTTGAAAGATCCTGATTTCCCCCTAAAATACCTGTTGCAGATTCATAATTAATTAGTTAACCTAAGCTTTTCTTAAATCTGTTTTCAGGTGGATCACTTATTCTATAAAGTGTAATAGAAATTTTTCAACTGCAAAATTACCAAGGGATAATCTCACATTTGCCACTTTTGTCAATTATGTTAAGCATGAATGTCCACCTCACCACTTGGATTAATTGTTCTGTTGCCAGTCAATCTGAAATAGGATTTTTAAATTATTTATCCAACAAATATTTATTTAGTATTCACTATGTATGTAGTGGACAATGACTCTGCTCCATCCTGATCCTTCAGATTCCCCTTACATTTTCTGTAAACCCCTTCCCCAGCATCTGTACTTTGCTTTTCATGGTCTGCCCCTGTTACCCCCTTTAGAAAACTTCCTTGGCCTACTAGGGCCATTTTGACTACTTTTCCTGCAAGGGAAGAAAATCAGAAGGGCCTCAGAGTTTACATCTCCCAGGAGTGGCTCATTTTCAACAATTGACCAGAGCAGTGCTACCCCCCCTGACTTGAGCTGGGAAAAACTTGGAGGCATAAGACTCCAGAGCTCAAGAATTTCCAAGAAGATGGCAACCAAGAGGTGCCCATCCTTCCACGGAAAATGATTAAATGGACTCACCACCACTTCTGCCACAGTTGTCCCAACCATTGTCCATCTTGGAGCAGCTCCCTGCAGAGCAGAAGTCTTGTGCGTGGCCAGCCGCTGCAGCCGTGAACTCCACAGATGCGAGTGAGGTGACCAAGCTATCACTGCCACTGCTGCCACCATGAGTCAACCTTGCTGCTGCAAAGGACACTGTAAACATGAGGGGAACAGCTGCAGCTGCCAGCACTGCTGTTGTCCCCATGAGGTAACCTTGCTGCCACCAAGGACACTGCAGATGCAAGAGAGGCAGCTGCAGCTGAGCTACTGCCACTCCCATAAGGTAACCCCACTATCACCACAGACACCACAGACACAAGGGAAGCAGTTGCAACCACCAGTGCCACTGCCACCCCCACAAGGTAACCCCATTGTTGCTTTGGTCACTGCAGATGTGAGGGACACTATTGTAGCTGCTGGCAATGCCATTGCCCCCATGAAATAACCCTGCTGCTGCCAGGACACACAAATGCGAGTTGTGGTTGCCAATGCTGCTGCTGCCAATGCAAGGTCACCCTGTTGCCACTGCAGATACCATAGCTATGTGGGCTGCTACTGTTGACACTGTAGCCAAGCAGTGGCAACTGCTTGAGCTGTGGCAACTGCCACAGCTATGGTCGCCACCACTGCTGGCACCATCAGGCAGCCACCATTATCATGTGAGCAACCTGACACACTGCTGGAACTACCACAGCCACAAGGGCAGCCCACAGAAGCCACCTCCACAACCACTGCTGCCACCAGGGCAGCCTGCTACCCCAGCAGCAGCCACAGCAGCCACAGCCACTGTGCAGGCAGACCACTGATCACTCAATTGCATTGACCCAAGGAGGGTCAAAAGAGGAGTCAGGGAAGGACAGTAATAGAAGAGACAACTGCTCCATCAGATGACCAGACATCAACATATAGATACTAGAAGCAAGAAAAAACAAGAAAATGTGAGTTCACTAAATACAATACTCTCAAATATCACAACCCGTAGAGCAGGAAACCCCTGAAATGACTGAAAAAGGAATTCCAAGTAAAAATATTAAGGAAACTCAATGAGATACAAGAAGATGCAGTTAGATCTCACAATGAACTGAGCAAATCCTATCCAGGATATGAAGGAGGAAATTCACAAAGAGATTAATAGCTTTAAAAAGAACATAGCAGAACTCATGGAACCAAGGAGTCGTTCTATAAAATAAAAACACAACTGACAGCTTAAGCAGCAAGATAGAGCAGGCAGAAGAAAGAATTTCTGATCTTGAAGATGGTCTCTTTGAAACAACTCAGGCAGACAAAAGGAAAGAGAAAAGAATTTCAAAAAATGAAGAAAATCTAAGAGAGATAGCAGGCAACCTTAAGCATGCAAACATCTGAATTATGGGTATTCCTGAAGAGGAGGAGGAAGGAAAAGTCATTGAGAACATAATTCAATGAAATAATAGCAGAAAACTTCCCAGGTATAGGGAAAGAGATGGACCTTCAGATTCAAGAGGCTCAAAGATCTCCAATCAGACTCAATCCAAAATGTCCTCTCCAAGGCACATTATAGTCAAACTGGCAAAACTCAAAGACAAAGAGAAAATTCTAAAAACAATAAGAGAAAATTGTCAAGTTACCTGTGAGAGAGTTCCCATCAGACTAACAGCAAACTTCTCAACAGAAACTCATAGGCAGAAGAGATGGGATGATATATTCAAAATACTATAAGAAAAAAACCCTGCCAGCCAAGAATACTATACCTAGCAAGGCTATCATTCAGAAATGAAGGAGAAATGGTATATTCCCCAGAAAAACAAAAACTACAGGAGTTCACCACTACATAACCAGTCCTACAAGAAATTCTCAAGGGAGTCCTACATCTAGAATCCAAAAAACAATAATCACAACCATGAACACACAAGAAAGAAAAAAAACCCATTGGTAGAACAAAAATGCAAATGAGAAAGAGAAAGAAACTAAATCTTACCAACTCCAAAAACCAACCAACACTGAAGACAAATAATGAAAGGGAAAGGAAGAAACAAAAGATATTTAAAACATCCAAATGAAAATTCATAAAATGCCAGAAATAAGGCAATACCTTTCAGTAACAACCCTAAATGTAAATGGATTAAATTCCCCACTCAGAAGACCTAGACTGGCTGATTGGATTAAAAAGCTAGACCCTACTATATGCTGTCTACAAGAAACTCACCTCAGATGTAAAGACACACACAGACTAAGCGTGAAGGGATGGAAAAAGATATACCACACAAATGGAAATTAAAAACAAGCAGGAGTAGCTATTCTTATATCAGATAAAATAGACTTTAAACCAAAACTTATACAAAAGACAAAGAAGGCCATTATATAATGAAAAAAGGATCTATCTAGAAAGAATACATGACAATCATAAATATATATGCACCCAATATAGGACCACCCAGATATGTAAAGCAAACACTAGTAGACCTAAAGAAAAAGATAGACCCAAATATAATAATAGTTGGGGACCTGAACAACCTTCTGTCAACATGGGAAAGATCATCTAGGCAACAAATCAACAGAAAAACAGGACTTAAGCTACATTTTAGACCAATTGCACTTGGCACATATCTACAGAACATTTCATCCAACAATAACAGAATACACATTTTTCTCATCAGCACATGGAACATTCTCTAGGATAGACCACATTTTAGGTCACAAATCAAGCTCAACAAATTTTAAAAAATTGAAATCATTTCAAGAATCTTCTCAGACCACAACGGATTAAAACTAGAAATCAATCACAAGCAAAACCATGGAAACTATGCAAACACATGGAAATTAAAGTACATGCTCCTGAACAACATATGGGTCCAAGAAGAAATTAAACAGGAAATAAAATAATTTCTGGAAACTAATGAAAATAAAGACACATCATACCAAAACATGTGGGACACTAAAAAAGCAGTACTAAGAAAGAAGTTTACTGCAGTAAGTGATTACATCAAAATAATAAAAGACTTCAAATAAACAGGCTAATGCTACAACTCAAAGAATTAGAAAAATAAGAACAATCCAATCCCAAAATTAGTAGAAAGAAATAAGATCAGAGCAGAACGACATGAAATAGAAACCCCAAAAATGATACAAAAGATCAATGAACCAAAAAGTTGGTTTTTTTAGAAGATAAACAAAATAAACAAAACATTAGCTAGGCTACCTAAAAAAAGAAGAGAGAAGACCCAAACAAAAATTAGAAATGAAAAAGCAGACAATACAACTGATACCACAGAAATACAAAGTATCATTAGAGACTGTTAAAAACAACTATACACCAACAAATTTGAAAACCTGCAGGAAATGGATAAATTTCTGAACACATACAAACAACCAAGACTGAACCAAGAAGAAACAGAAAACCTGAATAGACCAATAACCACCAGCAAGACTGAAGCAGTAATCAGCAGACTCCCAACAAAGAAAAGCCCAGAACTGAATGGCTTCACTGCTGAATTCTAGCAAATCTTTAAAGAGGAATTAATATCAATTCTCTTCAAATTATTCCAAAAAATTGAAACAGAGACCTTTCTCCCAAACTCTTTCTATGACGCCAACATTATCCCAATACCAAAACCAGACAAAGACACAACAAAAAAAAGACTATAGGCCAATATCCTTAATGAACATAGATGCAAAAAATCCTCAATAAAATATTAGCAAATAGAATACAACAGCACATGAAAATATCGAGGACAAAAACTATACGATTATCTCAATAGATGCAGAAAAAGCATTTGTCAACATCCCTTCATGATAAACACTCTCAGCTAACTAAGTAATAATAAAATATAATAAAAGTCATGTATGACAAACTTACCACCAATATCATCCTGAATGTGGAAAAGCTTTCAGAACAAGAAAAAGACAAGGAGGCCCACTCTCACCATTCCTATTTAACATAGTATTGCAAGTACTAGCCAGAGCAATCAGGCAAGAGAAAGAAATAAAGGGCATCCAGATTGGAAAAAACAAAGTCAGACTGTCCCTGTTTGGAGATAACATGATTCTACATATAGAAAAGCCTAAAGACTCTGAAAAAAAAAAAAAAAAAAACTCTTAGAGTTGATAAACAATTTCAATCCTAACATTCATATGGAACAACAAAAGACCACAAATAGCCAAAGCAATCCTGAGCAATAAATAAATAAATAAAGCCAGAGATGTAACACTTCAAATTATATTACAAAGCTACTGTAACCAAAACAGCATTGTACTGGCATAAAAGTAGACACTCAGACCAATGGAGCAGAGTACAGAACCCAGAAATAAACCCACGTATTTATAGCCAATTGATCTTCAACAAAGGCAAGAAGAACATACATTGGGGAAAAGACTGACTCTTCAATAAATGGTGCTGGGAAAACTAGACATCCATATGTAGGAAGAATGAAACTAGAACTGCCCCTCTCACCATATAACAAAACCAACTCAAAATGTATTAGACTTAACTAAGACATGAAACTATAAAACTCATAACTGAAAATAGGAGAAACACTTTAAGAAGTAGGATTGGACAAAGAGTATATTAATATGATCCCCAAAGCACAGGCAACAAAAGGAAAAATAAATACATGGGATTATATCAAACTATAAAGCTTCTGTACAGCAAAAAGACAACTTATAGAGTGACAGAAAATATTTGAAAACTATGCATCTGACAAAGGATTAATATCCAAAGTATACAAGGAACTCAAACAACTTAACAGTAAAAATCAAATAATAAAAAATGGACAAAGGAGCTGAATAGGCATTTCTTAAACACATGAAAAAATGCTCAACATCACTCAGCATCAGGGAAATGCAAATCAAAACCACTTTGAGATATTATCTCATTCCAATTAGACTGGCTATTACTAAAAAGACAGAGAGTAGCAAATGTTGGTGAGAATGTGGAAAAAGGGGGACATTCTACACTGTTGGTGGGACTGTAAATTGGTTCCGTCATCATTGAAAACTGTATAGAAGTTCCTCAAACAACTACAGATAGAACTGCCATAAGATCCAGCAATTCCACTGCTGGGCATATACCCAAAGGAATGGAAATCACTATGCCAAAGGGATACCTGTTCTCCCATGTTTATTTCAGCTCTATTTACAATAGCCAAGAGTTGGAACCAACCAATGTTCATTGATGGATGGCTGGATAAGGAAAATGTAGTATATATACACAATGGAATTCTACTCTGCTATAAAAAAGAATGAAATGATGCCATTAGCAGCAACATGGATGAACTTAGAGAAAATCATGTTAAGTGAAATAAGTTAGAGAAAGAGAAATACTACATGTCCTCACTTATAAATGGGAACTAAAAAATAAACAAAGGAAAGGAACAAACAAACAACAAGCAGAGTAATGTGTTGAACTTTCAAAAGGAGAGAAGAGAACTGAGGTTACTGGAGGTGGAAAAGTGGGAGAGACGGTAAGGGAAGAATTGGTAAAGTGCCACAAAAAATGATTACATTGTTTTATGTTGAATATACTAAAATCCTGATTCGAGCATCATGTATTGCACACAGATATTCAACTTTGTACCCCATAGATATGTACAATCAGCTATGTTACAGCAAAATAGATAGATAGATAGATAGATAGATAAATGACTCCAGAGCTGTCAGTGGGCTCTGCCTGAGGCTAGGGCATTACCTAAAATTGCTTGGTGTGTTAGTCTGTTTCTGTTGCTTACAGCAAAATACATGGAACTAGGTAATTTGTAAGGAAATGAAATTTATTACTTACAGTTTCAGAAATTGGGAAGTCCAAAGTCCAGGGAACACATCTGGTGAGGGTCTTGGTGATGGCAACAGTGACCCAAGGATCTCACATGGCAGAAAGTGGCAGAGCAAAGACAGACCTTTCTTATGCTCTCCTTTTTAAAGCCGTCAGAACCACGCCCCTGACCACAACTATTAACCCATTCACTATGGCATGATCTTACAATCTAATCACCTCTTCAAAGCCCCACCTTTTCAACTACCATAATAGAATTTCCCACCCTCAACAGTTACAGTTGGAATTGAGCTTCTAATATATGAACTTCTGGGACACAATTCAATCCACAGCACTTGGCTTCTACCTCTTGCTTGTCTTGCTCCCCCAACTCTCTCTCCCTGGGAACACTTTCTTATGAAATCATCTGCACACAATTCCTTACCCTAGGCTCTGCTTCTGGGGAACCTAGCCTAAGACATGCCATGTGTTAGACTTGGGGCTGGATGCTGAGAATATAATGAAGAGCAAATGAGACACAGACACTGCCTCTTGGAGCTCACAGTCTAATAAAGAAGATGGAACAGTGAAGTGACATTAATGTAAAGTATGAGAAGCACTCCCTCAGGAGACAAAAAGTACCTTGGGAGAGGGAGCACATAATCTTTAGGGTGGCAGTGGTCAGAGGTGGCTCACCGGAGGAAATAGCATTGAAGCTAAGACCTGAAGGTAAAACAGGAGTTATGTAGGCAAAGGGAGGTATGGAAAAGTGCAAAGGGACTATCAGGTACAAAAGACCAGAAAGAGAGAGAATGCACAGTTGGATCATTTAACACAGAAACCTACACCCAGCCTGTGTTTTACTGTGTTGCCCTTTAAATCCAAGAATAAATTATAAGCAGGACTTAATTGAATGAGACCTTCTGGAACAGTCATCCTTGCACTCAACAAATATATTTGTGTATTTCTGTTTCAGTACTCATGTACTGGCAAGAATTATATTACTACGTACCTATTGAGATAAACAACCAAGATGTCTAAAAGTTTAAAATCACAAAGGATCACTTTGGGCTCCAGTGGTTTAGTCATTTAGCTCAAGACAGGCAGGATGTTAGTTGACAGAAGCGAAGACCATATTCCAGATAAGAAGCCCCAGAGGAGAAAATGGTCAGGTCATGCTCAGGGGTGGAGAGAAAGATCCTACTCCAATTTATCACCCCTCTCCACAATCATGTTCCCTGACTCATCCAGATAGCTAATCATCTTTTTCTCTGTAAACACTAATACACACATTTTCTTGAAATCCTTTTATTAACTCTGACTTCAATAGACTATGACTTCTTCACAAAGAAAGTGGTACGTATTTTTAATACGCCCAGTGATTAGCATGTAGCATGTGTTCAGTAATGTCCATGAAGAATAAATAAGAGTCTTCCTTTTAACTTTTGCTCTTTTCAATATGAGCAGAGTATCTGATATCCAAAGTCTTTAACTCACTGGTTTCTTCTTTCTAGGCAGAGCTGTCCAATAGAAATATAATATGAGCCACACATGGAATTTTAAATTTTTTAGTAACCACATTGAAAAAAAAAGTAAAAATTAAACAGGTGGAATTAATTTTAATAACCTACTTTATTTCAATAGTCCAAAATTATGATTTCAACATATAATCAATATTTTAAAATTATTAATGAGTATTTTATATTACTTTTTCATGCTAAGAAACTCAGTGCACATTTTACACATGCATCACATCTCATTTGAGTCTAGTCGTACTTCAAATGCTCAATAGCTATACGTGGCTAATCACTACTCTTAGATAATACAGTTCTAGATACTACCACAAAATATGAAGTTAATATTTTTCTTTAAAAAAATTAGTTCTAGATTTTTCAATCCAAGACCTTAGTAAGAAGTAAGAGAGTTTTTAGATCAGAGTCTCAATAGCAGTAATATTGAAATTTTAGTGGATAGTTTTTTTTTTTGTGGGCTGTCCTGTGCATTGTAGGGTGTTCAGCAGATTTCTTGCCCTCCACGCACTAGAAGACAGTAGCAACCTCTTTCCCTGTGACATCAAAAAAATCTCCAGACATTGCCAAATGTCTCCTGGGGGCATAATTGCCTGAGTTGAAAACACTAAATTAAATTGTTTCTTTCAGCTCTAGGAACCAAGAGTGTACTTGGGCTCCAGCAGTCTGGGGTAGAGAGGTGGGTCTCATGAAGACTTATCTCTATGAGAAATGTCATGCCACACAGGAAACCCTACACCATAAGGGGTATGTTCTGGAATTTGTTCTTGCCGAGGCTTCACTGATCTGCCAAGAGTATGCCCATTTTCCCACTTCTGGCCATTGCAGGAAACTGCATTTCGTTTGACTGGTGTTTTTTCTGGGAGTACACCAGAGAGAGCCGTTTCCTTGCTTTTTCTGTCACATAGAAGTCCAAGATTTCTTGTTTGCAAGCAGTAGGAATTAATTCTGTGTAAATAAAAAAAATAATTTATAGCAAAGTTATCAAGAAGGTTATTAGGAAGATTACACAATCACTGGAAAGACTAGAAAACCAGAATCAGAAAACCAGACTCAGTTAAGAACAGAGGAGCATTCCCTCTCAGCCTAATAATATATTAAAGGACCAATTTTTTTTAAGGTGCAGCTGTTGGGCCACAGTTACTGGACACTTCTCCTTCCCCTGGATATTTGACCCTAACCCTGCCACTGTGAATATTTCCCAATCTCATGATTTTTGCATCATTCCTCCATTGCAGTCTCTAATAGATTTAATTTGTAATTATCAGCCCTTGCATATAAAATGCAGGAAACCGTGTATGTGGTCAGATAACCTTGATCCATTCTTAGACGATCCTTGATCCATTCTCACTGCCATTTTAAGCTTTTCACTTAGAGTTTTGCACCACAAACTGCTATGATTGCTTTCTTCTCAAAATTCACCTTGGATATGCAATAATCCTGTATGCCTAGAAGCTCTCAACTGGGGGCAGGTAGCTCTAACTGACCCCATCAGTGGGGGAGAACTTAATTGGTTTCACTGGAGCTGCCACCCTCCCTTTCTTTGACCCTCTCTGCTGTGGGTTAAATGTATCCCCCAAAAGTTCAATTAGAAATTTGGCCCCCACTATAATAGTATTAAGAGGGTGGGAAATCCAATTATAGTATTTGAAAGGTGGGGCCTGGAAGAGGTGATTAGATTGTAAAGACTGTGCCTTCATGAATGATTAATCCATTCATGGAGTAATGGGCCTGGTTCTGATGGCTTTAAAAGGAGAGCAAGTGAGGTTAGCTCTCTTGCTCAGCCCATTCTCGCAATGTGACACCCTGGTCACCACAGGACTTCACCAAATGCACCCTTTAAACTGTGGACTTCCCAGCCTCTGAACTGTAAGAAATAAATTGTGTTTTCTTATAAATTGCCCAGTTTCAGGTATTTTGTTATGAGCATCAGAAACAAACTAATACATTCTCCCTTTTCCTTTTTCTCTCAGAGTCACCTCTTATGGCCCTTCAGTTCTCCCTTCCCCACTGCAAGGATTTCTCTCTTTCTGGGCCCTATTAGCCTATACCTACTTGCTAAATTGTTACCTGCTGTTACCAAATAATAATAAGCAAGGCTAGTGGCTAAGTTTAGTCATTGTCATGACATTACAGTTCTATAGCCCTGTTTTTCATTCATTCGTTCATTCCTTTACTCAACAGACATTTACTGACTACTCACCATGTGCCAAGCTCAGGACCAAACACTGCAGTTGCAAAGTGAGTAAAACCAGCCCCTGTATTTGTGGAACATGCAGTTTTGCAAGAAAGACAAACATTAATCAAATAATGACAGACAGAAATGTTAAATTGCAATCAGGACTATGAAAGAAAGATATTTATCAAGTAAAATCCTGTATTTAGAAGACTTATTATAAACAATAATCAGGAAATCAGTGAAAGTGTCTCTGAGGAAATGACACTTGAGTGGAACTGAGGGATAAACAGAGGTGAAGTAGTAGAAGAGTATAAGAATGAGCATTCCATGAATAATAAATAGCATGTGCAAAGTTCTAGTGGCAGGAAGAAACATGGCAAGTCCAAGGTAATAAAAAAGGCCAGTGAGGCCAAGGCAGAGCATGTGTGTTTACCTCCAGAATCACCAGCCTTGCTCAATCAAATGTAGAGTACTAATTAATCAAGGAAAGAAGTCCTTTTGACTCATTATAAGGTGTGAGGAAAATGGAGTCAGTATAGACAGGCCCCCTCACCTCATATCCGGCTGGGTAGGATTCAGCACATCTGTCGTAAACAAGTTATATAAGAGTATTGTAACTGCACATGTGTGCCCATATATTCCTTGGCTCATTGCCACTATTGTGTACGTTTGGTATACAAGACAATGGCTCTGAACCACTGGCTGGCAGAGCTCAGGTTGGAATAAAGCATGTCTACCTTGCCATCAGCTGCCAGAATCTTTTTTCAACTACCTAACTCACAACCTGCACAGGACAGGGCAGAGGGGTCTGTGATCCAGCCCGACATATGGAAATCACTGAAACCTACTAAAGAAAGTGGCCAACTGCAAGACTCACTGAACTCAATCACAGTTCAAATGGCAGGTCCCATAGCTGGTTCACGAATTGGTTCCTTTTGAGGTTTATGGAAAAGCAAAAGACTTTGGTGTACCCACCCCTTGTGTACAAACTTTCTTTCAAGTTCAGTTGCTATGACTAGTTGATTTCCACCTACTTCACCAGAGAAAAAGACTCAGTGGGACTTTCAAATTACTCAATATCACCAGCCATACAGCTAGATCCACTGGTGCAAATTTGATGCCAGAAAGATGGGTGCTTAATTCAAACTGAAGAAAATTTGCTTCTAAAAAATTCTGAGTTTCCGAGACAGCTCTTCGAGAAACTGAGTAAGCCTCTCCCTTGAACACCTGTGACAGGCCCATGAGGCCCAGTGCAACATCATTAAAGCAAAGTAGATTGTCACAGGGAGGACAGCAGCTCTGCTTCTTCACAGCTGAGCATCGGAAAAGAAGGCTAAATGAAAGCAAGGCACAGCCCACTTCTTGTCTTTATGTCCCCTTCCTCGGCCCAACTGTGCTTCTGGCTGTGCTGGTGTGATGGGAGAGACAGCCTCGTCCCCTGAATGCTGGGCTCACCACCTCTCCTCGCCTGAGAAGAGTGGGCTCCATGGGACTGAAATAAGCAGCTGTTTCACTCTCATTTGCAGCAGAAATTCCACTTTGATGCTACCAGCTTATTTTCTAAGATTAAAAAAAGAGAGAGTGAGAAGAGAAAAGCTGCCACCAGGAGGCTCCTGCTGCTAAAGGTCAGTGACTCCATAAATGGCCTTACCCTGATGCTTCGGAGAAAGATTTTCATATTTGGAAGCACCTGTCACTCATTCTCCAACCTGGATTCACTCCTCGGCAAGAGGAAAAGCCTGAAAATGTCTGATAAAGAAACAATTGGAAAATTAAGGTTGATGTGTCATCTTTTGCTATCTCAATTTTATGGAGTCTGAAGCCCTGCTTGGGATGAACAGACCATCAAAGACAGACCATATATAGTGAGCAGAATGAGTGAGAAAGAAAAGTGAAAGAGAGGGAGACAGAAGCAATTCAGAGGATGATGAAGAGACAATGTGAAAGAAGGGATAAAGAGGCCAGAGACAGTCCTTTTTGGTTTTTTTCCTGCCATCTCTGTCTCTCTTAATCCTGTTTGCCTGTGACTCTTTCTCACTCTCCTTCCTTCTGCCTTCAAGAAAAGAAAAGAAAAAAAAAGAAAAAAGAAAAACCACAGTGCTAGAAAGGAAAAGGACACCTGTAGTGGACAAGTAAATATGAGAGAAAGACTATTCCTTCAGCAAGAATCTATTGAGCAGACTCCATGTGAGGTCTCTGTGGTAGGAGGCACTGGGACCATAAATCAATTAAATAAGCTATTGCAATAAACTGCAGTGATGAGCAAAATAGAATGTTCTCTGGAAAGAAGAATAGAGTGGGAATACCCAGCTTAGGATATATGAGAGGTCTGGCACCCTTTAGGGAAAGATACAGATCTTTTCTTTTAGTAAGTGTACAAGAAAAAAACAGCTCAGCAGTTTAAAAACAATGGGTTCATTGGTACTGTGAAAGCCCTGCTTTTAAGCTGAATTTTATCTGATTTGCAGCCTTCCTAAATATTCTCCTTTGAATTCATAACTCATCTTATCAGAGTTGCCACTGGCCCATCCAGCAACTGTGCAAATTAAAAACCAAAGCCCTTTCTTCAAGGCAATTTACTTCTGTCTATTGAGGAACTGTCATAATAAACTGGCTTTTTTAGAACAAAATACTGTTACTTGATGAATAATTGTCTGAGTAAATATATTCATCCTTCATGTTGCAATGGCAATGGTGACTCATGACATGGGAGCTCTTGTACAGTGCCAGTCAGTATGACCACTCTCAATTGCCCTGTCCTCAATGTTCTCCCTTAGGCCAGTCCTTCAGAATTAAAACACAATAAAGGAAAATTTGTGCATCTTTCTTGTTCAGACCTTCTAATACAGAAGTGGCATGGGCTGATGTGCTCCATTGCTATGTTTGCTTTTGTCTAAAACTTTGAAAATTCATAGTAGTTAAGATAAAAATCCAAATTTCCAGCTTCTCATGAAATATTAGCTCTGATAATACTAAGTTTTCATTTTTTCATTGCAATAACTGTCTGGAGCAGAGTAGCTCTGCCCCTTGTGGCCAAGGCATACCCTCTGAAGAACACCCCACTCCCATTCTCCATTATTCCGTGTCAACCTCTGGAACACTGAGGCCCGAGAGTCAGTCCCATTCTTCACAACTCCTGCACTGCTGTCTTGTTTATATTTGATCTACTTCTCATATTTTCATGTCCTGCCTGGCCCCTGTAGGCAACTGAATTTGGAAACTTTGATCTAAAACTACCTGTGACTAGTTGTTACCATACTGGACAACACACATATGGAACACTTCCATCATCGCAGAAAGTTCTACTGGATAGTGATCATCTAAGGGAGGAAGAAGGGCTGAAACCAGCATTACCCCCAGATTTTTTCTCCCAGGACACTAGATCCAGGAGATATTATTAGGTGGCACTATAATAATATAACTTTGGAAAATACCCTGTGTATTAATGTCATATGGTGACTAACAAATTACCTCAAACTTGGTGGCTTAAACCAACACGAATTTATTATTTTACGGTTCTGGTACTCAGAAATTTAAAACGGGTCTCTCTGAATTAAATCAAGATGTCAGAAGGGCTGCCGTTCCTCTCCAAAGACTCTAAAGAGAAATCGTTTCTTGCCTTTTCTGGCTTCTACAGGCCTCCTCCTTCCATCTTCAAAGCCAATAAAGAATAGTCAAGTTTTTCTCTGAAACTGACTCTTCTGCTTCCCTCCCCTTCTTTTAAATATTCTTGTGACGACATTGGTCCCACCCAGATAATCCAGTATAATCTCTCCATCTCAAGTTATCTGATTAGCAATCTCAACTCCATCTGTAACCTAATTCCCCCTTGCCATATAACATAACATATTCACAGGTTCTGGGGATTAAAGCATGGACATCTTCGGAGACTCTTATTCTGCCTACCACACTACATTAAGCAAAATTAAACAGTGCTCTCTCCAACAGGCCTTCAATACACTTTCGGTCCAAAGAACGATGTGAATTTCTAGGGGAACTACAAGATATAGTGTTTATCAAATCTATTTCATCACAGAACTTTTTTATGAGGAACATTTATGAACAGTGTTTCAAGAAACAGAATCTGAAAGATGCCACTGTTTGAAGTTAAAAAGAATCACTCATAAAGGAGTGATCTTTCCAATTAAAGACCATGATGATAGTAGAAAGGTCTCTAAATAGCATATGTTAATTGTTTTGCAGGTACTTACAGGGTCCTGCTGAGTCCTTGTTGCTATAATCAGGAATACACGGAGGAGGTAGAAATGAGCTAGCCACATGGAAAGGCTATTGAGCCCACTTGGTCTGTGTTGTAGCTACATCCAGAAAAATGGCTCTGCCTGGACCCCAAACTCCCAAATCATTATTAGGATAGTCAAAGCACATTATAATTATAAGGAAACTTTGAGGGAATCTAATCTAAAGGCCTGGGGTGTTAGTTTGTCCTATGTCACGCAGCTAGTATGCATCAAAGGACAGACTAGGTTTTCATACCCCAAGTCAACATTCTTCCCAGCCTGTAAAGCTGCATCTTCCCAAAATGTAGAAAGCCTAGTCAACTAAGTTGTTTGTAATTAAACAGCAAAGAAATAATATTTGTCTTTTCTAGGGATTAAGAATTAAAAGCTTTTGTTAGGAAAAAGTACGAATTCATGAGGGTTATTCCCTCAGAAATTTCCCAGTAACTCACATAGAGACTTCAGATTTGGCTTCCTTGCCCACATGGACTGTATAATAAAGAGATAATTAAGTCCCTTCCTTGACCTTCCATCAAAGTTCTTTCATTGGACCTGTTCTTCCTGAAGCAAGGAATCTAAAGGTAGCTACAAAAAGGATGAGGTTAGATAGAATTGATAAAAGTCTACATAAAAAATGTGAACAAGAGGACCATTTATTTCCAAGGATAGATGACTTTGTACATTGCTTCCCTGATTCAAGTGGAAAATTAATATGTTGTTGGTGTTTCTCTACGAGGTCAGCAAATATCCACATAATATGTGCTGCAAGAGTGAGGCCATCTCCATTTGGTTCCTAACAAAGATTTTGTGGTAGATTTGAAATCTTTTAATGTTGTTAACAAATTGACTTTGTTATTTTAACAATATTTTTTTCAGGTTTGTAATCTGTCTTCATGGTTGTTGTTGATAAGCAGTCCCTGTGAAGGGAGAAAAGGTTAATCATAATACTAATGTTCACATTGGAACTGACATGAGAAATATGCAGGAAATAATCACCATTCAGAAGTAGAGGCAGATGGTTAGTTCTCGCTTAATTCTTAATCTTGGAATTATAAAAATACACAAAATATTCTATTCTTTGAGTATTTTCAGATAAACTGACCAATGAAAGCAATACAGACTTTGTGAAAGATACCAAACTCATTCACATTAATTTTACAGAATTTAGAGTTTGTGTAATTAGGTTAAATATATAAACATAAAGGGATTGGTCTATTTTCTGAACATAGCCCGAATTCTCCGGTCACTCACTAGAACCAAGGCAGCAGCGGTCATCCACAAGACTCCAGGAAAAGTCTGCAGCAGTGGAATGATCTCCAGACAAGAGATTTGGAGATGACTCTTGAGTCAAAGTCCACCTCTAACCTTAGTAAACTCCTCTAAAACATTGATTTATGATCAGTGAAATGACGGGGCAGCGTTAACTGACCTCTAAAATCTCTGCCTCTGTAAAACAGAGGAAGGACTGGTGAGGAAAAGATGAAAATCAGAGATAGTTCTTCTGATAGATTTTCAGTCTCCCCTTCAAAGAGCTCATCTCACCACAGCCTGAGTGGCCAAAACCAAGAACGAGAAGGAATTCAGGAATTGGGGATGGTTTGTGTGTCCTGGCTAATAACGAAGAACAGAGAAGGGATTGGATGTGATGCCCTAGATATACAGATGGCAGCTATTGAAGGCCAGCGTAAGGAATGTGCTGTATTGATCAGAATTGTTGTTTTCAAATGGTAAGCCTTCAACTCAAAGTAATTTAAAAACAGAAAGAGAGAGAAAAAGAGAAAGCGAGAATTTGCTTTTTAAACTGGGAAGATCATTCATTCAGTAGATTTAGGGATGCTGTCAACTTATATGACACTGTCAAGACGTTCTCTCACCATTTCTTATATCTGCTCATCTGTGTGTCTCATTCACTCTGTCCTACCACATCTTGTTCTCCTTTTGGTAGAGTAAGAAGAGAACATGGCCACAAGCAAATACAGGCATATGGCATCCCAATTTAGCATTCTCAAAGGAAAGATGAAGTTCTCTCTCTTTCTACCCACAGATTAAAAACTCAAGGAAGGATTCTTAATGACCCTACATGGTTCACGTGCCTAAGCCTTAGAACTTTGACAAGGGAGGAGGGATGTTGTGAACGGCTAGGATTAGCACAGTCCCAACACTTTGTGGCCAAGAGGTGCAGGATACTATTACAGGTGGCTGCTTCAGGATCACAAGGAAAGGAGAAGTTCACCAAATAACAAAGAGAAGAGGATTAGGGGCAGGGGGGAGAATTCTGGGAGAACAAAAACAACAGGTGTTCAATTGTGCATAGAACAGAAGACGTCAAGGATTGGGCAGAAAGAGTTCCAGTGCCCGAGCACCCCTCAGTGTGTATCTTTGGGAGCTTCTTTTCCCCTTCAAGCAAAGCACATGTGTTTATAGCAAAGATAGTGAAGAATGGAAATTTGGAGGTCTGAGTTTGCCGCCGGCTCTGACAATAAAAACCATCTAAACTTTCTGAGTCGCATTCATAATTTGAAAGCATTTGTCCAGGTAATTTTTAAGATCTCTTCCAGCAGAAACACTCCATGAGTTTCTGATTTAACTGATATCCAATACATAAAAATATTGTTGTGTTGAGTAGCCCCCATCCCACAATTACAATGAATATGTACCTCCCTCCTGATTGATACTGGCACAGAGGTGAGGTGGTAGTGGTGGTAGTGATGGAGATGGCCCTTAGCATTTACTAATACCCTGCTAAGAACCAGGCATTGCACTAGGCTTTTTAAACACATTTTCTCCAGTTCTTAATGTCTGCAAAGTAAATAGTATAATTTCAGTTTTTCAGTTGAGAAAATTGATTTTCAGAAAAGATAAGTAATTGTCCAATGTAACATTGTTGCTGTAAAGTGTACATTCAAATTCTCCCTTTATTCAGTTCATTGTCCTCCTTTGGTGACAAAGATGGAGGCAGTTATCTATTGTTTAATAACCGACTTTTTAAACTTGATGCGTTACGAGTATCTTTCTATGTCAATAAACACATGGACATCATTTCAAAGGCTAAATAAATTTCTAGTAAGTATATCTAAATTACTTAATCACTGATTTTTAGATTTGTTGTTTGCAAATTTTCACTATTATAAATGGTACTAAAATGAATATCTTAATCATTAAAATCTTTTGGTGAGTACCTGTAAATCATTCATTTAGGTTGAAGTTCGAAAAGTTAAATCACTATAACAATGGCTACGTACTTGGATGCACATTCCTAAATTGACACCCCTCAAAAAAACTGTACCAGTTTAGACACCTACAAGCAATGAATGAGAGTGTCTATTTCCCCACATTCATACCAATGAGTGTTAGGAGACTTTGCACTATTTGCCAATTTTAGGGCTGTTATATATAGTATCTTATTTTTAATTGTATTACTTTGATTAGTCATGAAGCTAATAATTTTTTCATGTGCTTATAGGCTATTCCTGTTACTTTTTGTGACTTGCTTGTTCATATCCTTAGCCCAAGTGTTGTAAACCTTAAACCTTGGCTTTTATTCATATTCACTTTGCAAACTGAAACACTCAAGAAAAGGCATTTTTTTAAAAATCTGAGCTATAATTTTAGTGTTGAAGCCTTTGGAAACTATATTAACATAAGAATTAAATGCTCTGGGTAACTTTGAATACTTCTAATTTTCCAAAGATTTAGGAGGCATGGGATAGTTGAGATCTGAGATACACAAACAACAGTCACACAAGGTATAAGCGCAGGGGAAGGTGTGAAAAAAATACAAGTGTAGTAGGTGTTTTAGATGCTGTTGGGCCCCTTCCTATCACATTTACTGGATCCTAGCTGCTGTGAGTGTTAGCTGCAAAGAGCTCACAAATGTGCCTTTATGAAGAAAATTGCCCTCTGTTGATTGGAGCCACAAGGCTGGGAAGGTTATACACTAATCTCCAAGTCAGCCTATAGCCAGAACTATTAATCTGGGGGCATAAAAGCCTGGGCCCCTTGCTTCTGGAGGGAAAGTTTCATGGTGTGGTTTATGCTCTAGAGGTACCCACCCTGTCACCAGTGGATCAGGTTAAGGTGTGATTTTTTCTAAAAGAGTAGCCTGGCTAGACTCTTTCCCCTCTACCATCCTGCTTCCCTCACTTGCTTACAGGTTCTTCCCAAGAGCACTTCCACCATAATCATGTACACCTGAACCCCTGCCTGAGACTCTGCTTCGAGGAAACCCAGATAAGATAGTGGGGATTAGCAAGATTTTATGGAGGTGGTGATCTTTCAGCTGGGCCTTTTTAAATGGGTAGGCATTTAACATTCACTGGGTGGGAAAAGATGTGAGCATTTCATGTAGGTAGAGTGGGTAAAGGAAGGCACTGAGGCATGCTTGGGAACCATCAGGTGTCTTCCTGTGCTAGAGGATAAGAAATTTGGAGGGTTAGAGAAAAGAGTAATCCTTAGACATAAAAAGAGCTTAAACCAGGTAGGAAGCTAATATAGTAGTCTCCTTTAAGGCTTAGAAGTGCCTGGACCTCAGAAATAACAGCCAGAATCCAACTGCCTAATAACATTTCAGTAATTGACATTGAGTCTTGAGAAATAATGTACATTACAGGCTACAGATAGACTAAATGAGTTTAAATATGTTTTGGTATGGTATGGAAAGAGGCCATAGCTCAGGTTTCCAATTTAAAACACTCTAACTTGCAGCAAAACCACATTATTCATCACTGGAACTTTACCAAATGACTAGTCAAAAAGACAAAGCACAAAAAGAAAATAAGAAAGGAGAAGATCCTGCCAACTCAGCAAGACTTGATAGGTGTTCAAGTATTAGTCTAATGAATTGACCACATGGTTAATGAATTAAGGCGGTGTCCTTGTTTGGAATCAAGTACACTTGCTGTCCGAATCATGGGGGTGATGATGAGAAAAAACAGGAGATGTAATTGAAGTTCAGACAAAAAACAGTAAAAAGCACTAGGAAAAAAAATAAGGACAGGAATAAGCAAATGGGAAGTGTAGCAACTAAGAAGACCATCCCACCGTAGAATAAAATAGGAATTCAAGACCTGGATGCTTTATAGGACTGGCAAATACTGTGTGACCTTAAAGTCTTTTAAAGAAAACTATTTGAAAATGGGGATGAAAGCTGGCAGCTGAAGGTATGTTTGCCAACCACTACATCCTGATCTAGTACTCTGAGACGAGCTCTACCTTCAGAAGAAATATTCATATTTTCTGGGGAAAGGTTATTACTTTAATAACACAAATACCCAAACACAGGCTTTCTAAAATTCTCTGTTAATGGGTGGCAGAAAGCAGAGGGGAGCCTCTGGCTCAGAAGCTTGGGACACAGTAAATCAGACTTGCTTTGAACATCTTCGTACTTCTTCAGCCCCTACAGCTCAGCCAAAATAGAAATAATTCTACCATCTCAGTTTTTGCAAAGTTGAGATAGTATAAGGGAAAATACACCATCTTAAATCCTTGTCCTGGCTCTGTTTCTGTCACTAAACTGTGTGACTTTGCAAAAGTCTTAACCTTTCTGGATCTCTGTTCTTTTACCATAAAATGAAAGGGGCTACTCGAGAGGTTGAATCCAACTTCCAAATGCTATTCCTCTATTTTGAGGTCTACACCATCATTCTTAGAAACTACAGTGACAAAGTAGGATGATTAAATATATATTGAATAGCAATCAGCTCTATTGATGGCTGTGTCAACTGGTTTGACTTGAAAGTATTTCATATAAGAAAAGTTTCTATTGCTACTGAGGACTACTCTCTTTCTGGATCTGATTTGGCATCAGTCTTATGATGGAACATTAGATTGTTTTATGCAATTATCAAATAACCAGTTAACCCTTAAGCAAAAAGAACACGGCATTGTGGGACAGAGGTCCTGAAACTCAAGTCCTACATTATTGCTATTAAATTTCCGGGACCATAGGAAAGTCATTTAACTCTGAGTGGAGAGCAACCATAATTGACTTCTCTCCATAATTTTATCAGGATTCAAGGATATGTAAGAGAGAGCCATTCGAAAGTGCTATATGTGGTAAACATAAATCTTAGGACACAAACAGATTTGCCAAGAGATTACTTTGTTTCTACAACCAAATCCAATTTCTATTTCGAGCTTCCCTTCCAGTAGGGGTGAAAAATTAATCTCAATCAATTCAGGTCCTTCCCCACTTCAGTTGCATTTGTGCCCATAGTCCTAGGAGGGCTGCACAGTACAAGGTATAGGGGTGGTCTTGATTTTCACTGCCCCATGACTATCCCTCCCAACTGGCCTCTGGTTGTCAATCCCCCCAGGTCACTACTGTACCTTCCTCTTCACAATTGGAACACTTCTTCAGGTCTGGCAAAACTTGCAAAGGAGAAAGAAAAAAAGCAGCCAGGAGGTAAAAGGACTGACATCAAGAAATGTTATGGAAGCAAAGGGAGGAGAAAACACCAAGAAAATGGTGGCTAGTGGCTATATATATAGTTCATTTTCTGTGGTTTATAGCATAACACATGAAAATGTATAATTTATAAAGAAACAAAATTTATTTCTTACAGTTTGAAGGCTGACAAGTCCAAGCAAGATCGAGGGAACACATCTGGTGAGGGCCTTCCCTTGGCAACTGGGGTGTCACATGCCAAGAATGGGCTGAGCAAGAGAGAACTAACTTTCTCACTCACTGCCCTTGTAAAACCATCAGAACCATGCTCATTACTCCATGAATGGATCAATCCATTCACAAGGGCACAGTCCTCACAATCCAATCACCTCTCAAAGGCCCCACCTTTGAAGTACCATAGTTGGATTTCCCATCCTTTTAAGATTTGTACAATGAGAGTCAACTTACTGCTACATGAACCTTTGGGGAATGCATTCAACCCACAGCAGTGGCTTTAAGTGAGTCAGAAACATCCAGGGGTAAACAAAGACCAAAATGGACCTACAGATAGTTTTTGCAAGAAGGGTTTCCATTGAGTGGTAGATATACTATCTTTCGTGTTTTTTAAAATGTATTTATTTATTATTATTATTATTATTATTACTTTTTCACATGCTAAGATGTTGCAAATCTGTTGTGTGGGGGAAAGGGAAAATGGGAGAGAGATAGGAGGAGGAGGAAGGAGGGGAAGTTGTGGTTCAGGCTTGTGGCACCCCCTCATTCCAGCAGGGGAGCACTGGGGGCTTCTAGCAGTGGCTTGGTCGTTGCTGGGCTGGATGCAAACTTTGAAGGGGGTATGGCTGAGGCCCTTGGCCACCCCCCAACCATGGGAGCCCGGGCACTTCTGGCAGCAGCCCAGTGGTTTTCACTGGGCTGGATGCAGACATTGGGGAGGCATGGCTGAGGCCCTCAGCTGCCCCACTTCTGTCAACAGCGTGGTGATTGTCTCTGGGTGGATGTCAGGGGGTGTGGCTGAGGCCCTTGGCCTCCCACCACCCCAGCTCAGGGGTCTGGGGCACTTCTGGTGGCAGCTCAGTTGTCATCACTGGGCTGGATGTGGATGTCGGGGGGTGTGGTTGAGGCCCGTGGCCCTCCGCTACCCTGGCTCAGGAGCCCGGGGTGCTTCCAGTGGTGGCTTGGTGGTCATCTTTGGGCTGGATGCTGACCTCAGGGGGTTGTGGCTGAGGCCCTTGGCACCCCCCCCAACCCCAGTTTGGGAGCTTACAGCACTTCCAGCAGCAACCTGGTGGTCATCACTGGGCTACATGTGGACATTGGGGGGGGGTTGGCTGAGGCCCTTGGCCCTCCCCAAATTCCATCTTGGGAGACTGGAGGGCTTCTGGTCCTTCGAGGTTTTACAGGTGTTCTTTGTTGGTGTTAGACCTTTACTGATCAATATCAGAACTTTGTCTCTGATCTGTGGGTTTTTTGTTTTTTCTTTCAGTTCTGTGTTAGATCATTCGCTATTCCCACCACTTAAACTCTGCACTGGAACTAATTTGTTGTTTTTTGGTTACTTTTAAAATAGGGGAACTTCCTGTGGGAACCAGCACTTGAACCCTGTGGTTGAGCTAAATTGCTGCTTTGCTGCTGATTCCCTGGGGAAGGCTTTTTGTGCAGCTCTGGTTTTAATTGTTGACCTTGTAAGCACTTCAGGGTCTTATGAGGTCTGATACACCTGGGTTGTGTGGGAACTCTGGTCTGGGCCTGAGTCTTTTCAGCAAACTACACACCCTGCAGTTCTATATTCTTGACCAGCTTACACAGAATGGTCCTGTGCTGATTGGAGGACAGATCAGCTGTCCTTGCTGAGCCCCAATGTTCTCCTGGTGGGCCCGTCTGCTCCACCCGCCACACTCCAAACACTTCCCACGGGATGGGCTATGTGCCCATCGCTTGCAATGACTCACCGGCCTCTGAGTAGTTCCTTCCTTCAGTTGTCTGAGGCCTCTCACTCCTATGTGGGTCCCCGGGAGCCCTGTTAGTGGTCTTGCTGGCCTGAGGGCCACCAAGGCCCTCTTCTCCCCTGCAGCCTCCAAACAACTTTGTACAAAAGGCACAGCAGTGGCTTTTGCCAGCTCTTGCCCATGTGCTCATCAGGGCCAAGCTTGAAGCAGTCAGGACTTGAAATGGTTGGAGCAATCCTTTCTTTCTCTCATCATGGCTTCTCCCACCTTCATGAACTCCATAGATCTCTCCTCCTCCTCCCCTGAGCTCTAGCTGCCCCAGCTTGGCTATCATTGCTTTTTAATAATTGTAAATTGGTTGACTATGGGAGAGAGTGACACTGGGGACCATCTATTCTGCCATCTTCAGATATACTATGTTAATTGCAGAGGTAGAGAAAGAATACTAGTAGTGAATGTGACAACTGAAAAAAAGATTTTTTTCCAAGAATAAATTACTGTGATTATTTTAACTTTGGAAAGGGTATGAGTCATACTCAAAATCTTAACTTAGAATTCAGTAATTTCAATAAATGAAAGGAGATAACTCTTTGTACTGGTCAGCAAGACCTGACCACTAGAGTGATAAAATTTCAGTATTATCAAATTCTGTCTCTCTCCTTAAGTAAGATTAAATCTTTAAGCCCATAATAATTAGGCCACCACCTCTCTGAAGGAATAGCCAATGAAAATTAAATCCCTTCTTCTGCTGTAATAACTTGAGACAATGAGTGACCAGTGAATAGGGAAGCAAGTACTATCTCAGACAGAAGAGATAGGGGAGAAGATGATTAAAACTGTTGTGATTACCACAACTTTTACTTTGCATAATTCCATGAGACCAACCTGATCCCTTGTAATGTAAACATTACCATGCATAATCAAGTTTGTCACGCATGATCAGAGCACTTAAATTAGTCACATACACTAATCCCAATAAATACACGTTTTTAAAATTTCAAATATTTAATGCTAAGAGTATTCAATTCAGCTGGACTATTGAGTGAGATAAGAAAAACTTACGTTTCTTTTTTACTCCACCCCCATCTCCTGCTAACACATCTGCCTAGTTCAGATCAGTCATTCAGAATACAGGGGGAAGAAGATATGATTTGGCAATTTTTCAAATTGGCTTAGACTTAGACTCACAGAATAAATAGGGATCAAATAAGCTTAGATATCATCTAGACCCACTACATTATTTTCAGATGGGTAAAATGAAGCTCAGGGAGGTTGTGTGTCTTACTCGAGATATCACAGTGAACAGAATAGAGTTAGGAATAAAACTCAAATTTTATAACAATAAGGGCAATAGTCAACAAATATTTATTGAGTGTTTAGTCTATGCTAGATAATGTCCTAGAGCCTGAGGATTAAGAGCTGAAAAATATCACCTTGGGGTATGGAAAACAAATTGATAACTGGCACAACCACTTAGCACCAAAAATATGAAATACTTAGATATAAACTAGCAAAATATGTGCAAGATTTGGATGCTGAAAACTATAAAACACTGACAAAATAAATCATGGAAGACCTAAATCAGTGGAACTCTACACAATATTAAGATGTCATCTCCTTAACTGGCCTATAGATTCATTGCAATCCCAATCGAAATCTTAGAAGGATTTTCAATTTATATTGACAAGTTGATTCTAAAATGTGTATGGAAAGGTAAAGGAACTAAAATAGTCAAAACATTTTTTAAAAAGAAGTGCAAAATTGGAAGATTCACACTATCTGACTTCAGACTCACTATAAAGCCATGGTATTGACAAAAGGATTCATAGATTAATGGAACAAAATAGACTCTCAAAAATATAGCAATTGAATTTTGACAAAGATGCAAGGCAACTCCATGACACAATCCAACATCCATCCACATGTGAAAAAGGAACCATGATACATACCTTGTGCTATATATAAAAATTAACTCAAAATTGGCCAATGATCTAGACGGAAAACCTAAAGCTCTGAAATTTCTAGAAGAAAACAGGATAAAATCTTTGTGACCTTGGGTCAAGCTATCATTCATAGAGAAGATACCAAAAGCACAATCCATAAATGAAAATATTGACAAACTGGACTTCATTAAAATCAAAAACCTTTCAACTGCAAAAGATAATGTTAAGAGAATGAAAAGACGAGCCAGGGAATGGGAGAAAATACGTGAAAATAATATCTGTTAAAGAACTTGTATCTAGAATATATAAAGAACCCTCACAACTCAGTCATAAGAAAACAAACAACCAAATTGAAAGTGAGCAAACACCAAATGCTGGAGAATTTGAAGAGAAACTGGATCATACCACAGAATACTACTCAGCACTAAAAATGAATAACCTATTCCCATATGCAACCACTTCGGTGGTTCTCAAAGAAATGATGCTGAGTGAAAAAAGCCAATCTCAAATGGTTACATACTATATAATTCCATTTATATAGTCTATTGACACACACAACTTTGGTGGATCTCAAGAGAATTATACTAAATGGGGAAGAAAAAAAAAGCCAATTTCTTTCCTCAGGAGGCTCCCAGAATTGAATCAGATAAGCATTTACTACCCAGGCAGGAAACTGAATAATCTTCTCTATAGAATCAAAGCAGCCCAGGAGAAAAAACCAAAGATACTAATATCACGGGCTTCCCAACAAACTTCTAACCTGATTGTTGTATATTGCAGTTTACAGTTGACAAGGTCTACATATGTCTTCAGAGCTTCTAATCAGCTTTTTTGTCCCTGACTCTTAAACAAGTTGGCAAAGATTGCCAAACCTGAAGAAAGTCTCTAACACAAACGTGGGGACTAAAACAAATAAATAGAACACAAATGAAAATCAGAGGAAAACATGACTGCTGAGAGAAAAAACTTCTCACACATCCTCACCAATATACTACTCTCAGAGATGATGGAATGAATCAAATACATGAAATAAAGACAGGATGTTATTAAAAAACATTCATGAAATAAGAAAGGAACCTTAATGATGAAAAACAGGATATCAGAAATAAAGTCAAGAGAAGGGTTGGAAGATAAGGTCAAGGACTTTATTTTATAAGGCATAAAAAATGGAAATAGAAAATAGGGGAGAAAATAAATTAAAGGACCAATTCATTCAACAAGTCCAGAAAAAGATTTACTCTAAGAGAAAGTAAAGGGCAGGAAACCATTAATAAAATAATCCAATGAGAAGAAAAACATATCTTTGCTGTGACAGTTTTGTAGTATGTTCTCAAAGAAAAAAAAAAATACTAAGGCAAGAATTTGTGAGAAATAAACACATCATAGAAAACGAGATGTGAAAAGATGTCTTTTGAGCATATTAAGGTAAGAAAACACACCCTATCATTTCTTATAAAGGTATCATCATCCTTATCAATACAGGACTGTTGAGTAGGAAGGACAGGGAGATTCTTTCTTCTACTCATCAATTTTATTACCTTATTTTATTATTATTTTTTTAATTAAAGCATGTCTATTTCAAGTTTTAAACACAATTTAATTTAAAGGAACTGAGCAAGTTATAATGCTGAAATTTAGGAATTGATTGTGGCATTTTGTTTCATTACAAAGGTCTATTTTGTAAATAAGAAAAAGTTCTACTCAGTTTTCACCTTGAAAATATACACAAGGCTGCTTCTAGCTCTGTTCCCTTTGGGGGGCTTATGCTGCTCTCCATACCTATATATAGACTTTCTTTTTCTTGGTATTCAGAATTCTTATGATGACTCTGATGGCACTTGCTGGCAGTTCTTTGCTATCCTGAGGTGACTACATGGTAGCAACAATGGGTAGCTTCCACTTCAGCACCCCCTCTCCCCTCACCACCCCATAGTTCAGATGGTCTCGTCACAGGACACAGGGCCATTATGAAGGGATATGCGCTGGCATAAGAGGTCAGGGTCTTGGTAAGGCCGATCTTGTAAATGTCTCCATTTTATATCATGCAATAATGTTTAGATCTGATTTTTTTGAAGCAAATTGTTCATATTCAGCCAAAAGTCCATCCAGTCTTATGCCCTAAATTACTTTTCTTGAATAAACATTCCCAGAAAACATGTACACTGTTCTTTCCTGTTTGAATAAGCAGCAGCAATGTACAAAGAGCAAAACCCAAGAAAAGCAGCTGAATTGACTGATGGTAAGTTTAGGGTTTAAAATAACAGATTCATGTCAAACTCCTTCACACCCCTTTGTCTCCAATCTTTTCTCTGCCTTTTCCTCATTCTACTTCCTTTCTCAGTTCCTCCAGGCACAACTTCTTGCAGACTGTTTCTCTTAGATGTTGCATACACAATAAGTAACAGAGGTACTAAACATTTATTTATCAAAAATATTGAATTTCACAACTAGATAGAACTGCCATACAACCCAGCAATCTCACTGTCATGAGAAGTCATCATGTTAAAGGGATACCTGCACTTCCATGTTTATTGCAGCTCTACTTACAATAGCCAAGAGTTGGAACCAACCTAAATGTCCATCGTCAGAGGACTGGATAAGGAAACTGTGGTACATTTACATAATGGAATACTATTCTGACTCAAAAAAAGAATGAAATACTGCCGTTCGAAACAATACGGATGAACTTAGAGAAAATTAAGTGAAATAATCCAGGCACAGAAAGAGAAATACCACATGTCCTCACTCATAAACGGGAGCTGAAAAAAAAAAGAAAGGTAGATACAATTACAATAATACATTGAACTTTCAAAACAAGAGAACAGAACTGAGGCTACTAGAGGTGGGAAAAGGGAAGGGAGAGGGCCACGAAAGTCAATTATATTGTATAATGTGGAATATAATAATTATCCTGATTTGAACATCGTATATTGCACACAGATATTGATATTCAATCTTATACCCCAGAGATCTATATTATGTTCCAATAATAAATAAATAAATAGATATTGTTTCAAAATAAGTTGAACTTTCCAAGGTACAGAGTTAGGATTGTGGTTACTAGAGGCTGGAAGAAGAGAAAGGAAGGGGAATGGGGAAAGTTGGTTAATGGACACAAAATTACAGCTAGACAGGAAAGATAAACTCCAGTGGTGTACAGGAGTGCTAGGTGCCTATAATTGAAAGTAACTCATTGTATGTTCTCAAATGGCTATAAGAGAGGAACTCAAGTGTTCTCATCAAAGAAATGATAAAGTTTTGAGAGGACGAATATACTAATTACACTGATTTGATCACACATTGTGTACAGGTATTGAAATATAACTCTGTACCCCATAAATATGCATAAACAATATGTGTCAATTAAAAAATTAAAAATTAAAATTACATTAAATTAAAGTAAAACTTTAACCTACCAATATTTACAATATATTGTCTTATTAAGTCATGCATTATTTAAAAAAGTGTATATTACTCTAAAAAATATTGAATTTCTATTATATGCCATACATTGTGCTAGGAATTGAAAATAAAATGTTAATCCAATAAAACAGTCTTTGTGGGGTTTATAATCTAATGTGGTCAAACTTGAAATTCCTGTGTTATTGCTAAATCTTCCCTCCATCCATCCCTCCATCACTTTCCTCTTCATATATATTTATCACCCATCATCCTCTCCTGTCACATATACAGAGGATGGGGACATAGCAACCAATATAATTTTAACTGTTAGATTCAGGAATCAGTAATGCAGAAGCTGTCAAAATGCTAAAAATAGATGTTAAGTCTCCACATTCACACTCAACAACAACAAAAAGAAAATAAAAGACTTATGATTATCAAACCAATCAAAAGAGTTCATTTTAAACACTCAAGTTGGCTATCAGATTAGGTATAACTAGAATTAACAAAAATGTATGCAAAATACCTGTTCAAACTCCTTAGCACCCGTGTTTCCCCAGGCCCTACCAGTTTGGGAGCAGCAGGGAGTCACATTTATAGAAACACAGCAGTTTTCTAATTCTTCCCTCATCTATTATTGAATATCTTCCAGGTGTCCTTAAAAGCCTCCCCCCAGCATTCCTGCATGCCTCTGAATGTTTCCCACTGGTATTGATGAGTGAGGCCCTCTCGGCTACGACTTCCTTCTCTCTTGCTCTGGCTTCAGCTCTGGCTCCATGGGACAATGTCAGCAAGCTCCCCTATCTCTGGGAAGCCTGGTGAATGTCCAATTTCACCGAAGCTGCTGCCTCTGATGACATCTTTTGTCAATGTCTGCTGAAGTCATGCTGTGCTCGTGTTGTGCTTTGCTGAAGCTGCCAAATCTCCACTACGGCTGATGCCTTCCCCTGCTGTTTGCCAGTGCCCTCAATAGTGCAGTGGCATTCTATGCTCTCTGTTGCAGTGGATAAAACAAATGGCCTCACCTGTGTTACTCTCTGCTAAATAGACCTTGTTAGCAGTTCAGAATGCCATACACACAAGACAAATAAGAAAAAGTACTGGTTTATTTATATGGGAATTCCCAAAATGCTGGGTCTTTGGATAACCATGTTGGGGAACATAGTTAGAAAGCCAAAACTGAGCCTTTTACCTCTCATTCTAATCCTAGATCTTAGAGCCTGCATGCTCTAAGAGGCATAACAGAGTCTACAAACCTGGCTCCATACCACTTACACAAATAGGCCTGTCATATACACCCAATTATATACATAACAGAGAGAGCTTGGAGAATGATGAGGTGAAGCCAGTCATGACCAGGACTGATGTACGGAAGCCTTGCCCCAAAGATATAGCAAGAAATAAACTGAGAAAGTATGTATGTACAGAACATCAGGACATTCATTGTAGGTAGTTTGACTTGTCCATCCCGCTCCTACCCTTGGGCTCCTCTAAACTGGAATACTCTTTATTTCTTCATTCTGCATGGGCTGTTCAAACAAAACTTCAGATGTGTTTCCAAGAGGATCAAGGAGGCAATTAGGGGGCTTCCTCTATGTGCACCACCAGGAATCCTTAATCCCATCTGCATTTTTTACATTGCTTGCTGAGACCATAGTAAAACAAAGTAATAGTAACATTGGACAAGTCAAAGGAATCGCCCCTGTTAGTCTTAAATCTAGAGCCACCTATTATGTCTGGTCTAGCTCACAAGACCTTTTCCGGAAGATGGCCTGTGGGCCTTTCCCAGGCTATGCACATGGAGATGAAAAGTCCCAGGAAGTAGAAGAATGGAGAAGAAGGCATGTCACATGGAAATACTCTGCCCACTCATAGATAAATCCTAGTGAACAAAGTCCTACCCAATAAAGCTAGCTACTCCACCCCCACCCTCAACCCCATACCTCACTGAGCAGGAGTAAAAGAAATGAAAAATGTTTCTCAACATTCCCTAAGGGAGCATAAGAAACAAAAGTTTACTCAACCCTCAAACCCATTGTATACTGTGAGGAAAATGGAGTCGGTATAGTCAGGCCCCCTCACCTCATATCCAGCTATGCATGATTCAGCACATCCATTGTAAACAGGTTCTAGAAGAGTAGTACAACTGCAAATGTGAGCCCATATACTCCTTGGCTCATTGCCACTATTGTGTACTTTTGGTATAAAAGACAATGACTCTGAATTGTTGGCTGGCAGAGCTTGCATCAGAATAATGCATTCTACCCTGCCATCAGCTGCCAGAATCTTTTTTCAACTACCAGCCGCATGACCTGCACAGGACAGGGCAGAGGGGTCTGTGATCCAGGCCAACATGTACCCAGACAGCAACTGGAGAAAAGAGGCACAAGTGTTTCTCCCTCCAGGTTTCAAAATAGTAAATATCTATGCCTTCAATATCATTTAGAACCTTGGAGAAATATTGGTAGCCTCCCTCTCTAAATTTCAAGCCAAACCATGCAGGTAGTACCTGAGACTGATCTTCAGATGGTGTTTAAAATCACCTTCTCCCTGCCATTGCTTGGGGGTTGTTTACTGTACCAACATACATATTTCTTGACACACTCCACCTTTTCAGGAAGATTCCATTCCAAGAAGGCTCTTATCATTCATGCCAAATAGACTTCTGGTAAGCCCCCTTCCAGCTTTCCAGACAGCTCATCTTAATTTAGGATAAGCACAATCTCATCTTAATTTAGGATAAGCACAATCTTGACTCTCTGTAAAATCAAGATGTGTCATAAACTAGCTCTTGCTGACCCTTATAATCACCTATAGTTACTTTTTTGTCCAGCTTACCAAACTATTTGCATTACCTTAGGCACATGTGTATGTACACACAAATATATATACATATACATATATATGAGGGGGTCTTCAAAAAGTTCATGGAAAGATTCATATTGTCTTTTAATTTTATTTTTCCACAAACTTATTGAAGTACCCTCATATGTGTGTGTGTGTGTGTGTGTGTGTGTGTTTACAGATATACTCATATATATTCACAAATATGTATCAAAAAGCTTCCTGTCATAAGACAAATAACCAAAGCATTTGGGCCAGAGATTTCATTAAAATATAAACACTGTCATATGTAGTCCCTTTTCCTCTTTCACTTGAAAATTTGCTTTGAGGTTATTCTCAGAATTCACATAAGTATCTACTAGAGAAATGCTTTTTGGGGGTCTAATCCTAAATTCTGGACTGCTACTTTAAAAGAATTTTAGTTGTTTTTGCTTTTTATGATGTAATTAGTGAAGCTTAGTGAAGATCTAGGTGTGCTGCCTCTGGGCTTCAATGTTTGCATATTGTCTTCAGTGTGTCTGTAATTATCATAGTTTTATATTTCTGAAATTACAAGGTTTAAATTGCACTTACCAAAGTGAGATGTTTTTTTAAAAAGCAAGCATCTTGATTAGCAGTCTTTGCAAATAAATAAAAATACCCTAGAATTAAAGGCTTTTCCCTAATTTGCTCAAGATAAAGTAGGTAAAGTTTTAGAAAATGTTTATTTGGGAAAATAAAGTTTTAAATAAACATCTGATGTCCTAGTAGAGAATGCCAACCCGGTAAATACTTTCCATGGAAATATTGGGTTTAAATAGAAAACTAAGAAAATTAATTACAGGGAATGATCTTGGATCAAATAGTTTTTGTGTTAAACTGCATCATTAGCCCCAATTCTTCATACTTCCCACCTGTTTTCACACTTTTTGCTATATGACTTTGCAGTTACTCACACAAAAAATGGGACTTGCTTTGGCCAATAGGTGAATAAGATGGAAATGGAATTGTGCAAGTTGCTGCCTAAGCCGTAAAAGGTTTTGTGTGTTTCTGTTTGCATTATTGAGTTTCTGCCATCTCTGAGGAATTCATGCCTGAATTTGCCCACTGGTCCCAAGAGATGATGAGCAACGTATAGAGCAGAACCACCCAGTCAGGCTGCTACAATCATCCAGCCTAGATCAACTAACCCTCAGCCAACCCACAGACACATGAGCAAGTCCAGCCAAGATCAACAAAGCTAGCTAGTCAATCCCAGTCTTAATTTACATTTAAATCCATTAAAAGTAGCCTGACATATTCTAAACTCCATAAAATGTGGACATTCTCTGAATCATTCTTTAAGAGTTAGAATTGCTATAATCTTATTCATTGGACATGATATGAAGATATGTGTGAAATTTAGTATAAACCTGTGGAAGACCACCATAAAAATCTGTCTTTTAATCATTAGTTGTTTCATTCACTCAAAAATACTTATTGAGCTCTGTATAAGTGAGGCCTCAGCAGAAAATAAATGGCACACTCAAATTAGGATATTTTAAGAAAGGAATCATTACAAAAGTATGGGCAGGGTGAAGAGAAGCTACAAAGAGAAATGTAGTAATGCTGGATTCAAAAGAACAAATCTGCAGACACCCTAAATCCAAGGTACAAAATGTATTAGTCAGCTCAGATTGGCAGTGTTCCTTTATTTGATCCTACTTTATCTGCACCATTTTATTCAAGCTGGCAGTGTCTTTGCTGGTATAATCTCAATTCTATTTCTGGCCGCTGCTGAGATGGTTGATTTAGTCAATGAGCCCCACCCATGATCAATCCATGGTTGTTCAGCCACATTCAGGGTTCTCTTCAGAACAAGCTTTCTTATTTTTTGCAATCAGGCTAGGCTGGGAATTTTTTTTTTTTTTTTTTTTTTTTTTTTTAATTTTATTTTGTCGATATACATTGTAGCTGATTAATGCTCCCCATCACCAAAACCTCCCTCCCTTCTCCCTCCCCCCATCCCCCCCAACCATGTCCTTTCTGTTTGTTTGTTGTATCAACTTCAAATAATTGTGGTTGTTATATCTTCTTCCCCCCCCCCCGGTTTGTGTGTGTATGTGTGTATGTGTGTGTGTGAATTTATATATTAATTTTTAGCTCCCACCAATAAGTGAGAACATGTGGTATTTCTCTTTCTGTGCCTGACTTGTTTCACTTAATATAATTCTCTCAAGGTCCATCCATGTTGTTGCAAATGGCAGTATTTCATTCGTTTTTATAGCTGAGTAGTATTCCATTGTGTAGATGTACCACATTTTCCGTATCCACTCATCTGATGATGGGCATTTGGGCTGGTTCCAACTCTTGGCTATTGTAAAGAGTGCTGCGATGAACATTGGGGAACAGGTATACCTTCGACTTGATGATTTCCATTCCTCTGGGTATATTCCCAACAGTGGGATGGCTGGGTCATATGGTAGATCTATTTGCAATTGTTTAAGGAACCTCCATACCATTTTCCATAGAGGCTGCACCATTTTGCAGTCCCACCAACAATGTATGAGAGTTCCTTTTTCTCCGCAGCCTCGCCAGCATTTATCGTTCATAGTCTTTTGGATTTTAGCCATCCTAACTGGGGTTAGATGGTATCTCAATGTGGTTTTGATTTGCATTTCCCGGATGCTGAGTGATGTTGAGCATTTTTTCATATGTCTGTTGGCCATTTGGATATCTGCCTTAGAGAAATGCCTACTTAGCTCTTTTGCCCATTTTTTAATTGGGTTGCTTGTTTTCTTCTTGTAAAGTTGTTTGAGTTCCTTATATATTCTGGATATTAATCCTTTGTCAGATGTATATTTTGCAAATATTTTCTCCCACTCTGTTGGTTGTCTTTTAACTCTTTTAATTGTTTCTTTTGCTGTGCAGAAGCTTTTTAGTTTGATATAATCCCATTTGTTTATTTTTCCTTTGGTTGCCCGTGCTTTTGGGGTCGTATTCATGAAGTCTGTGCCCAGTCCTATTTCCTGAAGTGTTTCCCCTATGTTTTCTTTAAGAAGTTTTATTGTCTCAGGGTGTATATTTAAATCCTTAATCCATTTTGAGTTGATTTTAGTATACGGTGAGAGGTATGGATCTAGTTTCATTCTCCTGCATATCGATATCCAGTTATCCCAGCACCACTTGCTGAAGAGGCAGTCCCTTCCCCAGTGAATAGGCTTGGTGCCTTTGTCAAAGATCAGATGGCAGTAAGTGTGAGGGTTGATTTCTGGATTCTCTATTCTATTCCATTGGTCAGTGTGTCTGTTTTTATGCCAGTACCATACTGTTTTGGTTATTATAGCTTTGTAGTATAGCTTAAAGTCAGGTAGTGTTATGCCTCCAGCTTTATTTTTTTTGCTGAGCATTGCTTTGGCTATTCGTGGTCTTTTATTGTTCCATATAAATGACTGAATAGTTTTTTCCATTTCTGAGAAAAATGTCTTTGGAATTTTGATGGGGATTGCATTGAATTTGTATATCACTTTGGGTAGTATGGACATTTTCACTATGTTGATTCTTCCAATCCAAGAGCATGGAATATCTTTCCATCTTCTTGTATCCTCTCTAATTTCTCTCAGCAGTGGTTTGTAGTTCTCATTATAGAGATTTTTCACCTCCTTGGTTAACTCAATTCCTAAGTATTTTATTTTTTTGGTGGCTATTGTAAATGGGCAGGCTTTCTTGATTTCTCCTTCTGCATGTTCACTATTGGAGAAAAGAAATGCTACTGATTTTTGTGTGTTGATTTTGTATCCTGCTACTGTGCTGAAATCATTTATCAATTCCAACAGTTTTTTTGTAGAGGTTTTAGGCTGTTCGATATATAGGATCATGTCATCTGCAAACAGGGACAGTTTGACTTCATCTTTTCCAATCTGGATGCCCTTTATTTCCTTCTCTTCTCTGATTGCTCTGGCTAGTACTTCCAACACTATGTTGAATAGGAGTGGTGAGAGTGGGCATCCTTGTCTAGTGCCTGTTCTTAAAGGAAAAGCTTTCAGCTTTTCTCCATTCAGGATGATATTGGCAGTGGGTTTGGCATATATGGCTTTAATTATGTTGAGATACTTTCCCTCTATACCTAACTTATAGAGGGTCTTTGTCATGAATGAGTGCTGAACTTTATCAAATGCTTTTTCAGCATCTATAGAGATGATCATATGGTCCTTGTGTTTGAGTTTATTAATATGGTGTATCACATTTATTGATTTGCGTATGTTGAACCAACCTTGCATCCCTGGGATGAATCCCACTTGATCGTGATGAATAATTTTTCGTATGTGTTGCTGTATTCTGTTTGCTAGTATTTTAGTGAGGATTTTTGCATCTATATTCATCAAGGATATCGGCCTGTAGTTTTCTTTTTTGGTTATATCTTTACCTGGTTTTGGTATCAGGATGATGTTTGCTTCATTGAATGAGTTTGGGAGATTTGCGTCCGTTTCAATCTTTTGGAATAGTTTGTAAAGAATCGGTGTCAATTCCTCTTTGAATGTTTGGTAAAATTCTGCTGTGAATCCATCTGGTCCTGGGCTTTTCTTTGTTGGGAGCCTTCTGATAACAGCTTCAATCTCCTTTATTGTTATTGGTCTGTTCAAATTTTCTACGTCTTCACGGTTCAGTTTTGGGAGCTTGTGTGTGTCCAGAAATTTATCCATTTCCTCCAGATTTTCAAATTTGTTGGCATATAGTTGTTTATAGTAGTCTCGAATGATTCCTTGTATTTCAGATGAATCAGTTGTAATATCGCCTTTTTCATTTCTAATTTTTGTTATTTGAGTCTTCTCTCTTCTTTTTTTTGTTAGCCATGCTAATGGTTTGTCAATTTTATTTATCTTTTCAAAAAACCAACTTTTTGATTCGTTGATCTTTTGAATTGTTTTTTGGTTTTCAATTTCATTCAGTTCTGCTCTGATCTTAATGATTTCTTTCCGTCTGCTAACTTTAGGATTGGATTGTTCTTGTTTTTCTAGTTCTTTAAGGTGAAGTGTTAGGTTGTTCACTTGCCATCTTTCCATTCTTCTGAAGTGAGCATTTAATGCAATAAATTTTCCCCTCAATACTGCTTTTGCAGTATCCCACAGGTTTTGGTATGATGTATCATTGTTTTCATTAGTTTCAATAAACTTTTTGATTTCCTGCTTGATTTCTTCTTGGACCCATATGTCATTAAGTAGAATGCTGTTTAATTTCCATGTGTTTGTATAGTTTCCACAGTTTTGTTTGTTATTAATTTCTAGTTTTAATCCATTGTGGTCTGAGAAGATACATGGGATAATTCCAATTTTTTTGAATTTATTGAGACTTGATTTGTGACCTAATATGTGATCTATCTTGGAGAATGATCCATGTGCTGATGAGAAGAATGAATATTCTGAGGTTGTTGGGTGGAATGTTCTGTAGATATCTGCCAATTCCAATTGGTCTAGAGTCTTGTTTAGATCTTGTGTTTCTCTACTGATTCTTTGCCTAGATGATCTGTCTAATATTGACAGTGGAGTGTTCAGGTCCCCTGCTATTATGGTATTAGTGTCTATTTCCTTCTTTAGGTCTAATAGAGTTTGTTTTATAAATCTGGCTGCTCCAACATTGGGTGCGTACATATTTATGATTGTTATGTCTTCTTGATGGATCAGTCCTTTTATCATTAAGTAGTGTCCCTCATTGTCTCTTTTTATGGTTTTTAGTTTAAAGTCTATTTTGTCAGATATAAGAATAGCCACTCCAGCTCGTTTTTCTTTTCTGTTTGCATGGTAAATCTTTTTCCATCCTTTCACTCTTAGTCTGTGTGAATCTTTATGGGTGAGGTGGGTCTCTTGTAGGCAGCATATAGTTGGGTCCTGCTTTTTGATCCAGTCAGCCAGTCTGTGTCTTTTAATTGGGGAATTTAAGCCTTTAACATTAAGAGTTGTTATTGAAAGGTGTTGATTTATTCTTAGCATTTTATTGGTTGTTTGGTTGTCTTAGGTGTCTTTTGTTCCTTGCTTTCTGATTTACTGTTTGGTTTCTTTGTTTGTTGGTTCCTTAGGTTGTAGATAGTGTTTTTGTTAGCTTGTTTTCTCTTCATGAATGCCATTTTTATTGTACTAGCGGGTTTAGATTTTTCTTAGGTTTTTATGGCAGTGGTAGTTATTTTTCAGGAACCAAACCCAGTACTCCCTTGAGGATTTCTTGTAAGGGTGGTCGTGTGGTAGTGAACTCTCGCAGTTTTTGTTTGTCTGAGAAATATACTATTTGCCCCTCATTTCGGAAGGATAGCCTTGCAGGGTAGAGTATTCTTGGCTGGCAATCTTTGTCTTTTAGTATTTTGAAAATATCATCCCATTCCTTTCTAGCTTTTAGGGTTTGTGATGAAAAGTCTGATGTTAACCTGATTGGGGCTCCCTTATAGGTGATTTGACGCTTCTCTCTTGCAGCTTTTAAGATTCTCTCTTTGTCTCTGAGTTTTGCCAATTTGACTATGACATGTCTTGGAGAAGGCCTTTTTGGGTTGAATACGTTTGGAGATCGTTGAGCTTCCTGGATCTGAAGATCTGTGATTTTTCCTATACCTGGGAAGTTTTCTGCCACTATTTTGTTGAATATGTTTTCAATGGAATCTCCATTTTCCTCCCCTTCTGGAATACCCATGACTCGGATATTTGAGCGCTTGAGGTTGTCTGATATCTCTCTCAGATTTTCTTCCATGACCTTGATTCTTTTTTCTTTCTTCTTGTCTGCTTGTGTTATTTCAAACAGCCCATCTTCAAGTTCAGAGGTTCTCTCTTCAACTTCGACAAGCCTGCTGGTTAAACTCTCCGTTGTGTTTTTTATTTCGCTGAATAACTTCTTCAGTTCAGCAAGTTCTGCTACATTTTTTTTCAGGACATTGATTTCCTTGTATATTTCCTCTTTCAGATCCTGTATACTTTTCCTCATTTCATCATGATGTCTAGCTGAGTTTTCTTGTATCTCATTCAGTTTCCTTAGAATTATCACTCGAAATTCCTTGTCAGTTATTTCAAGGGCTTCTTGTTCTATAGGATCTAGAGTATGAGATTTATTAACTTTTGGTGGTGTACTTTCTTGATTTTTTGTATTTCTGGTGTCTTTTTTTTGGTGTTTATTCATTGTGGCAGGGGGTTTCACAGTCCACCGGTTTAAGACTAATGACTAACTAGGATGTTGCTGTTGTTGCCAATTTGGTATGGCTCCCGCCGTGACTGCTCAGTTGGCCTCTAGTGTCTTGTGTGTGGTTGCCTCGGGTCTTGGGCTTCTCCGGGGATCCACCTTTCTGGTCAGCTTGTACTTTGCTGGGCTGGTGGATCACGTACCACAGGGTGTGTGATCTCTGTTGAGCTTTCACTTTCTGTACAGGACTTCTCCCCGTTCCGTGTGCTCTGGCCCAGGCTGTTAGATCGTGCAGTGGCGACCCCACCGGGTGTGTGGTTTCTGTCGAGTCTCCGCCTCCCTGGCCGCACGTCTCCCCCCTCTGTGCACACTGTGCTGGGCTGGGGAGTGTCTTCTGCACCCCTCGTCTATCAGCTGGGCCTTCAAGACCCTGCTCAGCACCGCCTCGCCCAGGAAGTCTACCAGGTTTCTGCTAGGCACAGACGACCGGTCTCTCTGGGTGCCTTTGTAGCACTGTGTAGATCTTTCTCGGGTCTTGTTCACCTTTGTATCCCCCCGGTATAAACCGAGTCTAGTGCCCGCCTGCAGCCTGCTCTCCGGCAGGTTCAAGCGGACCTGGGAACTCTCCTACCACACTATTCCCAACCAGAAATTCGTTAGGCTTTTTTCCAAACTGGTGGTTGCAGAGATGGTATCTGCCTCCCAGTAACAGGAAGTTTACCGGGGCCGGAGTCCAGGGTGTGGTGGAGTGACAGTCGGCCCGCCCGTACTTCCTAGCCCTCCCAAAACTGGTCGGGACGCCCCACACCCCCAGCCCTGCCAGAGAACCGTGGAGGGAGTGGGAGAGGAGGTCGGCCCGCAGGGTCCGGAAAGCCCCGCGCCAGGCCAAGCAAATGGGCTCAGTGATGGCCGAGCAGGGCGGAGCTGCCCGCACCTGGGAAAATGGAGGCAGCACCGGGGTAGTGAGTGGCCTGGTGGTGCAGGCGGGGAGCCGCGTGTGCATCCACCCCCCGAACAGAGCTGTGCCAGGGATCACTCACAGTGCTGTGCCAGGTCGGGCGCTCGCTCTGTCTCTGGTTTGTTGCCTTCCGTGTTCTCGGCGCTGCCGCCTCGGGCTGTTCAGTCGCGGCGCTGCTCGGGCGCTCCCAGGAGTCTTCTTTAATGCCGGCCTGAAACCTCGAATCCTGGATAGGGCAGCTGGCCGCCTTCAGTGCGGCCCCAGCCTCCGGGATCCTGGCTGCATCCACAGCAGCCCTGGCGCCGTGTTCCCTGTTTCAAGACTCACTTTTGCAGCTAAGAATCAGTTCTTTTCCTGCTCCACACTTCAAAGCTGTTGCCTGCAAATGAGGCAGCCTCTCCTGCCGGGGGCAAAGTGGCGTTGAGCCCCCACGACTGGCCAGCAGCAGCAGTCCTCCCTTAAGAGATGGCCAGAAGAAGGTCCACAAGTTTCCCGGCTGCCTGAGGCCCAGTGGCCACCTTTTCCACCTCAGCTACTCCGCGCCAGCCGCCGCAGCCGCCGCCATCTTGAAACTCCCTAGGCTGGGAATTTTTCAAATCTTCATGCCATGGTTCCTTTTTGCTTAATAATTCCCTTTTCAATTATCTCTCTCCTTTCACATTTTACTGTAAGCAGCAGGAACCTAACTTCTTCAAAACTTCTCTTAGAGATCTTCTGAGCCATATATCTAATTTCGTAACTCACAATTTCTACCCTCCACAAAACACTAGAACGCAGTCCATCTAAATTCTTTGCCATTTTTAAACAAGGATCATTTTTCCTCTAGTTTCCTCTAGTTACCAGAATCACCCTTAACGTCCATATTCCTAGCATGTACCACAAAACTCTTCCAGCCTCTACCTATTTCCTGGTTCAGAAGCTGATTCCACATATTTGGTATTTCTTATAGCAGCGCCTCACTTATTCATACCAAAATCTGTACCAGTCAGCTCAGGCTTCCATAACAAAATACCATGGACTAGGCGGCTTAAACAATATAAATTTATTTATAACAATTCTGGAGGATGGATATCTGAGATCACAGTGCCAGCATGCTTGGGTTCTGGTGAAGGCTTTCTTCCTGGCTTGAAGATGCTACCTTCTCACTGTGTCCTCACATGGCAGAAAGAGAGAGACCAAACTCTCTAGTATCTCTTTTTATAGGACACTAATCTCATCGTTAGTATCCCACCCTCAAAACCTCATCTCAACCTAATTACCTCCCAAAGTCCCCATCTTCAAATACCATGACATTGGAGGTTAACGCTGTAATATGTGAATTTTGGAAGGACACAATTTGATCCATAGCAGAAAAAGAAGGTAAATGTATTAGTCTGTTTCCTGTTGCTTATAACAGAATACCCGAAACTGGGTAATTTATAAAGAAACAGCATTTATTTCTTGCAATTTGGGAGGCCAGGAAGTCTAAGAACCAGGGGACACATCTAGTGAAAGCCTTCTTCTTAACAGGAGCCTTCTACAGAGTCCTGTAGAGACACAGGCAATCACATGGCGAAGAGGGGAGAAAGCATTTTCATGTTCTCTCCTTATAAAGCCACCACTCTTTACCCATGATAACCTACTAATGGATTAATTCATTCATAGGGGCAGGGCCCTCACAACCCAATCACCTCTTAAAGGCCCCACCTTTCAACACTGCCACATTGGGAATCAATCTTCCGCCTGAGCTTTGGAGGGGACATTCAACCCGTATCAGTAGAGTTCCCAGAAGTCATAAGGAAACAGTCTGCTAAAAGACATCTACCTTAAGAAGAGAAGTGACTGTAGGGAGCAAAGCAAACTTCAGGTGACTCAAAGGGTAGGAGCCACCAGTCAAGGCAATAAATACTCTCATTCTCCCTTCCAGTGCTCTCTTGCTGGGGAACTGGGAATACAGCAGTGAACAAAATGGACAAAAATTGATGCTTCCATGCATGTGACATTCTAGACAGGGCAAAAATAGTAAACCAAACTGATAAGTGGTCTGGAGAAAAATAAAGCTGGGTAGAGTTGCAGAGAGAGCTAGTCATGGAGATGAATTGCAATTTAAATAAGATGGTCAAGAAACACCTTCCTGAAAAAAATGGTATTGGAACAAAGATATGAATGGGGATGAAGCAACACTGCAGGTAGAGAGAGTAGGAAGCACACAGTCCCTGAACAGAGAGCATGTCTGGTCTGTTTGAGGGACAGCCAGGAGGACACTGTACCAGGGCAGAGTGAACAAGGGGAAGAGAAATTTGAGGTAAGGTCAGAGTGTAAAGGGGACGTGATTGGGTAGGCCCTTGTAAAGTTTGTAAAAACCTTAGCTTTTATTCTAAGAAAATAGGAAGTAAGGATTTTAGAGGGTCTTAAAATTGAGGGATGACATAATCTGATTTAAATTTGATCAGTGTCACTCTGGCTGCTGGTTTGAGAATAGACTGAAGGGGATTGGTTGAAGGCAGAAAGACTTATTAGGAGGCTGCTGCAATAATCCAGGAAAAAGATGATGGTGGCTTGGTCTAAGGTGGTAGCAGTGGAGGTAATAATAAGTGAAATTTATTCACTCATGAAGAGTATAGAGGTCATGAGGGCAAGTTTGGGCATCAAAATCCTTGAATTTATATCTATCATTTATGCTTTAGTTTCCTCATCTATGAATTGGACATAATAATAGTACCTATCTCACAGGATTGTTTCCAGATTTAAATGATACAATGTATGTAAATGGCTTAGTAAGATCTGGCAATATTTTAGTAAAATATCTGGCTTAATAGTCTTCCTTGGGGAAAAAAAAGAAGAAAAAAACTATCTGGCTAAATAAAATATCTAGTATAAATAAAACAAAGTTCTCAATATTATGGTTGTTATCTGCTTTTGAAAAGCATCCTGAGATGTCTTGTAAAAGTTACCTCTCATTTCTAGAATATCATACCATCTCCTCGAGTCTGGAAGAAGTCTACATAAAGTCACTTATAATGAATATTTATTTTGTAATATCCCCAGTTGTCTCCCTTCCTATCCCTGAATATCCTAGGCAATGAGGAACACACTTCTTTCCTGGAGAGTCCATACCACCTTTGGATACCTCTTATTGGAAGATAGTTCCTAGTAATCCTTGTGGACTATTGGTAGGAATGCAAATTAGTACAGCCATTGTGACAAACTGCATGGAGGTTTCTCAAAAAACTAAAAATAGAATTACTATTTGATCCAGCAATCCCACTTCTGGTATTCACCCAAAAGATATGAAATCAGTATGTTGAAATATCTGCATTTCCATGTTCATTGCAGCACTATTTACAAAAACAAAGATATGGAATCAACCTAAATGTCCATCAACACATGAGTGGTTAAAGAAAATGTGGTGTATATACACAATGGAATATTATTCAGCCTTTAAAAAAAAAGAAGTAAACTCTGTCGTTCAGGACAGTATGGATGGAATTGGAGAACGTTATGCTAAGCCAAGCACAGAGAGATGAATACCACAGGCTCTCGCTTATGTGTGGAATCTAAATCAAACTCATAGAAGCAGAGGGAAGAATGGTAGTTATAAAGACTGGGAGTGGGAGGTGATGGTCAAAGGATACAAAATCTCAGACAGAAGAAATAAGTTTTTTATATCTATTGCACAGCATGGTGAATATAGTTAATAATAGTGTGTTATTACATTTTAAAATAGCTAAGAGAATAAATTCCAAATGTTCTCGCCACTGTTGGGCCCATTTTTAGGAGCAAACGTTATCTGTGAGCCACATGGTGCCTATGGGTGGAGGATGAAGATGGCGCCCGCGGGAAGTAGGGGAGGAGTAACCCAAGATAGCTCCAAAAGGTTTTTATTGGTCCTCCAATATTTCTGCACTCGTGAACCCTGCGTGATCGCTATGCTCAACATGTTAGTATAAAATGCATGCCCGCGTGATCCTTTAATTGATTGGTTAGTTCATGGAAAGCCCCTACTTGCTTGCTTATATAAATTGCAGTGTAACGGCAATAAAGTGGAACTGCCCTGCCAGAACCCCTGCCGCGTCTGAGTGTCTCTTTCACGGGGCTGGGTTGGTGGGCAGCAGGCTCACTTTTCCCCAAGATCCCTTGGTCCCAACACCGGGGGTAATCCTGTCAGCTCCTTCTCCTTCTGGGTCTGCAGGAGGACCTCAGGCGCACCCCTGCATGCCACAAAAAAAAATTATAAGTATTTGAAGTAATGAATATGTTAATTAGCTTGATTTAATTATTCTACATTATATTCAGGAATTATAACATCATGTTGTACCCCATAAATACAAATATAAATTGTCAATTTACAATAAAATAAATTTTTTTAATAAAATAAATTAAAACAAAAAAGAAAGTTCCTATTTAGTTTGAATTGGAACCTGTTTGAATTGTTCCACCTGCTAGTTCTAGACCTCTCTTTCAGAGGGCCTACAGTTCAATCCCTCTTCTATGTGGCGGCACTTTTCATATTTGAAGAAAGTGAGTAGGCCCTTCTTTTCTCATCTGAACAGTTTTTAGACTCCAGTTTTTTGCCAGGACTTTAGAACAAAGTTCAGTAGGAGACATAAGTGGTCAGTGAACATCCCTGGATTCAGAATCAGGAAAGCTGATCCTTTAGGTTGGCTCACTCAACGTGCATTCCCCCCTTTTTATTTTCCTTTGTCACCTATGGTAGGGGGGAGGTTAAAAGCTCACCTTCACAGACTCTCCTGTGCTGAGAGGAGCCATGTTGACTCAGTGTTGGCCAATTACGTGTAGGCAGAAGTGTGCCCCTTCTTCTTTCTCATTCTCCTTGTCTAGATACCAACATATAACAGAAGGTGAAGGAGCCTGCTTATTTGATGGCATCAGGGACCCATATGACTAACCCTAAACCATCTGTCTCCGAATTTCTTATTTTTTTAAGAAAAAAATAATTTAATTATACTCCTTATTCTTAAATGCCTATAGATTTCTGTAAAAATACTATTGAATGTAATCTTGACTTTTAAACATTTAATTCAGTCCTAATTCTAATATTGTCTGTATGAGTTTAGGCAAGCATGTATGTACTCTGTGTTCACTTCCCTTTATGTTAGTTGTGGGTACTTGGTTAGATACTCAAATCTCCTTCAGAGGCTAGTATTTCATACTGGAATTTTCTTATCAAAGTATCTCTTCAAAATCCTGTCACATGCACCAGACATATTAAAAAACATTCTCTGTTTAATCCACATCAAATAACCTATCTGAAAGCCAGATTCATTCTTTTGACTTACCTTTCCTCATTTGAATAACATTTATTGGACCAAGCCAAGTGGCTTATGAATATAAAATGCTTAATAGGTGATTACTAAACTTAGTACAGTTAAACTACAATTGGATAATATTATTAATATATTTATTTTATCTTCCCCTGGATTACCCTTCTCTAACTTTTAGCAATTTGTTAAATAAAACAGCACTTGAAAACAACTTTTTTTCTAAATTGTAGCCTCATTATATTTTCACGATTTCTTTCCTAGCATTTTTTTTTTTTACACACACACCCCAGCTAGGAATTTCATTTAAGCCTTGACTATATTGACTTAAATAAATGACAGTAGTCCTGTGGTAGACAGTCCAAGACCCTTGTGATTGTCCCATGAAGTTACCAGGGCTTGCACTCTTTCTCTCTTTCTTCCTAGTATATTTCCTTTCCTGATCATAAATAAATGTATTTTAATTATAGGAAGTTGGACTATTAGAAAAAGACACCAAGTTTGATGTATTTGCAACCAGTCTTTTTTACTCTCTATATTACAAATTTGAGATTATGCTGGAAGAGGAATACATTTTTTTCTTTCCATTTAACATTTATAATGATATTCTATCTCTTTAAATAGTCTTTGGAACATGATATAAAATCATTAGTGATTCTTTCCTGGGGTAGTTTTTTCTTTTTCTTTTTTCTTTTTTTTTCAGAGGAAGGTATTTTGTCAATTTATTGACACAGAACTTTAAGCACAGAAAAATTATAGGTTTCTGAGATTATATAGTAAGTTAATATTTAAGATTACTCTAACTCCTCCTGACCAAAATTTTTCTCACATCGGAGGTAGGGCCCAGGAGGCCCGATATTTGGCCTCAATCCACCCCATCCTCTTACCAGGTTCTTAACTTCACCATAGAAAAGAATTCAAGAGCAGAGTCACAGTAGAAAATAAGAACAGGTTTAATATAATGAATAAGCAATACAGATTTCGTAGAGAAAGTACGGCCTCACTCCAGAGATTGGGCAAGGCCAGCACCAAACTTAAGACAATAGTGAGAAATGAATACTTAAAGTTCTGTACAGAGTGCAGGCTAGCTCAAGAGAATGAGCAGCTGCTTGCTGAAGGTAAGTCTGACACGAAAAGAAAGAAATACATGCTCCACAGGCAGAGTGTGGGCTGGCTCTAGGAAAGTGAGCAATAACCCCACCTTCTGCTGGGATTTGGCTTTTATTGTTTTGCTATCTGATGAATAGTCAGTTAAGGGGGTGGTTCCTGGTTATGTAACATAGTCTTGCACATGCTCATTTGGTCTCCTTTTGGAGCATGTTCATTGGCCAAATCCTGTCATATCACCAGAAATATTCAAAAATATTCTGTGCTCTCCAGTACCTCTAGTGGAAGGTCATTCAGCTACCAGGGTTATATGACCCTTCTCTACTGAGCATGCCTAGCCACTGGATTTGCATAAGCCAGCCTCTTATGGTCTCATTTTCCCCTTGTTGGTGCTGAAAATAGGTCTAACTGGCAACAGTACCTTTCCTCTCTGAAAGGGCCCAGAGGAGGGGTCTGAGACCTCAGGGAGTGGCTTGAAACCCCAGAGGTATATCCTGAAACCTGAGCCCAAGGAAACAGAGCACCTCCTTTCTCATTTCCACTGAAATATGAAGTAGATGTTCCCCAAAATGATGATGTTGGTGATCAATAACTGTGACAAATATCACATACAAATCAATTTGTAATACTAGATGCTCAAAAAAATTACATAAAAGTTATACAGGTAAGAAGTAGATACATAATAAGGATGGGTGGATAGATGGATTTGATGAGTGTGAGCCAGACTGCTGTTTACATTAGAGAAAGCAGCCAACATCTGCATTAGAGAATAGTATCTGAGAAGAGATTGAAAGCTTAACATTTCCTCTATGCTTCAGAGCTGAAATGGGGAGCTTGACACAGGTCTTACCAGGCTAATCTCATCAGAAAATGAGAACCCATGAAGTACTCTTTACATGAATGGATCTTTTACCAAATCCAAAGTTATCTCAGCTACATTCCACTGGCCCATCTCATTCTATTGCAGAAAAACTGTAACAAATACAAAAAGCCACTGCAATGCTTGGTACAATACAAATAAATACTCATAAGAATAAACATGCCATTAACATTTAACATATTCTTCTTTCTGCATGATGGTGAATAGCAGTATTTGTTCCTTCTAACCCTAACTAGCTCCAGATTACCTCATTTCTGGAGAAGGTATTTACTACAAGTGAAATCAATTACAGTATTTTAAATATGGAAAACTATGCACTGGGAATAAACTCTTTGATATTGCCAAAGAAAGAGGTATTGAAGAAACTCAGGAACATCTACCTTGGTCTACCGGGAGGAAGGAACTACAATTCCCCCTACTGCTCTTTTTGTGTCATATACATCACCTGCTATACTAGCTTGTGGTGCCAGTAAGCCATGCTTTTTCTCACTAGAACTCTCATCAATTCACTCATAAATATTTAAGTATGTGAGTTTTAAATATTTATGGATGAAATGATAAGGACTCCTTTTTAAAATCACAATACTATTGTCAATTTTAAAAAATTAACATCAATTTCTTAATGGCATTAAACATCTAGTCAGAAAGACACCAAGAATATACATTGGGAAAGGACAGCCTCTTCAATAAATGGCGCTGGGAAAACTGGATATCCACATGTAGAAGAAAGAAACTAGACCTTTATCTCTCACCATATACCAAAATCAACTCAAAATGGATTAAAGACTTAAGTGCTAAACCTGAAACTATAAAACTACTAGAGGAAAACATAGGGAAAACACTCTGAGACATTGGTCTAGGCAAAAATTTTATGTGTAAGACTTCCAAAGCATAGGCAAAAAAGCAAAAATAGATAAATAGGATTAAATCAAACTGAAAAGCTTCTGCACAGCAAAAGAAATGAGCAACAGAGCAAAGAGGCAACCAATAGAACGGGAGAAAATATTTGCAAACTATTTATCCAGCAAGGGATTAATATCCAGAATATATAAGGAACTTAACAGCAAGTAATGATAATAATAACTTAATTTAAAAATAGGCAAATGACAGAAAAAGAAGCACCATGTGACCTCACTTGTAAGTGGGAGCTAAGAAAGAAAGAAAGAAAGGCCACAATAAAATGTTAAACTTTCAGAAGGAAAGAACAGACCTATAGCTACCAGAGATGGGACAGGGGGAGGGGGAGAAGGGTTAGGAAGTAATTGGGTAAGGGACACAAAGAGTAATTACAATTTGTTCCATGAGTGCATAATCTAAAAAAAAGAGAAAACCAAACAATGACCTACTCATCGTACACCACTGGAAGTAATAGTGACTGATTACTGAAAAGTGGCAAATAAAAGGAAAGAATTAAGCATTTAAAGAAAAAAAAAAGAGTAATTACAATTTGTAATGATGAATATGCTAATAGTATTGATTTGATCATCACATACTGAACACAAATACTGACGGTCAACTCTGTACCCCATAAATATGTCTCATCAAAAATAAATAAATAAATAATGGGCAAATAGCCTGAATAGTCATTACTCAAAAGAATATATACAGATAGCCAACAGGTTTGTGAGAAAATGTTCAACATCACTAATTATCAGGGAAATACAAATTTCCACAGTGAGATATCATCTCATCCCATTTAGAATGGCTATTATCCAAAAGACAAAAAATAACAAGCACTGGTGAGGATACAGAGAAAAGGGAACTCTTATATACTGTTGGTGGGAATATAAATTAATGCAGCCATTATGGAAAACAGTATAGAGGTTCCTTAAAAAAAAAAAAAAAAACTAAAAATAGAGCTACCATATGATCCAGCAATCCCACTTCTAGGCATTTATCCAAAGAAATGAAAATTAGCACACTAAAGAGATATACGCACTCCCATGTTTACTGCAGCACTATTCGCAATAGCCAAGATATGCAACCAACCAAGGTGTCCTTCAACAGATGAGCAGATAAAGAAAATGTGATATATATACACAATGGAATACTACTCAGCCATGAAAAAGAATGAAATCCTGTCATGTGTGGCAACATAGATAACGTGTAATACATTACATTACATAAGTCAGAAACAAAGATAAATACCACATATTCTCACTCATATGTGGGAGCTAAAAAAGAAAAAAGAAGCAAGTTAAGTTTTTAGAAGTAGACTATAGAAATGTGGTTACTAGAGCCTGGGAAGAGGAGGGGGAGGGGGAAAGGGAGAGAGAAGGTGATTGATGGATATAAATTACAGCTAGATAGGAAAAATAATTTCTACTGGTATGCAGTAGTGCTAAGTATCTATAACTAACAAAAACTTATGGTACGTTCTCAAATGGCTACGGGAGAGGATCTCTAATGCTGTCATCACAAAGAAATGATAGTTTTGTGATGGTGAATATGCTAATTACCCTAATTTGATCATCACAGATTGTATACATGTATTGAAATACAACTCTGTACCCCATAAATATGCACAATCAAGTTGTGTCATTATAAAATAAAAGTTTTAAAAATCTAGTCATTACTCAGATACCTCTCTCTATCTCCTCCTCCTCCCCCACCTCTTCCTCCCCTTTCCTATTCATATTTTAGCTTGTGTGTTCAAATCAGGATCTAACATGTTCACATATTACAATAGGTTGACAATAGGTTACTATGTCCTTCAGTCTCTTTTAATCTCTTTTTCATTCTCTGACTCTCATTTCAATTTATTTATTGTAAAAATCAAGTTGTATATATTGTAGAGTTTTTCACTATCTGCATTTTACTGATTATAATCATGTGTTGTCATGTAACATATTCCTACACCTCTATATTTCCAGTAATTATATTAATTTCTATATTTCCTATAGATCTAGAGGCTTGATGAGATTCAGGCTTGATTTTTTTGGGGGGGGGAGTATCTCTTTTCAATATCCAAGTAAACTATTTGGGCTTCACATGCCACAGTATCAGAGAATCATTTAACTTATTTTTAATGTCTGCCCCACCGTTACATTTTTTAAGAGGCCCTAGAAAGGACAGGTACACTCTGACTGTCACAACAGCATCTTCTGCAATGATGAAGGATCATCTGTCATAAACGCTGAGCCAAACTCTAACTTCACTGCAACAGCTGGCTGACCATATGCTAATCTCAAGCTCTCAAATGTCTTAACTCTAAAATTGGGTCATGGTTATAGACTCCCTTTTCTCATTGTGTATTTTGTTCCAGCAAAGGTAGTCAGTAAAAATCCTCTCAATCCATCAAATAAGTTCTCATTTTAAAAAATGGTCTGGACTTTGAATTTTGCTCACAGAGGCTCCGTGACTCTAGCACTTGTGACCTCCTCCGGCTTTTATCTATTACAAAGGGAAAATACTGTCCTTACAATTACATAGCTAAGAGGAAACACTACATATTTTCAAAGCAAAGAAAATTTCTGGGAGAGTCATGTCAGCAAGATGGTGGAGCAGAAAGCTCTGGACTCTTCTTCCCCTCATAAAAGATTCAGCAACAGCTCGTGGACAAATTTTATTTGTGATAAATCAGAAACTAACTGAAAGGCACTGTATGCTGGGAGAATGCAAAACTAGACTCACTGAAGCCAATGGGGAGATTTGGGACATCTTCTCAGCAGAGACTCTGCCCCTGGTATGGTACCATATGATCAGGAAGAGACTCCCTACCTCTCAGCTTCACCCAGGGGAGGGGAGACATTTGTTTGTACATCCAGAACCCCAACTTTTTCAAGCAGGGTCTCCAGAAGACTGGCTTCTGTTTTACCAGTCTTAGAACTCTGATGGGTCTTTCACAGTCTATCCACCTGAGGGAGAATGGAGGTGGCAGCTTGGGCTGATAGATTCCTTTGATCCTCCCCACTCAACACAGAACAAGCAAACAAAAAAAAAAAGTTCCAGCTCTCAGACTCCCCAAAGAAGGAAAAAGTTGATTGGTAGATGTAGTGCCCCAACTTCTTTGGGGCTATGCATAGAATTAGTATCTATCTCACCAGTCCTAGAGTTCTGAACAGGTCCAGCACAGTGGAGCCACTTGAGGGAGATAGAAGCAGTGGCTTGGGCTGAGAGACACCACAGCTGCCTTCCATCCCTGCTCAGCACAGAGAAAATAGGCAAAATCACAGCTGCCTTCTTCACCCTAGGAAGGGAAAGACTTGGCAAAGGCCCACTGAATCTGACTGGTCTGATTAGTGGCAGTGTTCTCCTGTATGAGGCCAAACCCTGAAGACTGGGAGAGGTGCCTGCTTAGTCTAATGTGCAGACACCAACACAGAGAGTCAAAGACCAGAAAGTTTATTAAAAAAAATAATAATAATAATGGCTGAATATTTTCTAAATCTGGGAAAGGAAATGGGCATCCAAATTCAAGAAGCTCAAAGGTATCAAATAAGATGAACCCAAGGAAACCCACACTGAGACACATTATAATCAAATTGTCAGAAGGCAGGGACTAAAAGAGAATTTTGAAAGCAGCAAGAGAAAAGCAACTTGTCACATATAAGAGAACCCCCATGAAACTATTAGTGGATTTTTCAGCAGAAAACTTGCAGGCCAGAAGAAAGTAGAATAACATATTCAAAGTGCTGAAAGAAAAAAAGTACCAAGCAAGAATATTATGCCCCACAAAACTCTCCTTGAAAAATGTAGGAGAGATACTTTCCCATACAAACAAAAGCTGAGGGAATTTATCATCATCAGGCCTGCCTTACAAGAAATGTTAAGTGAAGTTCTCCAAGTTGAGACAAAAAGACACTAAACATCAACAAGATAGCATAATAAAGTATGAAACTCATTGATAAAGGTAAATATAAAGGCAAATACATAATACTATATTAGTGTGATGGTAGTAGGTAAATCACTTTTAATTCTAGTATGAAAATTAAAAGTCAAAAATTATTAAAAATAATCCTAATTAAAAATATATTAAAAGATACACAATACAAATAAATGTAAATTGTGACAATAACAACATAAAATGTGGGGGAGGTAGAGGTTAAAGTGTAGAATTTTGGTATGCAATTGAACTTAAGTTGTTATCAACCTAAAATAGGCTGTTATAATTATAAAATATCCTATGTAAGCCCCAAGGTAATAATAATTTTTTAATAAGTATAGAAGCTACAGGAAAAAAAGGAAAAGGAAACAAAGCATATAAATACAAAAAAAATCAGAAAGACACAAAGGAAGGTAGCAAGAGAGGAAAAGACAGACAAAAGAACTACAAGACTAACCAAAAACAACTAACAAAAAGGAAATAGTAAAAATCTTTCCCTATCAATAATTATTTTAATGTAAATGGACTAAACTCTCCAATCAAAAGACATAGAGTGGCTGAATGGATTTAAAAAAAAAAAAAGACCCCAAACTATGTTACCATCTACAAGAAACTCACTTTAGATTTAAGGATACACATAGGCTGAAAGTAAAAGGATAGAAAAAGATTTTCTATGCAATTGGTAACCAAAAAAACAGCAGAGTTGGCTATACGTATATCAGACAAAATAGATTGGCAAAAATTGTCACAAGAGAAAAAGAAAAACATTTTATAACAATAAAAGTATTCATCCATGAGGAAGATATAACAATTATAATCATGTAAGCACTGAACATCAGAGCATCTAAATACATAAAGCAAACATTGACAGAACTGAAGGGAGTAATAGACAGTAATACAATAACAATAGAAGATTTCAATACCCCACTTTCAAAAATAGAAAGAATATCTAGAAATAAGATCCATAAGGAAACAGAGGACCTGAATAACACTGTAGATTGTATGGATCTAATATGCAGACATATACAGAACACTCCACACAACAGCAGCAGCATTTACATTTTTCTCAAACATACCCGGACCTTTCTCCAGCATAAACTACATGTTAAATCACAAAAGAAGTCTTAACGAAATTAAGAAGATTGGAGTTATACCAAGGATCTTTTCTGGCCACAATGAAATGAAAATAAAAATAACAGAAAGAAAACTGGAAAATTCACAAATATATGGAAATTAAACTATGCACTCTTAAACAACCATTGAGTCAAAGAAGAATTTGTTTTTAATTAAAAAAAACTCAAGATGAACCAAAAAAGAAAACACAACACACCATAACTTATGGGAAGCAGCAAAAGCAGTGCTAAGAAGAAAGTTCATAGCAAAAAAATACCTATATTGAAAAAGAAGAAAGATCTCAACTGAATACCTTAATCTCACACTTCAGGAAAATAGAGCCCAATGTTAGCAGAAGGAAAGAAATAACAAAAATTAGAGCAGAAATAAATAAAATATAATACAGAAAAGCAGTAGAAAAGATCAACAAAATTAAAAAGTGGTTTTCTGAAAAGATAAAATTGATAAATGCAGGAATGAAAGAGGAGACATTACAACTGATGCCACAGAAATAAAAAAAGAAACATAAAGGGCTACTCTTAACAATTATGCACCAAAAAACTGATTACCAGAATAAATTCCTAGAAATATACAAAGTACCAAAACTAAATCATGAAGAAACAGAAAGTTTGCACAGATCTATAACAAGTAATGGAGAAGAATTCTGTAATCAAGAACTTGCCCATAAGGAAAAGTTCAGAACCAGATGGCTTCACTGGAGAATTCTAGCAAACATTTAAAGAAGAATTAACACAAATCCTCCTCAAACCTTCCAAAAAACTGAAGAGAAGAAAAGAATTTTGAAGTTTTAATGTGGCCAATAAAAGATACCATGACAAAAGAAAACCACAGGCAAATATCCTTGATGAATATAGATGTAAAAATTCTCAACAAAATACTAACAAGTAGAATCCAACTGTACATTAAAAGGGTCATACTCTATAACCAAGTGGAATTTATCCCTGGGATGCAAAGATGGTTCAACATACACAAATCTATAAATGTGATATGCCACATTAACAGAAAAAGTGATAAAAAGCATATGATCATCTCAATAGATGCAGAAAAACTATTGGACAAAAGTTAACACCATTTCATGATAAAAACCCTCAACAAACTAGGTATAGAGGGAAATTACTTAAATTATCAACATAATAAAACCCATATATGAAAAGCAGTTAACATCATACTAAATGGTCAAAACTAAAGCTTTTCCTCTAAGATCAAGAACAAGGCAAGGATGCCCACTCTTACCACTTTTCAACATAGTACTGAAGGTCTTCACCAGAGCAATTAGGTAAGAAAAAAATAAATAAAAGCTTTCATATCAGAAAGAAAGAAATAAAATTGTCTCTGATTGCAAATGACATTATCTTATATATAGAAAACCCTAAAGATTCCAAAAACAAACTATTAGAACTGGTAAATAAATTTAGTAAAGTTGCAGTATACAAAAGCAAAATATGGAAATCGGTTGCATTTACGTACGCTAATGTATTAGTCCATTTTCTGTTGCTCATAACAGAATACTTGAAACTGGGTAATATATATATATATGGATGGATGGATGGATGGATATTATTTCTTGCAGTTTTGGAGGCTGGGAAGCCCAAGGTCCAGGGAATACACCTGGTGAGGGCCTTTTTCTTGGTGGGAACTTTCTACAGAGTCCCATGGAAATGCAGACAATTACATGGTGAGAATGGCAAGAATGCTTTCATATGATCTCTTTATAAAGCCACCAATCCACACTTTTGATAACCATTAATCCATTAACTACCTCCTAAAGGTCTTACCTTTCAACACTGCCACATTGAAGATAAATCTTTCACATGAACTTTGGAGGGAACAAACATTCGACCAATATCAACTAACAACAAACTATCTGAAAAGGAAATCAGAAAAACAATCTCATTTATAAGAGCACCAAAAAGAATATCATACCTTGAAATAAACTTAACTAAAAAGGTGAAATGCTTACACACTGAAAAGTAAATAAACCTTGATGAAAGAAAATTTAATTTCTTAAAAGACAAAAACAAATGGAAAGACATTTCGTGTTCACGGACAGGAAAACTAAATATTGTAAAAATATCCAGAATACCAAAGCAATCTGCAGATTCAATGCAATCTTTATCAAAGTCCCAATGGCATTTTTTACAGAACAGAAAAAAATAATTTATATGGTACCATAAAAGTCCATGAACAGTCAAAACAATCTTTAGAAAGAACAAATTTAGAGGCATGACACTTCCTAATTTTAAAGTATATTACAAAGCTACAGTGATCAAAAAGTATGGTACTACCATAAAGACAGACATATAGGTCAGTAGAACAGAATAGAGAAAACAAAAATAAATCCATATGTATACAGTCAACTGATCTTCAACAAAACAAGGGTACCAAAAATACACAATGGGGAAAGGATATTCTCTTCAACAAATGGTGGTGGGAAAACTGAATATACACTAAAAAGAATGAAATTAGGCCCTTATCTTATACCATATGCAAAAATCAATTCAAAATGTGTTAAAGACAACTGTAAGACTGGAAACTATATAACTCCTAGAAGAAAGCATAAGAAGAAAGCTGGATGACATTGGTTTTGGCAATGATTTCATTGAAACATCACCAAAAGCACATGCAACAAAAACAAAAATTAACATGTGGTACATCAAACTAAAAAGCTTCTGCACAACAAAGAAAATAATCAGCAAGTTAAAAGGCAACTTAAGGAATGGGAGAAAATATTTGTAAGCCATACCTGATAAGGGATTTATCTCCAAAATATATAAGGAACTCCTGCAACTCAGCAGTAAAAATAAAATAAAAAAATAAGAAACTAATAACCCAATTAAAAACTGGGTTTAGGACTTGAATAGACATTTCTCTAAAGAATACATACAAATGGCCAATAGTTATATAAAAAAGCCTCAACATCAATAAAGAGCAGGAAAATACAAATCAAAACCACAATGAGATATGACCTCACACCTACGAGAATGCCTATTATCAAATAAACAAAAGACAAGTGTCGGTGAGAACGTGGAGAAATTGAAACCCTTGCACACCATTAGTGGAATGCAAAATGGTGCAGATGCCATGAAAAACAACACAGAATTTTCTCCAAAAATTAAAAATAGAACTACTGTATGATCCAGAAATTCCACCTCTTGGTATTTCTCCAAAAGTATTGAAATCAGGATCTCAAGAAATATTAGCACCCCCATGTTCATTGCAGCACTACTTACAAGATGTGGAAACAAGCTAAATGTCCATTGATACATGAATGGATGAAGAAAATGTGGCATATACACACCTGGAATATTATTCAGCCTTGAAAAAGAAACAAATTCTGAAATATGTGACAACATAGATGAACCTTGAGGAAAATAAGTTAAATGAGCCAATCATGGAAAGACAAATATTGCATGATTCCCGTTACATGAGGCACCTAAAATAGCCAAATTCATAAAATTAGAGAGTGAAGTGGTGGTTGCCTGGAGCTAGGGACATGGGGTAGAGGGAGTTACTACTCAACGGACTTAAAGTTTTAGTCAAGCAAGATGCATAAGTTCTAAAGACCTACTGTTCAACATTGTACTTATAGTCAACAATATATCATTATACACTTAAAAATGTGTTGAGGGTAGATCTCATATCAAGTGTTCTTAACACAATAACATTAAAAAAAAAAAAGAAAAGTTTTTTAAAAAGAATGTTTTCTAATAAGTTGATTTGCTGCCTCTATCTGCATAGGGAAATAGTGGGCAACTCTATTTGATTAACCCAGCTTCATGATGCAGGATTTAACATAAGCATAATCTCATAGGACCACAGAAAATCATGGAAGGGGTCACAGTAAGAATAGAAATTTAGTTGTTTTCATGAAAGTTACTTGACATAATTATTAAAACAGCATTATGAGTTAAGTATCATCACCCTCATGCAACATTTGAGAAACTGAGGCTTAGTAACTTACCCACAGTCATAAAAATCTCTTTCCATTATACCATATGGTATTTAATCAATATTCAAATTAGCAATGGTTGTCCAAGGTAAGACAATTACATAAAAAAGCACCACATTTCAAAAATCTGCACATATCTGGCTATAGGCAATATTTATTCTAAAACTGGTACAGCAGCCTTTTTGAAGCAAGGGGGAAAAAAAAGAAAAAGAAAAGCTCGGCATACTTAGCTGGGCCTGGGAGATTGGCAGAGGGCCCTGGGGGGTAATCTTCTCTTACTGAAGAAGATGCAAAGTGCTGGTACTGCAGAGGCAAGACATGGCTTGTTCTGCTCTTCGGCTCCAAAGCTATAAGCTTGTTCCTTGCTAAGCTGTTTATCTATCCTCACCCCATTCTTTTACTCGGTGTCAGAGTGCTTCTGCGTAACCATCTTTCTTCTTTCTATTCAGCATTATTTTTTTTTTAATGTAAGAGTTTATATGATGTTAGGATTTAGTTAAAAAGCCAGATTTTCTATATCAAATTGAAAACTAATTTCGTTTGCTTATCTGTATGACCTTTTCTGCTAGGTAGCAACACTAGAGAGTCTGTTTATTTCACCATCTAGTCCTTAGGTGTCATCTGACGTGTTTAAACCTAATAACAGGGCAGATCATGAGTCAGTATCTTTCATTTTATGTTCTTTTAAGATAATTGGAACCACTGAAGAATCTTTTAGCAAATTCTCCATAAAAGTATCTAATATAGATAGGCAATATACAATTTTGTTATAACTATCTTTTTCAAACCCATCTTTTTCAAATCAATTTATTCTGTCCATTCATTCATCTATCCATCCATCCATTCATGTGGTTATCCACTTATTTATTTATCCATTTATTTATTAAAAAAACATTTCTTAGGTCCCTAGTCTATGTTAGGCATCACTGTTGAATTGTTCCCTACATTTCTCATTGTCCTCTCACTTTTCATTTTTTTAATTTTTTTCTCATTCCACTCAAACTTTTGGATCAACCTCCAAAGTTTTATACCTCTTTGTTATTACCTCCAGTTCCTTGCATGTACTGGGCTCTCAATATCTATTGGTTGATTGATAAGAAAAGTTTAGAGAACAAGAAGCAGGCCAACATGGAGGAAAAACAAACTCCAAGAAATATTAGAAAGGGATTAGAAAGTGAAATGGGTAAAGGATTACCTAATGTGTTCGAATTTCTAAGAATACACACTTGGAAGAATGGTACGTAACTTAGGCTTCATGGAACATGAGAGATGGACGGAGGAAATTGATTTTTTTTAGTAAGATAAGCAACTTTTCAAAGATGAAGTTGATGGTGGTAATTTTATTTCCTAAATTGATTTTATATTCAAAATGATGAAAGTTGGCAACATGCAATAATCCCTTTGGTGTATGTCAAGTGATATGGTTTTGTTCCATCTGGATCATGGTCTTGACATGATTTGCTAGATAGCTTACGCAGGTTCTGGAATGAAACAGGCCTGAGTATAAGTACAAACTCTAACACTTTCTACCTGTGTGACTTTGGGCAAGTTATTAACCTCTCTGAACCCTTATTTTCTCTTTTACATAATAGAAATAATAATACTCTTTTCTATAGAGCTTTGAAAATTAAATGAGATACATGTTAATGTCTTTAACCCTGCCCCTAGCATACAGTAAAGGTTCCATTGTAGTAGTTATGTGCAGTACCATCACATGGATTTGCGTAGTACTATTGCATGGGTTTGATATTTCTGATCAGCATTCTTAAGTATTCGTTTTTGTACATCTCTACTTCTGATTTTTAAATAGGAAAGGTCATCATCAATATTAAAATGTAGCTTCAATTTTCAAGGACATAAAATTTCACTGATATAATCCATCTTTAAAATAAATCCAAAACTGCTTACTATATTGATGATGACTGTTCAAACTGGCATCAAGCTGATTCTGACAACATCTCTGGGCTTGATTTATTAAATCGATCACTTCCCCTTATTGTCTTTACTGTGCAGTGGACAATAACCTTGTATAAATTAATACTGTACATTCTAACAGTAAGTCTTTAATGCACAGGTTTTGTCCAGAAGGTAATAAAATGTGAATCAAATAAGATTATGATGGAGATAAGCCAATCATGAGAAGAATTTCTTTTAAAGTAATCTAGAAGCCAGATAGAGTCACTGGGCCCCTTAAAATCAAGACTTGTTTAAATCCATGCCACAACAGTGGGAAATCTACTTCAAGCAGCAGAAATTTTTCAAAGATTCCTGCAAAAGGTCAGGGAACCTGGGTTTTGTTTTGTTTTTTTTGTTTTTTAACACAGATTTGGGATGGTTTTATGTGGTTGACTCCAACATTTGGGCATCTCAGTAACAGAGCCCCTTTATATTGGGAAGAAACAAATCTTACTAAGGACAACCAACCAAACAATACTGGTAACATGGATCGGTTGCCCCTTGTTAGATGTAATCAGACCTTACAGCTTTAGATCTCTGATTGGTTTGTTATTGATTGGTCCCAATGCCCCATTGGCTATGTGAAACAAACTTGTGGCCCTGGCTGCCTCTTGGTTGGTTAGGGCACTGCACCCTAGTTTTGCCTAGGCTGTGTCCTTAATATATTAGAAACCCCTGATAATCTGCCCTTATTAAAAGCCAGATGGACTCATACTATCTTCAAATGGTATGAACAACTTGCAACCTTCTTTGTTCTCTCTCTGGATATCAAGGATGTAATTATGCACATTGACACCCTTACCAACTTAACCAGATGACTGCTGACAGGGTTTAGCACTGTTAAATAATGAAGTGACTCTAATTACTAAAAGCTGAAATACGAAATCGTGTGGCTTTAAACTGCCTCCCAGTGGTACCTGTGTTATTTTCAAAACTGAATGTTGTGTGTATATACCAGATGAACCAGCCAATCTGACCCACCTTTTAAAGGACATGGCAGGGCAGACAGATGCCACGGAGTGCCCCTTTCCATCCCTTCGGGAATTACTCACCAAATGGTTTGGTTCTTGGGTTCCTGGTAGCAACACTTATTGATTATTCTGGTTCTCATAGTCATATACATTTTTCTTAAAATACTGCTATTCAAGCTAACTATGCTACGTGTTACTAGATATTTTGAGTCCAGTACAAAAACTAAAATAATGATAGCTCAACACATAAAAATAAATCAACTTCTTGCTTCACAGGATTAAAGAACTTGACTACTGCCCTATCCCAGCTCCCATGTTGCTTAAAATTTGGACTTAGACCTAAAGACCAGAGCCCAATTTTTTTCCCTCCTGTTTGTAACATGACTTTCTAAGAATGAGCCATCCCAGCAATGAGGGACCAAAATGTCTACCTGCATCCATCATCAATGCTTTCAAATAAAAGATTTTTAATCAAAAGGAGGAAATTATAACTAAAATATATGCTCTGACCAGGTCAGCTAAAGTAGACTGCCTTGGAAAAATCTGGGATAAGCCAGCAGTAACGTCCTCACATTATCATAGACCATTTTCAGACATGGAGACACTAGAAAAGTATTAAAATAACCTAGACTACTCGTAACCTTTACCCTAAATTCCTGCATGTAGTATGTAAACCTAGTAACAATCCAAAATCTATATGTATGTCCCAGCCCTTAGAAAAACTGATGTGATAGTTGGGGGGGGTCCCCTCTTCTCTCTCTCCTTTGATTCTTTCCTCTTGTTGTGATTATAAAATGCTGAACTCTGCTAGTCTCCTTTGGAGTGCATTTCTCAGGGTGACCTGACCTATGAGTTTCCCTGGTCGCAATTGTTATATTGTTTCAACAAATCCTATGCTTTGTATATTTATTCTCAGTTTTTTTTTTAAGTCATCGTGAGCTTGATTTGCGCTCCAGCCCCAGCCCCCTGGTGGGCCATGGTGCTGTCCTGACCATGTGGCTCCCCCTGACATTTGTCTTACCCCCAACAGATGGGAACTGCTGCATGAGGATGGTCCAGGCAGGCACACTGGAGAAGCTGATGGAGCGTCTGGTGCCCACTGCCCAGGCAGCAACCCCTCTCATACTCCCACCTTCTCATGCACCTACCCAGCCCTCTCATACTCCCACCTTCTCATGCACCTACCCAGCCCTCTCATACTCCCACCTTCTCATGCACCTACCCAGCCCTCTCATACTCCCACCTTCTCATGCAACTACCCAGCCCTCTCATACTCCCACCTTCTCATGCAACTACCCAGCCCTCTCATACTCCCACCTTCTCATGCACCTACCCAGCCCTCACCAAACGGGTGCTGGACCTGCTGCTTGGACAGTGAGCACCACTCCTCCATGGCACAGAGGCAACCCAGTACCAACTAGCTGTGTCTTGGGACTGTCACTGCACCTCTGAGCATTTTTCTCATCTGAAAAGTGGGGTGCCAGGAGGACCAAACCCAGAGGGTCATTATAAGGACCAGATGGGACAAGCCATGGAAAGTGCTTACCCAGCGCCTGGTCCTGCAGAAAGGACTACTGGAGAGGCCATCTTTGCTAATGATTATTTTTCTCTTCCCCATGAAGCAACCTCTGCCTCAGCCCTTACTGGCCCCAGGTTTGAGCAAAGCTGTTTTTGCATTTGTAAGAGGGGTTTGAGATTCCATCTAGGGATCCCTGGGGGCTAGCAGAGAAGCCCAGGCTAACTTAGGTATCTGAGAAAGTGCTGGTTGGGGTTCATTCATTCAGGAAACATATACGAGGCACCTACTGTGTACAGCCAGTATTCTAGGCACTTAACATAATTCATCAAACAGAATAGATAAAAATTCCTGTCCTCCTGGGCTTTCATTGTAGTCAGGAGTCAGCCGATTCTAGGAGGCATCGTGGCAGGTCCTGCGCAGAACACAGGAGATGTGCCTCTCTCCTGTAGATATGGATGCATCCTTCCCTGTTGTAATGGGAATGGTGTACCCCAGGACCAGCTGGAAATGTGAGTGGGCTATGGGTCAAGAGAGAGGCGCCAGGCAGAACCTGTGATTCTCACTGGAGAGCCAAGGTCTGGGGCTGCCCCTGCAGGAAGAAAGGAGTCACAGAGCTGTGGACAGGGTCATGGGCACACTGGGAAGAGGAAGAGAGTGGGGCTCAAAGTCAGCCTCTGCAAGAATCCATCCCCACCCAGACCTCAATGTGGGGCACAGGACAGAGGCTGGTGAGCAGCCCGCTGATACACTGGCCATGCACTTCAATCCCCCATGCCCAGCTGCACCTGCAGCTGGCACCAGTTGCACCTGCCCTTCCCGAGAATAGCATCAACAGGAATACCAGACCCACACAGGATAGGGTAGCACATCGGTGTGTGAGCTACAGGTTGAGGTGCCTCAGGGTCCCTGTGAAGCCTGGACAGGGGACAGACTCTGCTTGTTCCTTCCCTCAGATTGATGGAGCACCTACTATGTGCAGCCAGTGCAAGGAACAGAACAGGCACCGCCCCTCCCTGCACAGGAAAGAGACAGAGTGTGTCAGGTTTCCCTGATGAAGGAAAGGTGGCTATTGATGGAGAGCTCCCTCCGCTGGAGGCTCTCTGCCAGTCCCTGTTCAGTGACCAGCCCTGCCACTGCCAGGACGGCCTCATGGGGAGGCTGGCCTATGGATGGACAGGGGAAGGCACAGGAGTCCAGCCCCAATAGGAGTGTTGGGGGTTGGGAGGCATGGGGAAGGAGAGCCCAGGCCTCTGACTCTGCCACCCACCGGCCTTCCCCCAACACCATCTCCTTCACCCTCAAAGCCTGGCTGGACCAAGACCTGAAGGATCTATTTTCCCCCCAGCTCCCCTGCCTTCAGATTCAGTTAACTGTGCCCAGATGAGCATGCCCGGCGTGGACCTGCAGGGCAGTGTCTACTTTCTCCTTACATAGCTGCAGCCGGGGGGCACAGGGACGCAGAGCCAGAGGGTGAAGAGGAGGGGGTGGCTGCCTGTGAGCATGTGAGCTGGGCCACACAGAGCAGTCCTCAGAGAGAAGCAGACCAGACCACGTTGGCTCCGGTGTCCTGATCTTCACCTGAGGGGAGGCTGCAAGGATCTGAGAACACCTGATCACGACAGCACCCAGCTCCTGCCTCCCCAGCAGGCTTGCAGCAGGTCAGATGGACCAACACACCCCCACTGGGCACCCTCTCAGTGGATCCAGAATCCCCACTTTTGCTGCCCCTCACACAAGAACAGGGATTGGGGAAAAGGCCTGGCCCCTCTCTCTTGATCCATAGTCCACTCACATTTCCAGGACAGCCAGGATCCTATCAGACCTACACAGGAGGAGCTGTTCCTGAACCTCACGGAGAACAAGGGCCTGGACCTCGGGAAATAGCCATGGGCAGCCAAGACCCCATCGGCCCCTCACAGGAAAAGCCTTTCCTGAGGATGCCAAGGCCATGAGGCTCAGCAAGAAGCATGTCCCAGACCACAGGGGTGAGGAGGGTCTTTATTTCTGGAAGGGCCCTGGAGCAGGGTGACTGCCTTCTGCAGGGGTGCCTCCAGGGCACCCATCCTCCAGCAGGCTGTAAATGGACACGGTGGCACCTGCCACAGCGGCTCCTCTGACCACCGCCAGAACGCGCTGGTGTCCACTCTCTGGAGGTGGGGTGCGGACCACAGACACCAGCATCTCGCAATGCGGCCGAGCCTGCTGGGGGCCCAGCCCGGCAGCTGCAGGGCCCCCGCCAGCCCTTCCCCCAGGAGGAGGAGCCGCCTCTCAGTGATGACCTTGAGGAAGTGGTAAAATTCCTCAAAATTGATCCCCGAGCTCAACTTCATGACGATCTGGAAGTTGTGGCGCGGGTGGGGCATGGAGTCCCTCCACTCCCTGATCTGCTGCATGGCGCCGCTCCTCCTGCAGGAAGTGTCACGTATTGGCCAGGTTCAGCCGCTGAGCCAGTAGTGCTTGATGGAGATGGTGTCATCCAGGTTGTGGATCTGGTGGTGCCATCTGCTGGGCACAAGCACCACCTTGCCCGCCACCAGGGGCGTGATCTCCGGGGGTCATGAACTCCTGGGATGGGTGCAGGCAGGCGTCTAGGGGCACAGGGGAGGTCACCTCGTAGGGCAGGCGCAGTTGCCATCCTGCAAGGCCTCCTCCTGCCCCAAAGCAAAAAAGAACCACTCCCTCCTGCAGATGTTGGCTGACCAGCTGAAGGAGCGGAGGTCGGCGTGGAATGGAGACCAGGTCCCGTGGGCCCCGCCTACTCGTTCAAGTCCAGGTCGTCCCAGGACTCTTTCAGCCCGTCGGACTGAGAAGTTCAGGGGCAGGGTAAGCAGTCCTCGCCTCCACCGAGGAGTCAGTGCCCACAGAGGTGCCAGTCTTCGAGGCAGAGACAGCCCGGCAGAGAGGATGTCCTGGATGTCCTCTTCACAGCAGCTGATGTAGTCTCTGAGGGACATGTGCTCTTTGAGGTTCCAGTAGTGTTTTCAGACCCACGGTTTGCAAGGGGCACAGCCGCACCTCCCTGCTTTTGGAGCAAGTGGTCGGAGTGGGCTTCCCAGGTGAGGCCGGCTTCCCCAGCCCTCGGTGAAGGCGCTGGAGAGCGCGCTGGGCAGCTCGCAGCCTTGAAGAAGTGGGCGTAGGAGACGCAGTAGCTTCTCCAGGAAGGTCGCGCCCGGGCTTAGCGGAGGCGCGTCTCGCGGTCCAGCCGACCAGGCGCGGCGCGGGGACCGGGACTGTGGGGACTCTGGGCAGGGCTTGAGGCCCGGCCGTGCACGCCTAGGCCCTGCTCCTCTCTTCTGGCCGGAGCAGAAACCTCTGGCTTCTTACCAATATCTAGCTCTTTAATTATGTGCTTCTGCAAAAGCAGTGCCATTTGTGAATGGTTTCACCATGACACATTGTTGCCTTGTTCCAACGTTGTATTGCATCAAACTTGAAACTGCCATGCTCTTGATTTCTACAAAGACAGACTCTTCACATAAAAGCATTTTTGTGTACAGCTGATTTGAGTGGAGTTTTGGCAAGAGGAGTAAGAAAGGAAGTGTTTAATTGTCACAGTAATGCAAAAAAAAAAAAAAAATGAAGAAGAAGAAAGAAATTGATTGAGAAATATTTCTAAAATTGTTTTGTTGACTCTGCCACTACAGATTGTTCACCCTCTGCTCTGCCCCTCCAGTGCATGCCTCAGATTGTAGCCAATCTCTCAACACCTCTCTTCTGTCCTAGTTCTCTTTCCCTCTTGAAATGTTTCCTAAAATCCAACAATCTTTCTTACAATGTACTTAGTGTATTTCAGTTTTCTCTGGCTATTTTTTTTTTTTTTCTGGCTATTATTTGTAAATTTAGAACCAAGACTACTTTATGTTGGATGAATCTCAAACTGATCATGTGTTAGTCACAACAAATGGCCAGTCTATTCTCTTGGCCACGTGACAGACCAGTAGAAACCTTAAGGACTCCTTTATCAGGATCTTCTCTCCTAAAAACTTAAGATTTTAAATAGTGATTTGTCCTTGTTAATACATAAAGAAGTAACTGGGAAGTGAACTAAATAAACAAAATAAAGCCAGGAACAGAGTTTATTGTATTGTGGAGTATAATACTTGAAAAGTTAGAAGAGTGACCACGGAGAGTATTCAGTGAGATACTTCACTGAGGCTGACGTGGAAAAATTTGTATTCCTTCCCCCAATCCGATACATCATTTCAGATGTGGACATTTTTTGCTCTTTGATGCAGAAATTTGCATTCAAGTTCCACTTACACCAGTACATAGCCCTATGACTTTGAATAAACTCCCCCACCTCAAAACCTTATGTAAAAATAGAAATCAGTTCCAGCTACATTACTGGGCTTTTTTGAGGAACAGATGAGAGATTATATGAATGAGAGCTTTATAAACTAGGAGACATAATTGAAGCCCTTTGAAGGTACACAAACTTCTCAAAAGGAACAGAACGATCAACTCTATACATTTTTATCAGTATATGACAATCATGCAGTAGTTTTTGCAGCAAGATATAAGTTTATTTTTATGAATAATCATGTTAAATGATTTCTTGGTATATGATGTAGAAACCAGAATGTAAAGGAAGGTAGATATCAAAGTAGAGGGACCACCAGAAGAGTCCAGTTTGCATTAAACAAAGACAGTAAGGATACCAATTATCACTTTTACAACAAGGTATGTTACTTTTATTCAACCTAGAACATCCATTCTACTGTGACAAGCACATTCTCTTCCAGCATGCAAAGCTACATGGGAAGGCAAATTACAGAGAGACAATGGCATGCTTAGCATGGGACCAAAGTAGGGAAATTAATTGTATGATTCTTGCTTTGGTTGTTACCAGACAGATGTTAGCCAAAAATATCCCTTTTTTATGATTGCAGCATACATGCATTTGGTATCAAGTGCTCATCTTAGTTGCCAAGATATGGGAGTTTTCTTATCTTAGAGATTCTTTGCATGGGATAGAGTACCTATTTTTCTGACCTTCCTTTTCTACTTCAACCAAGTTGACTAGCCACTTCTCATTGTTATCTTCTTTTTCAAGATATGCAAATACCTTCAGCCAAGGCTCGTAGCCTAGGACCTATTCAATCTTATTAACTTGATTTCACACGTTTCTGAAGGGATCCACTGTACTACAATCCTAAGTTATTATTTCATATTCGCAGGTCTGTGTTTTATTCTCCTTATTTCTAACTCATTTAATAGGCACCTTACTGTTACAACTTCCCGTCCCCCTCACAGACAAATAAATATGCTCGAAGAAGGAAATGTCAGCTTGCCTTTTACACCACCATCCACTTCCTCTCCAGGGTGGAAATTCACCCACACTTGTCTTTTGAAAAACATGAGGGACCTCCCTCAGGCACTGAAGAGCAGCCTAAGAATAGTCTTCCTCCCAAAATCAGAAAGTCCCTGAATAATAGCAATGTATAAATCATAAAGACCACTAGAGGTTGGTCTCTAGGGGTTAAAAATAAAGTTTTAAGAAGTAGCAATAAAGGAAATAAGCTTAGGATTTTTAAATTTTCTTAGTGCTCTCCTTACTTTGCTCAAGGTATTTTAAAATGGCAAAACTTTTAATGAACAGTGTAGAAATAGAAACATATTGACCAACATACATCTCTGAGTACCTACCATATGTCAGTTCTTACAGCAGGCGAGCAAGATTAAGTTAAGGTCATGTCATGGCTCTCAAGGAATGTACATTCAGAGTAGGAGACAGAAGAAATAACCCAACTACTATAGTAGAGGGTGAAAACACTTCTGAAAAGCAAAGAGTGGTGACTACCCCTTCTGCCTACCCTAACCCTGATACCTTAGGAAGGGCTCAACCCTCCTTAGCAGCAGCAAGGAGTAAACATAATCAAGGCAATGGACTTCATTCTTTCCCTGTTTGGGGGCTTTCTCGCATCTAGAGATGGCGCCAGTTAGAACAGCAGAGAAAATGCAAATTCGTAAACATTTAATTTATTCACCCTGGTTATGAGAACATTAGCAGAAAAGACAAAAGATCTGCAATATTGCTAAAATTTTCCAGTTCACATGCTCTACTAACCATTTACTTTACCCCCAAGTACATCTCACTTTGACTCATTGTGCATTGGACAGAACCCTCCAAAACTACTTCCCTTAATTAGATAGAACTAGTCAGATCATTGCTCTTTCAGACTCTTATTAAAGTTGGTTGCATTTAGCCTTTCTCAGAATAACACATAAAATGAAGAGGGTCCAGAGCAACTGGAAAAGAAACCTACACATTTCAGTTTCCTTTAGATTATCTGCTCCCTTAGGTTGAACACAATGTTGCTCTTGGCTCATCTGATGTCTGTGGCCACAAAATTATAAGCACTCAATAATCTTATCTTTATCATCTTTTTCTCCAAATGACCACCAAAAATTCAATGCCTTAACATATTCTACTTTGGGTTGTTGTTTTGGTATTTTTCCTTTTTTTTTTTTTTTTTTTTTTGGTGGCTGGCCTGTATGGGGATCTGAAACCTTGACCTTGGTGTTATCAGCACCATGTTCAACTAAAGAAACTAACTGGCCATCCTAACATATTTTATTTTGACTTCAAATACAATGTATTTTCCTTCTCTTATATAGTAGATTTTTTTAAATCAATTCTATCTAATGTAAGGGACTGTGAGAAATGAAGGAGAGACATCTACTGTGGCCCAGGATGACTCCCTAAGGAGAAGTTAGCCAAAATGAGTCTGGAAGGATGGATAGAAGCTAGCTAGTTAGAAAGGAAGAAGGGTCATCCAGGCAGAGAGACAGCACCAGAGATAAGAACTGGGAGTGTAGGGAAACGTGATTCCTTCAGGGAAGCACAAGTTTAGTAAAAATGGAATATCTGAGACATGTGACAGAAGGTCAAAAGAAGAGGGTATAAACAAACCTAGAAGCCAATTGATGAAGAGAACTTAAAACACTTGGCCCAGCTGTATCACCGTGAAGGCAGTGACTATATTTTTTACCCACTGCTGCAACCCCTGGAACAAGGCATAGCACATGGTAGAAACTACATTTGAAGGATGTGTCAGTGAATGAATGAATGAGCAAATGAAGAAGTGAATATAGGTTGTCCTTTATATATAGCAGTCTTACATGCAGCAATCCCAGTATGGCAGTTCTGTCAAGGGAAAAGTAAGAAGCAGTCAGCGCTAATAGGTATTTAGATAAAACATGGCACTTTAAATGCTCAAAATGTTTCTTACCTTGGCTGGATATGTAGCTAGAGCAGAGGTCCACAACTTTGGCTGAATATTGGAATCATTTGAGGAGCTTTAAAACTCTCAAAGCTAAATTCCCAATTAAATCAGAATCTATGAGAAAGGAAACCAGCAGTAGTCTTTTAAATGTGGTTTAAATATGCAACCACAGCTGAAAACTGAGTTTATGCATCAATATTATCCAAGGTTTACAGCAGAGAATTTTCATCGTTGGTATACATAGGAATTACCTGGAGACTTTTTTCTCCATCAACCACATGCCTAGTCTCAACTATTGATTCAGTAGGGGTAAGAAGCCTCCCCACCATGTGTCTTTTGAAAAAGCTTACCAGGGGATTCCGCTGGATGCCAAAGTTTTAGCTTCACACCTGGAAAAGGGATAGTAACTTTTGGCAAATACTCAAGGTGACCTAAAAGTGAGATGAGAAAAGAACTCGCCCTATCTTCCATCATGAACCATGAAACTGTCATTGCCAGAGAGAGACAGTGCAGGAATGAAGATAGAAGCTGCCACTAGAAAAAAGATTTAAATCATCTCTTCATTCAGAGAAGTGAGTGTGCTTATCTGCCTAGGCATGTGGCTTGTTTTCTGGGAAAGGCATCAAGAAATGGGGCCACCTGTTGGGCTTCATGTGCAAGTCTGATGATACTTGATCATCAACTTGACTTATCTATATCTAGAAGGGACCCAAGTCCTACAACAAGGGCTTCTGGGAGGTGTTATTCACATTGAGGCTGTCTTATGCATTGCCCTTTCCTGCATTGCTGACTGTGAGCATTGTTCTTGCTTTAATTAAATCACTTGGGTAAAAGTATCTCTCCAATCAGAACAAATTCTGGAATGCTCTGCAGAGGTAAGCAGATTAAAGAGAAGAAAAATAGGGTCAGCCAATTATCTGTTAAGAGAGTGAAAAGCAGAAGCTATCATGTACCTCTTTTAAAAAGAACATGAATCAGGGGGATAAAAAATAAAATCCTAACAGTCATCTGCATTGTCTTCTCCACAAGGAGAAATATTTTTACATTTTTTTCAAAGGCTTTGAAGAAAGAATCAGTGACCTTCATTGCAGCACAGAGACAGAAGTATCTCAGACTGTTTGAAAAAGAAAAGTCAGCAATAATCAGTGCTAAATTGAGAGTTTTCTCTTATTAGAGTCAGTGTATATTCTCCTGTCTTTATAATACTGCACTTGTCTACTCTGTTATTAACAGAATGGAGGTACACACAGACCTAAAAATTAATTTATTTTTATATAATTTGTTCTCAATTTCTCTTTTTTCATTTAAAGAATGTGTCTGGGGTTGCATTGTTCTCATAATAATTATTATTAATGAAATTTACCTTTCACATCTATGTATCCAGTACCATTTAATCAAGCTGTTTTGCCGATTTTAACCTAATCTTATGCTTGGGACCTGTGAGCTTGTCCCACATTAGAACAATTAATAATTCTATGATGCCTGTCATTTGCTCACATTTTTTCAGGAGAGAGATTGCTGACTGCCCTAATATACATTTCTATCTACTTCACTGCCCTTCTGTTTCTAACGCTAGTAATTAATATTTGCCCCCACTTAAAGAGGATTTATTCAAAGAGAGGGCAACAGTATCTTTAACCCTAAGAACCCCAGTGAAAGTGGCTGTAGTCGCTATGCTATAGCAAAGGCATTACCAGGACAAACAGGGAAAAGGAAGAAAAAGAAATGCATACTGAGTCTTATTTTTTAAAAAGTCCTCAATTTGATATTAATAAATGCTACATTCTTTCTTTTTTTAACAGTCTGAGAAGCAAGCAATATAAGTAGTAAAAGCTAATAATTATTGAACAATGGTGATAGATTGGCATTTTCCTAAATTTTTTATGTGGGTTACCTTAGTCTTAATCTTTTAATAATTTCATAAGGTAGATGCCTTAGTCCATTTTATGCTGCTATAACAGAATATCACAGACTGGGTAATTTATAAAGAACAGGAATTTATTCTCTCACAGTCTGGAGGCTGGGAAATCTAAGATCAAGGTGCTGACATCTGGTGTGGGTCTTCTTGCTGTGCCGTCTCAGATGGAAGGTCGAAGGACAAGAGAGGAACTTGTCCTCATATGGCAGAAGAGTAGAAGAGGGAGAACCCACTCCATCATGCCCCTCTTGTACTGGCATTACTCCACTCATAAGAGCAGAGCCTTCATGATCTAAATACCTCCCAAAAGACTCCACCTCCCAACACCACCACACTGAGGATCAAGTTTTCAAGACATGAATTTGGGGGGCACCCTCAGACGGTAGTAGCAGGTAATGTTATCTCCTTCATAGAGAAGAAAACCAAGGCATAAAGAGATTCAGTGGCTTGTCCAAGGTTACACATGAAGCAAGTGAACATGCCGTGATTGGAACCTGGCCCAACTAAAAACTCATGGGGATATCCTAAAACTGCTCATGACTCTCAGGGGGAGAGAGTATTACCCCAGAATTTACCTTCGCATGCCTTATCTCATTTTGGATAAAGTAGTATCAATGATGATAGTGTTCTTCAAATTTTAAATTTAAGTATTTTCTCTAAGAAAAGTGAATTTTGATCTTACAAAATCAACAAGCAATTTTTCCATATTACAAGGTTCTGACATTAAACAACGAAAACTACATTCTATCAAAAGCTTACTTCGCTGGAATTATTGAGTGTCTAGAACACATTTGGTCCTTTTTCTCAATAAGGGTGACTGATAGCCAGGAACAAGGTATAACCATATTCAGACAGGCATGGACAAGACCCTTTTTAATTGCTATGGGACATCATAGATACAGATTTCAATCATATTCTAAACTTAGAGTTGATATGCCTTTGGTCTGTTTCAGGAGGAAAAAAATATGCAAAATATAATGGCTAGGCTATATCAGTGAAAAGAGGCAATAAAGGTTTGCTGGATACCTGCTTTATTTTCAACGATATGATAAATGCTATAGGAAACACAAAAATATATATAAGCAAAGGCCCTTGCCTTTGGAAATTTTACAATCTAATTGGTAAAATGAGACACATACATATGAAATAATTCATAAAGGAGAAAAGCATACAGTAAAGTGATAATAATGTGGAAGAAATAATAGTGTGAAGGTATTAAAAAATAAGTATAAGCTGAATTGTATATTTGTTCAATTCTCAAATATTAATTCAACACTTGTCAAGTAATGTAGAATTTCAAAGATGAATTCAATAATGAATTCTGTCTTCAAGTCTAGAAGTTTGTAATCTAACTGGGAAAAAAAATACCTCGAAACAAAAGTAAAACTATAATACAAGGCAAAATATGATATGTCTTGAAAGAATATCTAACATAAAAAAATCAGAGAAGCGTTCATGAAAGAAGTTTCAAATGAGCTGATTTTGAGGACTGAGGAGACTTTCAATAGGTGGAGAGTAATTTCCAGGGGAAAAGAATCATGCACATGGGCCTGCATGATGTGCAAACACATGCATGCATGCATTTTTTAAGATTAAGAAAGAAGTGCATAAAACTTTAACTGGTTATTTATGGATTGGGGAACTGCAGGGGCTTTTTGTTTCTTGACATATTTCTGAATTTTCCAAGTTCTCAACAGAGCACATGCTTTTCTTCATAATCAGAAAATACTATTTTCATTTTTAAAGCTTTTTGTATACTCTTAGTAACAAAAGATGAGGGGTGAAACAAAGGACAAAACAGATATTCTTCTCAAGGGTAGAACAAGGCACTGGGAAGCAGAAGTACATGCACTTCCTTCTCAGTCCAGAGTAGAGATCAATGTAGCTCTCGACTTATCACCTATCCCACATCAAAGGAACTAATCTCTTCTGTGTTAAGCTGTAAGAAGAAAGTGTAATCCTGAGGCCTTTCCAAGGTCCACTTCCTGTTGTATAACCTTTCCCAAAGGCTATTTCTACTTGCTCACCATTATTCTGTATTATCAGCAGCCTAGGAAAAGCCTTTAGCCATGGCCTGTGTCTTAGCTCAGTTCCCCTAGACCACAAACCTAAGACAAGGCTTAAATGTTGATGCTTCACTGAGAGATGCAATTGCAAACAGTAAGAGAAGACGGAGAGAGATGGGAAGCAAATTTCAGGTGATACATTATCAAGCCAGCTAGTGCTTCACAAACCATAATGAGATGTAGCTGGTCACTCAGCCATTCTAGCTCTTGAGACAACCTGCACAGAAACTGTGCCTCAGGACCATTCATCAGAAGGAAGAAAGAAGGGGAATTCACCTGGTGGATCCCATCACCTGTCTCCCATTTGGTCAGAGTCTACCCACATAGTCTCAACTCCTCTGCTCTTCGAGTTTACATTACCTGACCCCCTTTGGCAGCTGTTGGGGAAGCCAGGCTTTATGCACTATGACATGAAGTTTGTTTTAAGTCCTTAGGAAGAGAAAGGAGCTGGGGTCCATGGATCATATTGGGTCTGGCCTGGGCTCATCCTATGGGGAGTGCCATGGTGTCCAACCTAGCAGCAGAAACTATGGTGGTGTCAGCAACAAGGACTTCCCATGAGCCAGTGGCTGAAGGCTTGTAAACATGCAAGTTTGACAGAATCTAAAGTAGTGCGTTAAATGTGTCCAGTGTAGCTCATTATCTTAGCCTAGATTTTCTCTTGAAAAGGAGAGCCTGAGATAGGGCCCACATGCAGGTGGTTATTTGGTGATGTGATTCATAGGGCCCACATGCAGGTGGTTATTTGGTGATGTGATTCAAGGCAACAAAAATGGAGAGCTAGTGAGAGTGAAACAGAAAAGGAGAGAAAGTCAGTGTAAGTGTGTAGCCTTGACTTAGTCACTGTTCTAGGCATCTGGACCTCGATCTTGCTAGGACCATCTGAGAAGCCATATAGAATGTGCCTCAGAATGGAACACCTCAGGGACAGAAGAGCGGGAATTTATCCCCCCACTCCCATGCCCCATTGGTGAAGAGTTTCCTGTGAGATGCTAATACTCTTGCACTTGCAGATTATTTATATATCAGTACTAGGTGGATCCCACGGGCTCCCATGGGCAGGGTCAGAAAACTCTGCTGAGGGGAGGTTTCACCACCACAAAGCTGGTCACCGCAGAAAGAGTAGGGATAAAATATAGGCCCAGTGAGAAAGGATGCAAGAGGTGTCTGCCACACCTGTCAACAGCATTTCAACAGCAGGAGTTCTTTTCATTTCTACCTTCACGAACTTGTTCAATTTTTAATTGTAAATTATCAATTTTTATTGTTATGATATTTCATACATAGCCCTATAAATAGGGTGTTTGATTTTGACAGAGATTAAGACATAAAAATATAGGTATGTAAGCTAGGTTTATATTAAGATAGTCAAGCAGGAAACTAAAGTGGTTTTTCTTCTTTCCTGAGAAAGAAAAATCTAGAAAGGAAGAAAACTTACTTTTATTGATAAATACCAAGTGCCGTGCCCTGTACTAGGCACTAATGAATTTTTTTTTCTTTCCATCAACTCTGTGAGAAAAGCATTGCAATTCAGAAATGACTCAGAGCCCCTTCACAACTCAGAAATCTCAGTTTAATAGTCCTGTCACCCCTCTTTCACAACATGTGGAACTTGAGCATACTCTCCAAAATTCCCGTGACTTCCAACTTTACTTCTTCAAGGTCTTCTCTCAGCTCCTTCATCTGGGAGTGACACCTCAGTAAGTTCCCTTCTTGCAAAGCAGACAGAACTCAGCTTTTTATTAATTAACACGCTCCCAAAATCCAATCCCACACATGATTTCAGGAGTCTAGTTTGGGTTTTCAAAGCTGCAGGAATGATGGAAAGAGATCACGTCCCTCACCACCCAGACTTCTGCCTTCTCTTTGAGTCACCTCGTACCCTGCTCCCTTCCAAAAGGCCACTTCGCATTCAAGGCCATCCTGATCATACACAGCTTCCGAGCGTTGTTTCCTGGCTCTGCGTGCAACTGTCATTGGGAGCTCCTGATCCATCTTGTCAGCCTTTCCCATCTCCACTACGGAAAATGACAATTCCACTGAATAAAATGACATCATGTCCACAGCATTATATGAATAGTTTAGCCAAAAAATATGTATTGATTGTCTATTATACATCAATCTCGGTGCTAAGAACCACAAATTATTGTCACTGTCCATGCCCACATGGTACTCACAGTTTTGTGGAAGAGACAGACAAACATATGATAATTCAGAGTGACTCATTTAGTAAGATAAACACTGTCAAGTAACAGGAGGGGTGATTAACTCTGTCTAAGGCATCCAGCAAGGTGTCCAAGAGGAATGAATGCCTAAGATATATTTTAAAGGAGAATATGGGTTTTTCATATGGAGAAGGGAAGGAAAAGCATTCTAGAGGCCACATGATTATAAAGGTACACAGATGGGAAGCCCCATGCTATGTTTGGGGGAATTAGCATAGTTTTAAATTGATGGATTAATAATGTAAAGGGAGAGAAGTGTTAAGTGAGTTTGGACAGGCCAATGAAGACGAAATGATGAAATTTGGAGTCATACTAAGGAGCTCAGACTTTTCCTGTAGTTGATGAAGTCTAGCGAAAGATTTGAAACAGCACAGTGACATGGATAATTTTGTATCCCTCTGGTTACTGTGTAGAGGATCAGAGAACAGTGAGAATGAGGACAGGAGGACCTATTAGGCCTACGTTGCAATAGCCCAGGTGAATAAGTATTAACCTCTAAACCCAGGCAGCAACTTTGAGGATGGATATGAAAAAACAGGTTTGAGAACAGGTTAAGAGATAAAATTGACAGAATTTAGAAACTCGCAGGACATAGAGGGTGAGCGAAAGGTTAAAGTTGAGAATGATATCCTGCTGTCTGGCTGAATGATGTGATGAGTGGTGAGGCCACCAACCAACAAAAGAAACAAAGGACAAAGGAACAGGCTTATGATAGGTGGTGGAAAAGGAGTTTAACTTCAGGCAGGTTGAATTTGAGGTTCCTGTAGAACATTATATAGGCTAGCTATTTATGCAAAACAAACAACCTAAAAACCCAGTGGTTGAAGAAAAGAATTACTTATCACCCATATGTCTTTAAATTGATTGCAGCTTGGCTGATCTTGGCCAGGTTCAGCTGAACAACTTTGCTTTAGGCTGTGATGGTGGGTCTGCTCTTCACCACAGGTCTTGAGTTGGATGGAGAGGCTCTGCTTTATTCATCTTCTTTAAACCAATGGGCCAGCCAAAAATGGTTTTTTGGTTTTTTGATAACAGAGGTAGGAGTGTGCAGAAATACACAAAGCCTTATAAAGCCTGGGCTCGAAATTGCCATAATATCACTTCCACCCATATTTCAATGGCCAAGCCCAAAATCAAAGGGTCGGTAAATACCTTTTACTCACAAAGAGGCTTCAGCAAAGGTGTGGATGCAGACAAGAGTGAAATATAGGAGCCAACAATACATTCGTTCAAATATCCAGGAGAAGGTTTTGGGAAAGCAGTTTGATATGTATGAGACTAAAGCTTGCAGTAAAAGTCAGGCCTAAAAGTTATAGATTTTTATTTCATCAGGGTATAGCTCATGATAAAAGTGATAGGAAGAGATTACATGTCATCCATATAGTGACAAGAGAGGTAGGCCAAAGACAGACTGTTAGGAACAGCCCACACTTACAGAGCAGAGGACAGGATACCTTGAAGGAAACTGAAAAAGAATTGGTCACAAGGTTTGGAGGAGGCTTGGGAGGGTTTCCTATTAAAAAAGCCAAGTGAGCAGAGACTTTCAAGAAGGATACATTGGTTAAAATTATATTCTACTTACTAGTAGTAATAATAAGATATTTATTGCATGTTTAGTAAGGGCTGAGCATTACTCTAAATTCTTTTGAATGAATTGTTTTACTTAATCTTCATAAGGATGAAATGAATTATGTAACATTATCATCAACATTTTACTGATCTGGCAATTGAGTGGATAGAAGTGAAGTAACCCATGCAATTCACACAGCAATCGAGGGAGTATGAATCCAGAACCTATCCTCTGAGCCTCTATACAAGACTGTGTCTTAAGAGTGTCAAATTCCAACTTTTCAGTCTATTAAAATAATACTTAAAATGGATCATATTCACAAATGAAAAAACAGGCTCAGAGGACTTATCTAATTTGCCTAAAAAGTCCTTGTAACTTGTAAATGGCAGAGGCAGGATTTGAACTCTGATCTTTCTTGCTCCAGGAATCTTGTGCTGACCCCACTGCGGTCTGCACTAATGATTTCTCCACACCTTTATTTCACCCAAAGCCCTTCTCCAAGAGCATAGGCTTCACACCAGGCTTGAGCCAGCAGCATTGCTTTTCTTCTATGTTTAGTGAATGATAGATTAAGAAAGCAACAAGAGAGCAAAATATGTGGATCATCTCCCACTTTCCTTTCTGATTGATGTGAATTTCAAACAAGAGTGACAAGCAGAAATTAATATCTGGTTAAGTCCCAGTCATGCTGCTGTTCCTTTTGGGAGACTAATCTTGCTGGAATAGAATCCAGTCCAATTGTACTCTTTATGGATATGTCTAGATCTTGCCACAAAAACAAAACCTTTAACAAATTCATAAATTTAAGCTACATAATATGAGATTTTTCAAAGCATAACTTGGAAAGAAATGGAATTGTATCTTATGCCATAATTAAAACCATATAAGTAGCACTTGGTATATATGGGGAAAACTTGATAGAAACTATGGGAAACGAAGATTGATTGTTGAAGAGTCTTTGTCATTTATAAAATTTCCATTATTATTTTATTATAATATTTATTTAGTAAATTATCCCTCTTTTTTCCTGAATGATTTTAAATTGATTCACGATCCCTCCTCCCCTTTGAATCAAAAAGCTTCTAAATGTAAGAAATACCATTATGATTTACTGTGTTGATTGTTTCTTTTGCTGTGCAGAAGCTTTTTAGTTCAATATAATCCCATTTGTTTATTTTACCTTTAGTTGCCTGTGCTTTTGGGGTCCTGTTAATGAATTCTGTACCCACTCCTACTTCCTGTAGCATTTCCCCTATGTTTTCTTTAAGAAATTTTATTGTTCTAGGATGTATATTTAATTCTTTAATCCATTTTGAGTTGATTTTGGTATAGGGTGAAAGGTATGGGTCTAGTTTCATTCTCCTACATATGAGTTTCCAGTTTTCCAAGCACCACTTGTTGAAAAGGCAGTCTCTTCCCTAGTATGTAGACTTGCTGCCTTTGTCAAAGATCAGATGGCTGTAGGTGTACGGTTTGATTTCTGGGTTCTCTATTCTATGCCATTGATTTGTGTGCCTATTTTTATGCCAGTACTATGCTGTTTTGGTTATTATAGCTTTGCAATATAGTTTAAAGTCTGGCAGTGTTATGCCCCCAGCTTTATTTTTGTTTGCTCAGGATTGATTTGGCAATTTCACAGATGGAAATATACCCAGAGGAATGGAAACCATCATGCCAAAGGGATACCTGTACTCCAATCTTTATTGCAGATCTATATACAACAGCCAAGAGCTGAAACCAGCCCAAATGTCCATCATCTGATGAGTGGATAAGGAAACTGTGGTACATCTACACAATGGAATACTACTATGCTATAAAAAAGAATGAAATACTAACATTTGCAGCAACATGGAAAATTATATTAAGTGAAACAAATCAGACACAGAAAGAGAAATACCACATGTTTTCACTTATTTGTGTGAGCTAAAAATAATAAATAAATAAACACACAAACAAAAAAAGGAGGGGGAGAAGACAGAATAACTACAAAAATTCCTTGAACTATTTAAGTCAAGAGAACAGATACGAGGGGGGGAGGGGGTGGACAGGAACGGGTAAAGGGGCATGATAATCAAATACAATGTATTTTGAGAAGTAAAATTAAAAAATAGAAATAGCATTATGTTCTATTGATATCATCACGTAAGAAAAGTTTTAGCTAAAATATTCCTTAATATTTTTTCTAAAATAGAAAAAGAATTCATTTAATAAGTGAACTTAATCAACACGTTCTATCCCCAACTTTTATTTGAATCTCAAGGACACACACACCCTTACACACTCACGTCAATCCAATTACCACCCGGGCTTTTAGGTTTAAAAATAAGCCATTCAACCCAAAGATTAAAGCTTCTTATAGATTCCTTTCTGTATCAAGGTTGTAAGAATTGCATATATAATTCCAAACCTTAAAGAAAAGCGAATGCCTTTGATGAGGAGGCTGTCCCTTCATGCACAGCATGAGAAGGGCATTTTTTAACTCAATTACACTTCTGTCCTGGGAAGGCTGAAGCTTATAGATATTTTTTTCAGTGGGAGCAATTTCCCACTTTATACACTTCCTTCACCCAACCCAAAAATTTGGTGGAAAAGAATGTAATGCAGTGCCCCATACTCTTAGTTCATACCTTAGAACACAACTAATTACATCATATTAAAATATATTGTACATGTTTCCATTTCACCACAAAACTGGGAGCAATTTGAAAGAAGGAATTTCTTATATTCATCATTATACCCACAATGCCTGGGCAGTGCCTGTCATTATAGAAAGAGGTTGTTAAACGGACAAAGGTAATTGTAAAAAGAAATCATGGGTTGCTAAGGCCCCACCCAGTGACTGCTGATAATAATAAATATTTACAATCTTTCAAGAATAATGTTAAAGCCTTTTTCTGCACCATGGTCTTTAATCCCTATCACAAGTCCATGGGGTTAGTACTACTGTTTCCTTCATTTTGCAGATATGGAAACAGATTCAGAGAGGTAAATAACTTGTTTGGTGCCCCATAAATAGGAAATGGGAAGGTCTGGATTCAAACTCAGACATTTTGATTTCATCCTCAGCCAGTATTGTAAGCTGCCTATCTTCAGCACGAAGAACAGCATTCTCTAGAGAATATGAAGTGTCCTCCTTCTTCTGTATCTAGAAGAAGCACAAAAAACACAATGAGAAAATTTGTTGCTGTCAGTTCCTAGATTGCACCTTTAAGTTCTCCAGGCTTGTCCCAACTTGGGGTCATGGAAAATATAGAAAAGTGTCCCTCCTTGCAGCTCTGAGTTCAGGAAATTCTTCCAGATCTTGCCTTCCTTTTTCCTGTTCTTTGCTGGGGTGTATATTGACTCCCTATCCTGACTCATACTTTTCTTATAGCTCCCAATTTTGACTCAATAATCCAGTCCCATAGTGCCCCTTCTTTACTGATTCAGAAACCCCATAGACTAGTACACTGGTTACACCAGGTGCTATAGCCATAGACCCTAGACTGAAGCCCCTATTGAGCCCAGAACCCCATAAATTGCCACCTTTCCCAACCCAAACCCAGCCTGAAAACATTTCCAAGGAGAGACACCAGCCACCAGAATTATTTGAGGTTTATTTTAGAATGTTCAGGTGACTAGAAATTTATTTGTATTTTCTTTGACCCTCTCTAAATTTTATTTCTCACTTTTGAAAAATTAATAATAATTATTAAAGACTAAGCCAACCCTGAAAGTTGCATACACTAGGTCTTTACTGCACCAAGTGTAATCTCTAGACTGTTGCCAAAGCAAATGGAGTTTGTTTGCCCATGTACAATAGAGAGCCAAACACCAAAGCACCAGTCTTTTCAGCAGAGGAAAAGGTTTATCCTCGAGGTGGCCAAGCAAGAAGATGGGAGAAATATATATCTCAAATCCACCTTGTCAGCAGCACAGTAAAAAGGGATATTTATGGAGAAGTGGTTGGGGTGGTGCAAGGCATGGGGGATCATGATTGGTTAAAAGGTCTGAGGAAGTTCTTCAGTGATCTGCACAGGTGCAAGCCGTCTACACACCTCTGCATGTTCAGAAAATGGCAGCATTAGCAGGGTGTGGACGTGCAGTTTTCAGCCCTCTAACGTCAAAAGTCACACAGGAGACATTCATACTGTCTCAGTAGAGAAGTCTATTGGCTCAACTAGTTTAGCCCAGTTTGTGTTGGGCCAAGCTAACTCCAGTGGTCCTTAAAAAACATCTTAGGCACACAACTCGTGACTTCTGCACCAGAGGTGTTACCTTAAAAGGCAGATAGGATGAAACAGAATGAGAGGTTAGTTATAGAAATCTACTGAATGAACAAGCAATTTAAACAGGGAGTAAATTTTAGCTGAAGTCACTGGTCACAAGACCAGGGACCTTGTTAGAATGCAGATTCTCAAGCCCCACCTCAAATACATGGTATCAGAATCTTTATTTTAGCAACCCTAAGTGATTCCTTGAGCATTAAAGTTTGAGAAGCATTACAGTAGAGGACAACCTCTCTTTACTGAACTTCTCAAATATTTTCTACATCCTTATTTTTACAAAGTATGTTCTTATTCCTACATAATTCCTTTAGTTCATTCCAACATATTCCACATGTTCACAAGTATAACTGGGGCAAAAGTCCAACAACACAAAACAAAGGCACCACTATTATTCTCTCTAGGTCTTGTGTTTAGCCTGAGAAGTTTATCAGTTCAAGGATGCTACTCTGAATGTTGTCTGTTAGAGTCTTCATCTTACTTTTCATTGCAGACAAGGCCTTTTCTCAAGGCAGGGAATATGTCATATCAATCTTTGAAGCCCTAGAAGCTACCAGAACATCTGGCACATACTAGGTAACAAATAATATTTGCTGATTAAATGAATGAGACCATTTATCTTGCATATATTTATTTTTCTGAATTAATTCCCTTGTGATATTGTAGAACCCTGGGAAGTAGGTGTCTTGTCTTACCCATCTTTGTTTTTCCTCCCAGTGTCTAGCAGAGTACCTTACATGTAGTATATGCTTCATACATGTTTGTTAAGTTAAACTAAATTGGTCATTGGGCGTTAAAACAACAGGTTATTTACCAAATTGGAGGATTTAATCTGAGAGTGATGTTCAACCTGTTGTCAAGTAAGCAGGATAGGGAAGGTATCAATGAAAACAAAGTAACTATTGTCATTAAAATATAACAGTATGAAATCTTGCCTGAGGAAAAAGAAAATAATGCAACATTGAAACTGACAGCCATAGATTTAATTTAATTTTAACTTTTAGAGGATCAGAAATATGTGTTTTGCTCAGTTTAAGAATTAGCTAATAGACATTACGTCAGTTAAGCATGTAGACTTTAGATAATAAATGTGGGAATTTGCAACAGAAAAGATTACAAGAAGTTGTTTAAAGAATGTCTCTTTATCTTAAAGAAAAGTATAGCCAGTAAAACATAAAGTAATAGTACTTTAAACAGTAATCAGATGCTTCTGCTCCTTGCCTTGAAGATAACAGCACTGACACACAGATTCAAGTTGTTTTGCAGATTCTTGAGGTTGGAGGTGAACAGACCACACAACCACAGTCACGTTAGACTGCCCAACTTCCACATGGAATGACACCAAGGACAGAAATAAATTGGATAAAAGAAACTGCTGAATCTTGAACAAGCGTCAGCAAATGAAAGATGTCCACAAGCTGTTCACAAGCTTTAGTCCCTTACCCTTAATTTTTGTCTTTAAAATACCCATAACTGAAAGCCAGCGAGGAGTTGGGGTTTAAAGCGGTAGCTTATCTTTCTTGCTTGGCCCTGCAATAAAGCCTATACTTTCTTGACTATAAATCTGTGTTCAGTGTTTGGCTTAGCTGTGCATTGGGTAATGTTTGGTAACAACATTAATTATTTAGTGATTTAGTGAGTTAAAGGTTATTTCTTGACTCAAATGTTTTTTCATGCTTATGCAAACAGAGCAAACTCAACTACTTTAAAAGACATTGTTATGTCATAAAAATGCCATAGTCATTTTCCTTGTCTGTAAAATGGGGTCACTGATAACACATCTCTTTTACAGATTGTTGTGAGGATCAAACAAGACTCTATAGCAAAAGGCTCAACACAGTTCTTGACACTTATTAGTTGCTGAATAAATGTTAGTTTCCTTCCTTTTCCTTGGAGTAAATCAAATGCATCTACAATATTCTGTTCATTCATTTGTTTATTGCACATTTAGTGGAGATCGATTATGGAATCAGGAAAGGTTTCAAGGAGAAATGACACTTGCTTCAAGTCTTAAAAGACAAAAAGGTTTTAATGGACAGAAAAAAAGTAAGGGAGTTCAAATTGAGAAACAACATAGACAATAGCACAGAACTAGGTGTGCTGAGAATATAAGGTAAATTGGGGGATAGTAATGAAACTTAAAACTGAAAAACTGGTAAATAAGAACAAGAAAATGGATCTTGAATGCCAGAATAAATACTTGGGTTTTTATCCTATAGACTGTTGGAAGACACTGAAGACTTTTTGTATCCCTTGTAGTTGTCTTCTAATCCTCTTCTCAGCTCATTCTGCACAGTCTTCTCTAGATGACCTCCATCTAACCCTATGGCATTATGACAACCTATATCACCCAAGTCTACAACTCTAGCCCAGAGTGCTTCTCTGAGTTCACACCCATATATCCAACTTCCTAAGGATGTCTCCATATCAAAATCTTACAGACACCTTTCAGGTAACCAAGTAAAAATTGAACTCATCATCTGTCCCAATTGTTCCCTATGTTAGATAAATTGCACCACCATCTACCCAGTTCTTCAAGCCCAGTACTCGTGGTCCAGCCTTACTTTTCCTTCTCCCTTATCTTCTATATCCCACCATAACATTGTCTAAAATCAAACTCCTGAACATCTCTTGAATCTTCCTATTTCTGTCATTCTAAGTGAGTCAACACTAGCCCAAATCAGTGTTGCATCTCACCTGGATAGGTATAATAGTCTCCTAACTGGTCCCCCACTTCTGCTTTTGCCCCTCTTCAATTCATTCTCTACACAGAAGCAAAGATTACTTTTTTAAAATGTCAACCTGAGTATGTTGCTTCCCTGTTTGAAATCCTTCAGTGGCTTCCCCATCACTGATGGAGCAAAATTCCAACTCCTTAAAATGGTTTGCCAGACCTTACGCAATGGACCATGCCATCTTCATTTTTATTTCCCACTACTTTCTCCTCTCATGACCACACTCCATTTAGGCTCTTCTAACATCAGGGTCTTCACACATGCAGCTCCGTCTTTTTCTTAGAAAGCTTACCTTTCCCTTCTCCCACTAACACTATCCTTCGCGTATCAAGTGTTCAACGCCTTGTACAATGTCTGTCCCCCTAGAAAGACTATACAAGAGCAATTGCCTAGCAAATAGTAGCTGCTCAATAAAGGCATCAATAAAGAGGAATAATATAATCAGAACTGTGTAGGATTTCTCTGATGTCAGATGGGAGGTTGTTTTGGACAAGCCAGAGACAAAATTTAGAAAGCTGTTGATGAATTAAATGAGCACTAGGTCTGAATTAGATAAACAGGAAAAAGAGATGCGTTTAGTAAAAACTACTGATGTTCATACCAATATCCTGGAACTAAACTGAAAACTAACCCCATAATATCTACGCAAAGATGTGAAATAAGACTAAAAGTACTAACCTACTCCTGGACTGCTTAGAAGAAACAGATTACTCTACCAGCTGTTCTTCATGATTCTACAGCCTCCACCATTTCCCTGAGAAGGAGGCCCCAACATGCAGCCACATTTCAGGACTTTATAAACCTATTCACTCTACAACAACTGCTTACAAGTCTCCTTTCACTGCCTGAGAAAACAGCCCAGAGAGGTTTTCAAAAGGCTTTTTAGTCTACCTCAAGAGAGAAGCTGTTTACATGTTCTTCTAGAACCACTATATTACTTCTTGTATTACATTTGACATGAATAAAAGTAGAGGGAAATATGTAATAAAATAAGCCCAGCAATGTCGTTCAATATTGCTATTGGTTAATATCTGGTTTTGAAGGTTTCTTTTTTGCAGGAATATTTCTGGATGGGCATCTTCATAACTGTGAGCATTGATCACTCATTGAATATATTATTAGAGTATTGGAAGGGAAAGGCATATCACTAATAAGCTTGTAATCAAAACCCAGCAAACTAAGAATCTGCTGATAAGCTATTTTAAAGTCAATTTCAGGACTTTGAACTTCTATGGCTAAATATATTACTAAGAAGCCACTTAACTAAATTTCAGGGTAAATAATAGATCTTCATTCCTATCCATTGTTCTGGACCCATCAATGTTGCTAAAGGTATGATTTTCTTCTTACACTGGGAAAAAAGCAAATAAAAACTTTTTAGAGTTTTGCAAGTTAGCTTTGAAGGAGGTAGTGGTGTCAGGCAAAGATTTACCCAATGACTTTGAGGAAGTTACTCCTCTGCCTTAGTTGCTCCATCTTTCAAAAGAGAAAGGTTGACCAGTTGATCCTTAAAGTTTCTTGCTTTTGAAAAAATATGTTGCAGTTTAAAGACAGAATCAGACATTGCCAAACATATTATCATACAATGTGACTTGTGCAACAATAAAATTTGAGGGTAACTAGGCATTATCTCTTTCCCTGGAGGTATTGAGGAAGAAAGTCTCCAAAGGGAAAAAAAATGCTCTTGAGCTGAGGTTTCTAAGGACAAATAGGAGTTGGACAGAATGACAAAAGGGGAGAAAGGCATGCCAGGCAAAGAAACAGTTTAGACAAAGGCCTGGAGGCCTGAAACAGCATGTGGTTCTAGAAAACAGCAAGGTCTTCGTGATAGCTGGAGCAAAGCCTGCCAAAGATGGAGCTGAAGGAGGGCAGCTTGGAGAGGTAACTGGAACCAGAAGAACTGATTTATATTGGGTAGGGAACTGGAGAGGGTGCAGTGGGCATTAGGGATTTTAAGGAAGGAAAAATATGAAAAGTTTTCATTATAGAAAAATCACTCTGGAGTAATAACAGAGGATGCAAAGAAAATGGGAAAGATCAGACACAGGAAGACAAACTAAAGCTACTATTATTGTTGTAAAATGATGAGTGGCAGTGAAAGCAGAAAAGGATTTTAACACACACACACACCCTACATTGTCAGGGCTTGCCAAATGATTAGATGTGGGAGTAAGAAATAAGGTAAAGGCCATGTTGACTTTTACTGAGAGCAAACACAACAAGAGTGCTAACATACACTGCTGCTGGGAATGTAAAATGATGCAATTGCTATGGAAAACAGCCTGTCACTTTCTCAAAAGATTAAATACAGTTACAAAATGACCCAATAATTTTACTTCTAGGTGTATGCTCCAGAGGGGGAAAAAAATTATATAAGTTTTTGCTTAGACATGTTCATAGCAGCATTATTTTTAACAGCCAGAAGATGGAAACAGCCCATATATTCATCAACTAATGAAATGCTGATAAAATCTAAAACCTCCATATATGGAATATTATTTGGCAATAAAAAGGAATGAAGTACTGTTACATACTGCAACATGGATGAATGTTGAAAATTACACTAAGTGAAAGAAGCTAGACACAAAGGATTATATATTGTTTGATTCTGTTCATGACATGCTCAGAATAGGCAAATCAACAGAGACAGACAGTATATAGGTGGTTTCGAAAGGCTGAGATCTTGAGTAGTAATGGAGAGTGACTGCTAAAGATATAGGGTTTCTCCTTGAGATGATGAAAATATTCTAAAATTGATTGTGGTGGTCATTGCACAACTCTGAATACAGAAAACCATTTCATTGTCACTTTAAAATGAGTGATTTGTATTGCATGTGAATTACATGTCAGTAAAACTGTTATTAAAAAATGCTAGTAACACCTACTCCCAGATATAAACTCGTCAAGGACAAAGATCATACCTTAGACATAGTAGGAATGCAAAAAAACAATTATTGAACTGAAAATCACTTAGATCAGAATAAAGATGATGGCTATTTATAACAATGGCACAGACTGCAAAATCTTTCAGATCTTAGGCATGCAACTAGAAACAAGAACTACCCAGAAAAAATATCAAAAGGGTGATATTTGTTCTGCATTACACCTCTCAGGTATCAGCCAGCTCCATGGCTCCTCTTATTTAATCATATATGGATAATGTGTCTCCAAACCTGCTCTTTTAGCTGAACAAAATGACTAAAATCAGTTTCTCCCACCAGGATGTATTGCTCTGGAAAACTGAATTGAGAAGTGAGGGAAAGGTATAAAAATTGGAGTTGGTCTGTTTTGTTCATTTATTAGTTGGTTGGTTGGGTTTGGTTTGGTTTGATTTGGTTTGGCTTTTGGAAGAAAGGAAAACCATACAGGAAGATTTTAACTTCATAAGAATGTAGTTCACCCTTCCAGATACTGCTTCAGATGTGCCTTTCCTGATCAGCCCAGACATTTTTGGTTTGACTGATTTTTTTGCACATTGTGCTTGGTTTTTTTGCTTTGCCTGGCCTGATCTGGCCTGACTTTGCTTTGCTTGCTTTGTGCATGTTTGTCTTTATTATCCAGGAGAAGTTTATAAAGCCAGGCATTAGAATAGTGGGTCCAGTATTTACAGGAAAACAAAATAAAACCAAATTTAGTCATTCTGTAAACAACCTGAGGGTAAGAGATGAACATCTTCTTTCAGATTTTCAAGGCCTAATTTTAAGAAAATACCAAAAGCAAACAGTTACTAAAATAATTTTGAAGTATGTCTGCCCCCCTCCACCCTGCTCAAATTTACATCACTCTTGGCATTCTCTTATTTCACCAGAAAAGCCATGAGTGTAGACAAGCTCTGGATAGTCTACACAGGGAAGGGCCTTACTATAGCCTGTAACCCTGAGCCTCAGAATAAAGATATCAGGAAAGATTGGGTCAAAAGTGATCATTTTCATCACACTTTATCCCTTGACAGAGTTATTTCAAGTTATCCTCTTTCCTACCATTCAGCACTAACAAGCATTTTCCCCTTTGTTTTGTCATCTGTTCCTAAAGGAATGTAACTCATAGGACACCAATCTTCCCATTTGTCAACCATTTAGGTAGAACTGCTTGGAACCCACTGCCAATTCTAGCATTTAGATCTCCAAAAACAGTGGAACAACCCCTCAAATAAAGGCTGAGAGATAGGCAAAATGTGACTGAACAGGTTAGCATACGCTTCAAAGAAAGATTATAAGTGTGACAAATCACATCCAATGTGTGCACATACCGAATCCAAAAAGATTTCTTCTATACGACAGAAGTATGCTTTATCTTTTCCCAGGAAGATGCGACAATGTGAAAGTGTGAATATATATTTTCCAAATTTCAGGTCTCTTGCAAATATGTAATATTTAACCCCATGAGAAAAGTCAATTTCCTAAATTCTATCGTCAAGGCTGACCTTGTTTCACTATTGTAAAGCACTCCAGGAACCTATTAATGCAAAATAATGACAGTAATGAAAAATTTGGCTGTTATTAGGGGCCTTGGCAAGCCCTTTAAGGCTGCATAATGTTTAGTCGAATAACAATAACAATAATAATAATAATAGCAAATGCTTATCACTGTGTACTTTATGTCAGGCACGGTTCTAAGTACATATTAGCTCATTTAACTTTTACAACACTATGTAGTAAATTATTATACCATTTCACCCTAAAGGACTAAGTCAGAGAGGCATTCAGTGACTTGTCTAATTCATATAATAATAGAAATCTGGCTTCAGAGGTCATATTTTTAACTACTACACAATACTATCTCAAAGTATAAGGTGGTTTATACAAACCACCTGACTATGACTGGGATTTATAATATCTTTGGAGTTTAGATACTTTAATTCTAAAAAGCCCAATAGGCTATTGAGATATAATATATCTATTGAGATATAATAGAGAATAATTTTGTATAGTAGAGAATAATAATACTTACCATTTATTGAATTCTTAAAATGTAACTGGCACTTTGTTAAATACATATAGTTCTCATTCAATATTAATAACATCCCTATGAAGTAGGAAATATCACCATCTCTCTTTTCCATGTGAAGATATAAGATAAAATGTTAAATAATTTACCCCAAATCACCAGCCAGCCATGGCAGAAACAGAATTGAATCCATAGCCTATGCAATGAAGTTTCAGTAAGAAGGCTTACAGTTTTTAAAATGTTCCTTTAACTGGGTAATCTCGGTGTTTCCCATGCTTTTAGAGTCATCTTTGTAGGACTGAAGTTTCAGTAAGAAATACACAAGTTAAAAATGTGTATATTTAGCTTACAAAATCTTTCACTTAACATAAATCTATCAAACAAATAAGCGAAAATATATATCAAATATTTGTAATTCTCAATCAATCAAAGCTCTGAGTTTATCTGAAAATGGGGAAAAACTGACATATGTGAAACGTTCATTGAGCAAATAAATTACTAATCAAACTTTGCACTGAAAATCGAAGTTGGTAATGCATACTTATTTCTTTAGCCCTCTCCCCACAAATCTCTGAATAATGAGGTAAATAAATGATCAGGAAATCCTTAACGGTTTGTGGTATCAGCATCCATGGAAAGCAAAGAAAGAGATGAAGTTCCCACACATCGATAAGACCTACGAATGCCATCGGCTTGCTTTTGCATCCCCTTCTTTTTCAAACTACTTTCAGTCTGCACATCCAGAGCATCTTCTGCTCTGGATAAATGACCTTTGTTTCATGAAATCCATGAGATTTTTACAACCTGAAATAACTTCTGACAGAGCTCTCTTGCATTCAGCCAGTGGGATTCCTACCCCCCGGTCGATATCTGTACATTGGACCACACTAATGGGGCTTAGCAGCCCCTGAGCTCACACTGTCATGGGGTCACCAGGTGCCACACATGTAGTGAATCATCATTCAGTTGTTACAATGAGATGATGTTTTAAATGCATTGCTGTGTGAAAATCTCCTTTTACACTAATTCTCTTGTTTAAATACTTTATTATTTAGACTTCCAAATAAATAATTTTCTACTAAATGAGTTACGTTCCAAATGCTTAATAGAAATTCAAATAAAGGGTCCTTCTTAGGCTTCCAGAATGTCCACAGAAGATAATTATCATTTTCAGACTGTCACATTAGAGAAAGAAAACCGAATTTAGAACAAAAAGATCCTGAGTTTAAGTTCAAGGTCATGAACGGTTTACTTAAGCTATCTCAGTCTCAGTTTTTTTATCTGTCGAAACCACTATGTACAGGGTTGGTGAAAAAATTATTTGAGATAATATGATCTATAAGCTGTAACATTCTTTCTAAATGTATATTATTATTATTGACGAGATGTGTTGATCCAGGAAGTCTTCCATGAGACCCCAAGACTGGATTAAGGCCTCCTCTATGTTCCTGTATCACCCTGTGCTTATTCTTTACAGCAGATCTGTTGGAACCCAACCTATATGCCCTTGGCAGCCTGAGTTCCCAAGCACAGCCCCTGCTAGGGCTTTCTTTGCCCACAGGAAATATAAATCTGCCCAAACACAGGGAAGATTAAGAATTGCCAGGCAGTTGTCCCAGGAGTGGCCCTCAATTAATGACTGAGTAAAGGTGGTGATACATATATCTGCTCCCTCGCCTCCTGAGACAACTTTGAGTGTATTCTTCACGGTCTCCGGGGGAATTCAGCATGATTCAGCCTCAGCTGCCCACAATGGCAATTTGCTCACTTATACCTTCTCAACCAGCTCCCTTCCCTTCCCTGTCTCACTTTCCTTCTCCCTATTGGTGCTTTTAAGAATCACCGCACCAAAAAAAGTTCTCTGAATACTCAAATCCCCATCTCAGGGGGAACTCCAGCCTAAGACATTCTTCCATAGACTTTATTTTACTATATGAAAGTGCCTTTTTATATGTCTGTCTTAACCTCTATCACATTCACCATTGTATCTCCAGCACACAACCTGGCACATGATGGTCTCTTTATAGGTGTTTTCTAAATAAATGAATGAAAGAATTGAGGAATAAATTTCCAAGCCAAGTGTCCTTATGTCAACCTGGCTTTTAGCTGTTGGGTGTTGGCTAAAAGCACGAGGGTACTTCAAATGGAAAAAAAAAATGAACTAAAAGATAATGTAAATCCTTCCATGAGCTTTTAAAAGTCCTCTTAGATACATATGGTCCTCTACCCAACAAAATCTATGCATCAGTGGGATTCAGCTCTCGAGATCACCCAGAGAAGGAAGGTGTATTCCTAACAAGAAACCCAGACTCTCAAGACCATTATATCCCTCTCTCAAACCCTGCTTCTACTATCACCCAGGCAAAAAATCTGAATTCATCGTTGTCCTCTCCTTCTCTCCAACATATGCTTGCTAACTCAGACTTAACTCTGGAATCTGTCACCATCTTTCCATCCCTATTGATTTGGCCTTAGTTAATTCCTTCATCATTCTTGTACAATGTATTTCAAATGACTGCTGATCTCCTGCCTCTAAACCATGTTTTCAAATTGCAAGTGAAGTAATATTTCTGAAATACACATCTGATTCTACACTTCCTTGTTTAACAGCCTACAATGGCTTGCTCTTGCCTACAGGATATGTCCATAGTCCATACCCCTACCCCTTTTGGGGTAGCTCATCTGTCTTTCCAGCCATCTGTCTCACTGCACTTCTCTGACTCCTCCTATAAATAAGTTCAGCCCATAGGGAAACTAATAGTTCCACCAAAGACTCCAGGCTTTTTTCATACTTGCTAGCCTTTACTCTGAAATACCCTGCTCCAAGCCCATCCAGAAATGATTTCTCATCTTTCAATTTTAAATTCAAGTGTCACTACCTCCAAGCAACTTTTACCTATTATCGTTGCCTCTTTCCCTTGGCCCTGCAGAGTACCAGTACCTACTTCTGTTAGATTCCATAAAAGTCTATTTCACTCATTTATGTGTCTACCTCCCCATGTTGAATTGTACACCCTATCAAAGACAAAGACAATGAATCATTGGTTTTGTATTCTCAGTGTCTGAAACAGAAGATTCTCAATAAAACTTTGTCAAATGAATGAATGGATCAATGAATGAACCTTTCTCTGCCTGTTCCTTCTCTTTGATCATTTGTAGCATTATCTAGGAGAGGAATTAGGGAGCTTGACAGAAGTATTTTCCTGATGTTGAAGTTGAGAATGCAGGGTTAGGATCAGAGTGGGTGGAAGCAAAAGCATTATTTTATTCCATCGGTCTGAATGTCTGTCTTTTTACCAGTACCATACTTTTTGATTACTGTAGCTTTATAATATACTTTGAAATCATGAAGTGTGATGCCTCCAGGTTTGTTTTTATTTTTCAAGATTGATTTAGATATTTGAGATCTTCTATGGTTCCATATAAATTTTAGAATTGTTTTTTCTGTTTCTGTAAAAAAATGTCATTGGGATTTTGATAGGGATTGCGTTGAATCTGTAGATAACTTTGGGTAGTATGAACATTTTAACAATATTGTCTGTCAGTCCATGAACACAGGATATCTTTCAATTTGTTTATGTTTTATTTAATTTCTTTCATCAATGATTTGTAGTTTTTCCATATATAAGTCTTTCACCTCCTTAGTTTAGTTTTTTCCTAGGTATTTTATTCTATTTTCTGTTGCTATTGTAAATGAGATTGTTTTCATAATTTTCTTTTCAGATAGTTCATCATTAGTGTATAGAAATGCAACTGATTTTCATACGTTGATTTTTATATCCTGCAACTTTACTGAATTCATTTATTAGTTCTAAGAGTTTTTATATGGGATCTTTAGGGGTGTCTACATGTAAGATTATATCATCTGAGAGCAGAGATGTTGTGAATTGAACATCCCCTCAAAACTCATTGAAGCTTGACACCCATTGTACCATTGTAGCAGTGCTAAGAGGGTGGAATATCTAATTATAGTTTTTGAAAGATGGGGCCTTTAAGAGATAATTAGATTGTGAGGACTGTGTGCTCATGAATTGACTGATCCATTCATGGAGTAATGGATGGCTTTATAAAGAGGACAAGTGAGGTTAGTTGACTCTTGTTCAGCCCATTCTCACCAGGTGACATCCTCATCACCATAGGATCCTGTAGAGAGTTCTCACACAGTAGAAGGACCTCACCAGATGTGTTCCCTGGACCTTGGATATCCTATGCTCCAAAACTGTAAGAAATAAATTTAATTTTTACATAAATACCCAGTTTCAGGTATTCTGCTATAAGCAATAGAAACAGACTAATAAAGAAGATAACTTTACTTCTTCATTTCTGACATGAATGCCTTTTATTTCTTTTTCTTGCTTAATTGCTTAAGCTTGGACTTTCAGTATTATGTTGAATAGAACTGGTGAGAGTGGGCATCCTTCCTACGTTCCTGATCTTAGAGAAAAAAATGTTCAGTTTCTCACCATTGACTATGATGTTAGTCATGAGCTTTTCATATATGGCCTTAATTATGTTGAGGCAACTTCCTTCTCTGCCTCGTTTCTTGAGATTTTTTTTTACCACACAGGATGTTGTATGTATCAAATGCTTTTTCTGCATATATTGAAATTTCATGTACATTTTTATTTTTTATTCCGTCAATGTTATTCTGTTAATATTATATTTATTGATTTTCATATCATGAAATATCCTTGCATTCTAAGCACAAACACCACTTGACCATGATGTATGGTCCTTTTAATGTGCTGCTCAATTTGGCTTGCCAGTATTTTGTTGAAGATTTTATCATCTATTTTCATCAGTGATATTGATTGTAGTTTTCTTTTTTTGTAGTGTCGTTTTCTGCCTTTGGTATCAGGGTAATAATGGCCTCATAAAATTAATTTGTTAGAGTTCCCTTTTTATTTTTTCAAAGAGTTTAATAAGGATTGGTGTTAAGTCTTCTTTAAATGTTTTGTAGAATTTATTATTATTATTATTTATACCTATTTATGGGGTACAGAGTTAGCTATCAGTATTCGTGTACAGACTATGGTGATCAAATCAATACTATTAGCATGTTCATCGTTTCAAGGATTTCCTGCTCTATGGGGTCTGTTACTTAAGAACTACTGTATTTCTTTGGTGATGTCATATTTTCTTGTTTTTTCCAGATTTCTAGTATCTCTACATTGATGTCTGATCATCTGGTAGAGCAGTTGCTTCTTCTATTACACTGGAGTAGGATTTGAGAACAGAGACTTCCTCCTACAGATGTGTTTTATGTCAACCATTGAGTAGGGTCTTTAGTTCCAGGTAGATGCAGTAGCATAGTCTCCATGTGAGTACTTCAGCCATAGTCTGTGTTGAAATTGCATGTGAGTGCCTTCATGGCCTAGGCACTGCAGCACTTAGTGTTTCCTTGCTGGGGTTAGTGACACTGTGTTGGTTCATCACAGATGTGGGCAAGATCTTGAGTTCTTGGGAGAAACACCTGTGTGCCTTGTCAGTCTTTGGCTGGGGGAATGTCCCTGGGCAGGCTTGTTGACACCTCCACCAGCATTCCATGATCATGACGGGTGCACTGGTGAATACTGGAGTTCTTCAGTTTGAATGGGTGGCCCTGGATGGGGTTTCTCTTTCCTCTTTCCTACAGGCAGGGGTTCCTCCAATGCCTTGCTTCCCCTGGTTGGCGGATTGTTTGATAGTGATTGAGAATTTTTTTCTTACTCTATTTAAGTATCCTGGGTTTCTGCAGGGAGTTCTGCATGTGTCTCTCCCTGGATCAAGGCAGTCACATGGGCTGCACATGTACCTCTCACCCCCAGGGATGCTACCACATGTGACAACATAATTCCCCCTATAGGTTGGGCCACTGGGTTGTGGGTCTGTGCCTGCTCACCCCTTTCACCAGTCTCCCCAGGTGACTCTCCTTGTGTCAATGTAGTTGAGAGGTTGATGGGCTGCCTGTACTGTGACCATGGCTGCTGCTGTGGCAGTGAATCAACCTTGCAGAGGCAGTGGCTATGGTGGTGGCTGTTTTGGACTACCTGTACAGAAGTGGTGTCTGTGGCAGTCCTCTCTTCTTTTTCTTAGTGTGGCCAATGGTTTTTTAATTTTGTTTATCTTTTCAAAGCACCAACTCCATTGATTTTTTTCGATTGCTTTCCTATTCTCTATTTCATTTATTTCTGCTATAATCTTTACTCTTCCTTCTGCTAACTTTTGACTTAGTTTTTAGCAACATCATGGTCTAACCAGCTGAGCTAACTGGTCAGCCAGTTTTTTCTTCTTATTCTAGTTTCTTGATATGTAAAGTTTGGATATTTATTTAAGATACTTTTTTTTTTAATGTATGCATTTATTGCTCTGAACTTTCCCCTGCTAGTGCTTTTGCTGCATCCCAAAAGTTATGGTATGTTGTGTTTTCTTTTTCATTTGTCTCAAGGTATTTTCTTTTTTTATATTTTTCTTTTAATTGATAGATAACATTGTATGTTTTATTGTGTACAACATGATTTTGAAGTATATATACATTGTGGAATGGTTAAATCTAGCTAATTAACAAATGCATTGCCTCACATAGTTATCATTTGTGGAATAAGCCAGGCACAAAAAGACAAATACCACATGATCTCATTCATACGTGGAATCTAAAAAAAGTTGATCTCATAAAAGTTGAGAATAGGTTGGTGGTTACCAGAAGCTAAGGTACTGATGGGGAAGTGTAGGATAGGGAGTGCTGGCTGAAGTTTTTCTAATTTTCCGTCTGATTTCTTCTGTGATCCACTGGTTTTTTAAGAGTGTGTTGTTTAATTTCTGCATATTTCTGAATTTTTCAGTTTTCCCTCTGTTATTTATTTCCATTTTCATTTCTTTGTGGTTAGAAAGATACATGGTATGAAGAAAATCTATTCCTTAGAGGGAGCAAGACATAGATGACCAGTGTGATAGCACCATATCAACCAATTCCATAAGCATTATTTCATAGCTTAAAAATAGAATCACTGGAAATATTTCCCTATAGAAATATTCTCCAAAGCATGGCTTATGAGGTGAATTTAGGTGATTCAGAGACCAAATTAGCTTTTAATATTGATGTATCCATTTTAATGTGAATTAGAAAAGCAAAACATTATATTTACAGTAGTGATTTCCATTTTCCTTCTCAATAAATATCTTGAGTTTTAAAAGTGATTCCATTAAAAATATTAAGCGCATACAAGTACAGGTAGTACAAAAATTATAAAGGTAGAAACAGTGCCCTAGAGTTGATTAATATTGAATTTTCAGCTGCACCTACTTGGGGAGACACTGAAGCTACAAGGTAAAGAAACTGATCATAGGAGCTGGACCAAAGCTATGTATTGGTTTCTATTCGGTGCCCACTAATTTAATCCAACTTTAAAACAGGTTGTGCCCTAGCTATTTAAAAGAATTCTATAACTAAGAAAATGCTGGTTGTGTTCTGGGTGGTAAACTGGTGATCAATCCTAGTTTATACTTATTTCACAAATAGTTAGGTTCCATTCCCTTTATTAATCCATGATTGTAAACCACAAGAATCTGAGGGTAGGTGGTTCCATGGTACCTATGGGTAAAAAAGACTAGTCCTAAAGCCTGCCGTTCCTCCACCTGTTATCATTATCCACACAATAACAATGTTTCGACCTGCTCAGATTTAGTTTCCCGAAAATATACAGAGGAAAGGATATCTAAAAAGATTGTCTGAAAAACAACTACTGGGTAGATGCACTACCATTTCCCAGGAATGTGCAAAAGTTTTTTGGCATTGGTGACATGTAGTGTCTTCTGAGATGTTCCAGATAGGTGGCCTCTCTAACATACTCACCCGTCGTGAATATAACGATACTATTCTTCCATGGGGGGCAACTCCAACCAAGTAAAGAAATGAGAGAACAAACAAACCAGAAAAAAATAGTGCCAGGTGAAGAAACAATTAGAGGTCCATTGTCAGAGAAGGACAAGCTAAAGGAAACTCAGAAATATCCCCATGGGAGTCCTCTGGCAGGGAAAGTTATTGTATGAAACTAGAGGTTATTCACTAACTAAGTTATATTTCAAATGTTTAGCAATTATTTCCTGAGCTACTCACTAAAAAATTCAATACACAATTAGCTATCAGTACATTTGACCTGAATTTTTATTCCACTTTGTAAAATGCCAAGTCATATTACAAGCACTGAATATCACAAATGTGGCTCTGATTTTGACTTTTTTAAAATCCAAAAGGAAAAAGATGGGCCACAAAGAAAAAAAAAAAATCCCGGCTTATCTCTGGACGTGCAAATGGAAAGGGGAAGAAGAAAAAGCCAGGCCTGGAGAAGTGTCTGAGAGATACTTGTGAAATTAGACTTTTTTTTCTAAAAGGCCTCCTGCACCACTTAAACTGTTAACAGTTGGCAAAACAAATCAGGAGAAGACTCCCATTTTAAAGTGCAGTCATTAGAGAACTTTAGGGTATGGTTGATGATAATAGATATGCATGTCCTGACTGTGGTTATCCATAGCTTGGAATGTTCTATACACTTCAGAAAATCAGGAAGCCAGTTAAAACCATAATTCTTCTATGACAGCAGTGATGGATGAGCTGCCAAGTGATTGTCAGAGCACCAAAGAAAGACCCTACTATCGGGCATCAAATGTCATTGGCAAGCATCAATGTGCATTATTGCCTTTCATGTGAGGGCTAGGTGTATCAAAACATTGGTAAAAGTGGTGTTTTTTAAAAATATATGTGTGCGTGTATATATATTTATATTATTTGTCTACCTTTCTCTAGTACTTGGCAGAGAAGGCTGTTTTTCATACTAAATAAAAGTACAGGTTGGGAATTAGACCAACCAAATATGGATGCTGGGTATGCGTCTTACTAAGGAAACTCATTCAACCTCTCTATTTCTGTTTTTCTATCTGTAAAATGAAGATAATAATCCTTCAGAGGGTGTTGAAAAAATTAAACTACATATATATGTAGTTTATATACATATATATTTCAACACCTTCTGATTATATACAACCTTCCTTACTGATTTTTATGTGTGTGTGTGTGTGTGTACACATATAATTAAACTGCCTAAAGTTTAATTAACACAAGATTTGAAAGGTGAGAGTGAAGCAGTAGCTATTGCACTTTGAAGGGAGATGCGGGGCCCCAGGCACCGTGCGGCTCACGCACACCCTCACTGACCTCTGACCCACCTTGCTGGCACAGAAAAGCACTCCAACTCCCACCACATCTCCTCCTTCAGCTTCTCCAGGCCCTGGGCCAGATGCGTGTGCAGATCCACGGTGAAGGGCGCCAGATTCTCCTACAGGTTACCCACATTGTCAAGGTCGGAGATGGTGAGAGACAACCGTGGGTTATAGCTCATCTTTGTGGGTCCCTCATGACCTTGCTGTCATTCACATCCATACTTCCTTCCTGACTGTGTGTCTGGCTGAACCGTGGCAGCTTCCAGCTAAACACTAGATGTAGACATGACAGCCTGCACAGCTCCCACAATTACAAAAGTCTTAACCTCAAAATAAATTTGTTATTCTCTGTCAAAACCCAACTGATACAACCTGGTAGTTATGTGACAAAATGTTCAAATGAAGCTACTTCAGAGTCAGTGGTACCTTGTTTGGCTGAGGCTTCCACTGAGACTGCAACTCAACCTCCCCATCGACCCCATCCAGCTTCCCTCCCTTCCACAGGTGTTGATCCCATGGGCACTCCCCAATATACCTCCTGTACACTAACACTGTCTCAGTTCCCAGGGAACCCAATTTGTGACACCTTGTCCTCACCACCCCCAGCACAGGGCCTGGAACAAGATACTGTTCGGTACATATTGGTTGGTTAAACACAAGACATGGATGGGAAGGACTCCAATAGTCCAGACACACTGAAAGAAGAGAGGGACAAAGCTGGGGACTGCTGCTGAGCTGCCTCAAATACTTGACTAAATCTCTAGAAGACTGTAGACATGTTGTTCCAGAGTTACACAGACAAATACACTCCTTACGAACCCTGGAAGTTGCTGTTGATCCTAGCCAGTAGCTCCTTTGAGATGATTTAATTATGGAAGGACACACAGACTGGCTGAAGAAACCAAATTCTGCCCTAGGTAACTCATGTTTCTGAAAAACAGGTAAATTAATCAAAACTTCTATGAGAATTCTTTTGCAGGGGCAGGGGTGGGCATCTGGATGGAGAATTTATTCTTAAATGACAACAGAAGGAGAGGACATTCAAGGAAGAGCCAAAGCCAAAAAAAAAATGTGTTTTTTATATTCCAGAAGTGAAAAGAAGTTCAATCTTAAATTCACAACAGAAAGTGATGGAGGATGAGGTGGGAGTCTTAAAGGAAGTGGTTAGTTGTAAAAATAATCAGTATCAAAATACCTTAAATTGTCATTCAAGTTAACAATAGCATTTACTTACAAATCACAATACGTATCTTTAAATTTTTGTTCCATTTTCCATTAAAATCATTAAATTCACATTTCCTGAATCTCTCCCTCTAAATCTATTCCACTCTCAAAGATTGAGTTATTTTCTCAGCACTTTAGGCTCAGATATTTTCTCACTTGTCATTTAATGGGAGAAAGTACTTCTATTAATAAGGGGAAGGTATGGAATATGATAGATGGGTGAAGGCTAAGTTTTGTCGTGATACATAAGCAACAGAAACCAGTATACAATGGTCTGATTCCAAATATTGTGAATCCTGCTGGAAGATAAATGTTTGCAAAATAACTTACCTCCTTCTAGGAATGTAAAGTATAGAGGCTTACTTTGAAAATTTCCAGCATCTTGCCCATGTGGTTGCATCCAGTAAGGTAAACAGCATTCATTTTATCTGCATTATACCAGTTACCAAAATCTAAAATTATTTTATTACCAGGGGCTGGGGGAGAGGGGTGGTGAGTTGGTTAGATGTCAGTTAACAGATACAAAAATCTCAGACAGGAGGAATAAGTTTGAGAGATCTATTGTATAAGATGCTGACTATAGTTAATAATAATGTAGTATATTCTTGAAAACTGCTAACAGAGTAGATTTTCAATGTTCTCACTACAAACAAAAAAAGTGAAGTAATGCATATGTTAATTAGCTCAATTTAGCCATCTCACAATGTATACATATTTCAAAAGATGTGCATGATAAACATATACAATTTTTATTTTTCAATTAAAAACAAAATAAAATTATTTGTGCTTATTTAACTATTTATATCTGTCTCCTGACCTAGAATATTAATTCCATGGGGGCAGAAATCATGTTTTTACTGTTGTTGTTCCCCCTTTTTATCCCCAGCACTTAGCACAGTGCCTCTCTCACAGCTGGCACTCAATAATTAACTGGAGAATAAAAGTGAATGAATGGTAAATAATAGTGAACTGAAAAAAAAGCCACTTTGGAGGACGTTAATTACATTGCTAGAGACACTGATGGAACTGTGTTGGAGCCATTGAAACTTTAACTCTTTGTTACTCCTGGTCTGGTGGAATGGTGAAAAGTCATATCCATTCACCTCTCACATGCTCCTTGTGCCAATGTCAAATACCATCCCCATCAACAGGATAGAGATGAGGAAAGGGGGGATGAATTATAAATTAACTCATTTGGGGAGTTAGGGTTCTTTGGTGGCAAGTAACAGAAACCCAGTGACTGACTTTAGCAACGGAGAATTAAATTACCAAAACAAACTAAAACACAATAAAACAAAAACCATCCAAACAAACAAAAGCATTGTCAAGATTTTGCTTAGAATACATTGAATTTGCCAATTCGAGGAAAACCAACGTGTTGACTATATTGAAACTCTCATCTATGAAAATTTATCTCTTCATTAAAAGGTATTTTATAATGTATTTCAACAAGTTTTCATATTCTTCTCTGTAAAAGTGTTACATGTCTTTTGTTAAATTTATTTCTAGATTTTTCTACATACCCATACCCATATATACACACAAGTATGTGTCAATTTTTAAATAATATTATTTAAAAATTGTATATTCTACTGGCTATTTGCTGGATACATGACAATTAAATTGAACGAGGTACATTGATTTTGTATTCTATATCAGCCAGGAATAGGTATGTAACAAACCACCCCAAAGTTCAATGGCATGTGTTTTTGTGTCTCTGTTATGAGAAGAGAGGATATATAAAGTCTTCTACGTCCATCAAACATGAACTCTTTGGTCTACTGTCTTGTACAGAGTATGAATCTGAGTAACTGCTAGGTTGCTATAATCCTTCAGGCAAATTGTTACATCTAAGTGAGCTGGGACATGGAAGATTGCATTTTCCAAAATAGCCACAATAATATCTCCCAACCCTCCTGCTCTTTTACCTTGTAACCTTACCACTAACTCAGTAAGAGGTGGCACCTGTTTCCTTTCACCTTGAATTTGGGTGGGCCTCTGACTGCTTTGAGTAATAAAGTATGGCAGCAGTGACACACTGTGACTTCTGAGACTAGGTCTGAAAAGATGACACAGCTTCTGCCTTGTTCAGCAAGACACCCCCATTTAAAGCTCTGAGCCACCTTAAGGTCTTCAAGCTTAGGAGGAAGCCAAGCCCCATGGAAAGACTGCACACAAATGTTCAAGTTGATGTACCCAGCCAAGGTTCCAGACAAAAACCAACACCAACATCCAGACAAGCAAGCGAAGAAGGCATCTTTGGAAATAGACTCTCTACCTCCCAGCCATTTGAGTTTTCTCATTTGAATGCCCTGACAGCACAAAGCAAAGCAATCCATCCCCACTATTCCCTTATTGGATTGCCAAACCAAAGAGTTTGGGGGCATAATAAAATCATTGTTATTTTACACCACTAAGTTTAGGACGGATTGCTACACAACAATAGTAAACAGAACAGGATTTAATCAAATCATTCTGAGACCTCCAGTAATTGGGGTCTAAATCCCTATTTCTAAATTCTGCTTCAAAGTAAATCACATAAGAGTAAGGCTATACAGAATGCTGGTATCTAAATTCCAGCCTAGTAGCTTGAGAATGAGAGGACTCATTTGCACTCAGAGTGATGCACAATTCAGAATCAGGGCTTGCCCACTTGGGGCAATGTCTTTTCTGAGATCTCTATTTTTTCAGTCAAGGTTATAACACCTTTCCAGCTACTTTAAAGTACAGGATCAAGGGAGCCTACAAGAGCAAGGAGGGAAGGGGAGGGGAGGGGAGGGGAGGGGAGGGGTTACCTGGTTAGCTGAGTTGGATAAAGCGTGGGTCTGATAACACCAAGGTCCAGGGTTTGATCCCTGTGCCAGCCAGCCACCAAAAAAAAAAGGAGGGGGGGCAGAGGAGCCTGCAGAAAAGATACCCATGCCCACTGAATCTCTGAGGAATTGTCACAGCCAAACTGAGCCTGGTTCAGTCATTTTAGCTTCATTTTGTGTTTCCTAAAAGTATGCTTTGCTCAGCTGCTTTTGTGATTTGCTTTCTTACCAGAGAAACACACACACACACACACACACACACACACACACACACACACACACACGGGGAGGCTGTCAAAAACACCCATTGTGTTGAATAATTAATTGCTCCCCAAAATACAATTCGGCTGACAGAAGCCGCACTGAATTCAAACCTTCTATTGTCTTGCATTTTCTCATGTTGACTGCTCCTTTGGGGGCCCTAAAGCATCATTCCTCTAACTTTTTTCTCTGACTGAGACAAGGACAAAAACATCCACAATTCTCCTTGTTACATTTCCCACTTTCAAAGGAAATGCTTAGAATATTACCCTAGTAAATTCAGAAGATTTTCTTTAAAGTGTTATTTCTTATTTCCAACATAAGTAATTCACACAACTATAAAAGCCTGGGTCACCCTAAATGTTGATCAAGTGCTAAAAAGACATTATTTGAATGTAAAAATCTGAAGTTGCTGAGTAAGTTGTGGAAGAGTGCCAAAAGAATCCTTTGAAGGGAAATGTCTCTCCTGTCTTTTCCTGAACTTGCTTGTTTTCGCTCTGGATGGAAGATGCAAGTGTCTCTGCTTCACAGTTTGAGGGACTTTTCCTTACAGGCAAGAATTCTAGCTGTCAGAACCCCAGGATAGTAGCACTAATTCAAAAGGCCTCATATTGGGAGACATATACATCCCATGTAAAATAAGATCACAAGTTCTTTGTGTAACCTGCTGACAACCACATTTGCCTCCTTCTGAAATAAGAGGCCATCCTATCTTTTTTAGAGGTGTGCTTATTTCTAAAAACCAAACCCAGGTCACTTCTTTTAATGGGAATGTTCCAGCGGCTTACAGCTTTGCTCTGAAGTCTTTCAAATCTCACAGAGGTGGGAGAATTACTACAAAAGGAATCATAGTACCAGGAAACTCATGTCCTGTAGAGATAGTGACTCCATGCGTTAGCTAATTCCCAGAGATGTCCCTCAGCAATCTCTCACTGCCTTCTTTGTACGTACCACTTCTGCATGCAGACATGGAACTTATACCATCACCCCTTGAGTCTGCTGAATTTTCTATTGCTTTGTCTAATAGAAGTGGAGAGAAAGGTTACATGCAGGAGGACTGAGGTACAAAATGTCTAATGCTTATCAGCTCTGTGACTCATCAAATCATTGAACTTTCCTGAATCTCAGTAAAGAGAAGGTAATACTTATGTCACATTGTTGCAAAAATTAAATGAAATAACTGCCTCATTTATTTTGGTTTATTGAGCACCTACTGTGTGTCGGATATTGAGGATACAATAAATAAGTTACGAATGCCAACATGCAAGAGCCCACAGCCTAGAAGAAGACACATGTAAAATCTCTGAACTTAGTCCTGGAGCGTGCCTTGAAAAATAATAATAATAATAATATGGTCCTTGAGTTGTGCAGGCACTAAGAGGCTATAAGAACTATAAGTCATAGTTCTTGCTCTTAAGAAGCTCTTAGTATAGTTAAAAATCTAGTACTAACACTAACTAATACTAACTATATTGTATTCTAAACTGTACAAATGCTGTCCAGGACATTTATAAACTGGAAAATACAGTGTGGAGTAGTCTTTCAGTGCATGATGCAGATAAGAGTGAGCCACACTGCAGTAGGACCCACAGGTTTTGCAGAAGCAGTGAAGTGGGAAGCCGATATTTCTGGAAAGGAAACAAGCTAAGTGATGACTAGAGCCAAAGTGTCAACAGAACTTTCTGCCACAGTGGAAATATTCTGTGTCTGTGCTGTCCAATGCATCAGCCTCTGGCCACACATGGCTACTGCACACTGGAATGTGGCCAGTGTGACTGAGGAACTGAATTTTCAACTTATTTAACTATAATCAATTTAAATTTAAATAGCACAAGTGGTTAGTGGCTATGTTGGATGATACATGCCCAAAAGATTTGGGGAAGACCCACCTTGACTCTTTCTTTTACTCTCAGAGATGTTACCCAAGTTCACATATTAATATTAGTCTCTTGCCATTATTCCACTGCAACTATCCACTCTGAGGTATAAAACAGACATGAAAATAGTGTTCCCCTGCCACATAATTCCAGGGAACTTCATAAGTTGCCAAAGCCTATTTGCACATCCTCATTCTAGGTTTATCTGAACCAAATGTTTGTCCCTTTAATGGAGTGTCTTTTCTTATAAAATCCAGAGAAGAAGGGGTGGAGTGGGGAAACAGCCAGCAATGAAGAAGACAATGACAGAAGGTACATTTGCCAGAAAGCTTTTAGTATGTTTCAGTTTCCTTGGTTACAGGTAATAGAGAAAGGGGGAAGAAGGGGGGCAAAAGCATTTGAAGCACAAATAGCTGGAATAAGAGACCAGACAAAGGACTCAAAGCTCAGAGTAACATTTAGGGCGCTAGCAAAGCAAAGTGGAAAAATGAGGCAATTATTCTGATGGTCCAAAGCAGAATGAAATTTTTCACGTGGAAACCACCAGATAATTCCAAGTGAAAGGCTTTTTTGGGTTATTGTTTTATGTTGAGTTGAGCTGATCACTAGAGTTTATTTTCTCAATATACCTTTTAGTAAAGCTAGAAAGAAAAGTGCAGATGGACCTATTAGGAGTTGGAGTCTGCCTATGATGAATCTGATGGAACCCTCATCCCTTGAGAAACTAAACCAAAGCCAAATGGGAAAAACAGAAAAGAATAGAGTACACACAAATTCTGAAGCCCTGAGGGACTTAAGCCTAGATTTTTTTTCCAAGGGACTTTGAGTGATGCTTTATATCTAGTTGTCAACACCGGGTTTAAGAAGGCATGAGCTGGGGTAGCTGGGGTTGGGAGGGGGCGGAGGTTGTAATTCTAGCAGCTGCAGCCACAGCAGCTCCCATCCACATTACTGCTTCAGTTTGCATTAGTAGGCACTGGCAGGCTGTTCTTTCATGACTTGTCCTAATCCTCTCGCAGTAGGCCTAAGAAAACGTCTCATTAGAGTGTGGAAAACATGCATATGGATGCCCTGATTCAGGGAAATGGCTCTGAAGGGAAAGTGCATTCATCAGATCAATTAGTGAGAGCGTGGAATAAACCTAACAATAAGAAATAGACTCCAGCATAAGTTTGAATGTGTTTCCTTGGATTCTAAATGCCTCTCTGCCAAGACCCAGCAGATCTAGAAAATGAGACTAGGTGCTATAGAATACTACACTCGGGAAAACTCTCAAGTGATGAATTAACCTCCGTGTAAGGCAAGCAGCTGAGCCAGCTTTGCTCCCCGGCAGGTTAAAAGTCTGAAACAGTGGAGCAAGGCTCTCTAAGTGTACATTAGCCACAAAAGGATCCCCCCACTGTTCAGCACATTGTGCTGGAGCAATCGGATTTCCAGAAATAGACTCGCCCTAATCCCTTTTTATATTTTCCAAAGCTGAACCTGAACTTTCAAGGGGCTTGACTTTGCTTTTATTTTTCACTCTTCTTTTCATAGGTGATTGAATTTCCTAGTGTTGCTTTCAGATCAGATGTTATTTTGGGCCCAACTCAAAGAAAGCCATCCGTATACATTGAGAGGCAGTGGGTGGCAGAAAAGTTCAGCTTCATTCCTGATTAAGCAAAGAGACACATCAGGGGGTGTAGGAGAAGGTGGGGAACAAAAACACTAAGGGCTCCAAGGTCATAGAAAAGTACAAGTATTTGACTACATAGGCTAATGCTCAAAGTCTACTAGGCTTTAAAGAGAGATTTGCAGTCTTTTAAATACCAGAGCTATTGTTCACATTTGCTATCATCACAAATAACATATTCAATTATTACACCTTAAAATTAAAAATTTTAACAATAGAAGCAGTAGAAAGTCACAATGGAAAAGTATCACTTGATGTAATGGAGGAATTCTTGTGGTTAAATCTGGATTAACCTTCTCTCGGTGGCATAGCAACTCCAAGTTCATGACACACCCTCAAAACCTCTTCCCACCCTCTTCCTGACCTCTCCCCTCTCGTCCTTCCTGTCACCTGCCAGAAATACAGCAGGAAGTATTTTTTGAACCCAAGACCCTCAGCAAAACCATTTGCCTAATTGTCTCACTTAATTTTTAAAACACCATGAGAGAAAATTGGGACTCAGGCAGATAAATAACTCGCCCAAGAATAGACAGCTTATAATCAAATTTGTCTGATTATAAAGTTTACACTCAAAAGCTTTCTGTGTGACCACAAGGAGAAAGGAGCATTTATTTTAAATTCAGCGTTTGAAGATTTTGATGTAATGACATGAGGAGGGACGTTCTAAGGCACCCCAAGTCATTATTTTCTTCTTTATTGGTTCCAATGTGTATTAGAGAAACAATATAATTTTAATTTACTCCCCAGGGTCTAAATAACAAAACACATTGGCATCTTTAACTTGCTGAAATAGAGTTTAAATTATTTTTTGTCATCCTTTCCTTGTCTGGAAGTCTAGCTCCTCGGTAAGCACCTGGCACAGCACCCACACACACGCTGCAGCGTCACATCTCAGGGGCCCCTCCCCTCCAAGCTCCCAACTTGGATCCCAGGCAAACAAAATGTATTTGTGCTTTGGTAAAAAATAACAACAGCAACAACAGAAGAAAAAAAAAAACATAGCAGTCCACCCACACATCTGTTTCATGGGGCTGAAATCAAACGAGGTGAATAACTGAAAACTGGCTTAATATAGTCAGCAACCTAGAGTTTTTTTAAAAAAATAATTTTTCACCTACTTTACACATTCCAATGAAAACATCTGAGGTGTCACTGAAGATGTCTTAAAACAAATTTAAAAATACTTAAGGCCAAAATGTGTACCTGATTTTTTGTCACATCCTATCTTATCTTCCAGAGAAACTTGCAGAGATAATGTATGACCCAGTATTTGGCATTTCTTGGTAACCAGGTAGTAGACCCAAGATTTTTTTTTAAATTCTCTTTTCCTGAGCCACCCTTAAGATGACAAAATATGACACCAAAATGCTATTATCCAAGGCGTGGAGGGAAAGGTTTGTGGATGATTTTTATTTTTATCAGTTTTATTGATCTCTATTTTCTGTTTTCTAAATGATTGCCTTGCTTATATTTTTAAAGGTTGTTTTTAGAAAGGAAATTAAAAGGCTGCATGTTAAATAAATAAATACATACATACATGCATGCATACATAAAGCACACCAAAAAAAAAATCTGGTCTGGGTGAAACTATTTCAGAGATTGCTGGAAAAAAAATATTTTTTAACGGCTTTATTGGATTCATATAATTCATGGGCTTCTTTGCCTTTAGGTATTCAAAGCTCAGGCATTTATATCGTGCAGGGTAAATCCCTCTGGAGCAGAAGGCAGGCTATCTGTTTTCTAAATCCCAGCAAGTCCATCCAGAGGTGGGATGACCTTGGACAGATCATTTAACCTCTCCAGATCTTGATTCACTTATCAGAAAAAAGAAAGATACACTGGATACACTCTAAAGACCTCTTGCAGTCCTAACTGCACTCAAAATCTAATGCAATATGTCATACTTAAACTGCAATGAATGATGCTGCTGGAGGTAATTAGGTATCTTTTGGGATTACAAGATGGTAAATGGACGCCTGGTTCTCTCAAAGGATATTATTCTCCCATCTGCTACTCCCTTGGGCCAGTGTAATAATCATTAGTCCTTCCTGGGTTTGTTCTCCTCTCTTTTATTGCACATATAGTTTGAAAATGATGGACACTCTCCTCTCCCTTGCTGGTAACAAGGCACACATTATTCTTTGTCCTCTCACCATTCCTACAGGCAAATAGCCGTCAATTTTTACCTGCTGGAAAACACCACAGAAAGTCAAAAGTACTCAAAAACAGAATGGTTAGACCGGATATCATAAATGCTATGATAGCATGTAGCTGGGGAAGGCCATTTCTATACAAACTTGCTAGAAAAGGCCTCTCTGAGGACGAAAGATGTGAGCAAAGACGTGTTAAATAATTAGACATAAGAACATCAAGGAGAGTTTCCCAGGTGGAAGGAACAGCATGTACAAAGGTCCTGATGTGGGAAAGAGATTGCCATATTCCATGAACTTAACGTAGGCAAATGTGATCATCTGGGAAGAAAAGTACACGAAATGGGGTTGGAGAATTAGGAAGGCCTGGTTCACAGGACACATTGTAGTCTGTGCTAAGGTGTGCTGCTAAGTGCAGCCAGAGCCATTGAACGGGGTAGGGCATGATCTGACCTAAGCATTTGAAAGAAGAGGTGCTCTGGCTGTTGTAAGGGAAACAGACGTTCAGGGTGAGGGACAGCAAAAAACAAAGTGGGAAGAACTGTGGGAAGAGACCTGCAGGAAGAGCCCTGCAGTAGTTCTGAGAAGAGCTGACTGGACTATGATGGTGGCAGAGGAGATGGAGGAAGTGGATACTGAACCATATTTTATTTATTTATTTATTTATTTATTTATTTATTTATTTATTTATTTATTTATTTATTTATTTATTTTGTCGATATACGTTGTGCTGATTATTGTTCCCCATCACCAAAACCTCCCTCCCTCCCCCCCTCCCCCTCCCCCCCAACAATGTTCTTTCTGTTTGCTTGTCGTATCAACTTCAAGTAATTGTGGTTGTTATATCTTCTCCCCCCACCGGTTTTTTTTTTTTTTTTTTTTTGTGTGTGTGTGTGTGTGTGTGTGTGTGTGTGTGTGTGTGTGTGTGTGTGTGTGAATTTATATATTAATTTTTAGCTCCCACCAATAAGTGAGAACATGTGGTATTTCTCTTTCTGTGCCTGACTTGTTTCACTTAATATAATTCTCTCAAGGTCCATCCATGTTGTTGCAAATGGCAGTATTTCATTCGTTTTTATAGCCGAGTAGTATTCCATTGTGTAGATGTACCACATTTTCCGTATCCACTCATCTGATGATGGGCATTTGGGCTGCTGAACCATATTTTGAAAGTAGAAACAATAGGATTTGTTAATGCGATAGATGTGGGCAGGGTGGGTGTGTGGAGGGGAGTAACTCAGAGAAGCAGTGATGACCCCGGGGTTCTGACTCAAGTAACAGAGAGCTGGGAACTTTAATGAGATGGGAATTCTAGGAGAAAAGTCTGTTGTGAAAGCAAGACTATCTGTGTATAGATGATATTCAAACTGAAAAGAGATGAGCTGGAACCAATACCAGGGGATTGTCACATTTATAATGGAGAGTGAGAAGAAACAAAGAGGTCAGAGGAAAAGCAAGAGAGCTGTTGTCCTGGAACCCAAGAGCAGAGAATATTTCAAGAGGAAGAAATAGTAAACTGGGTCTAATGCTACTCAGAAGTTTGGTGAAATGAAATTAGAAAAGTGACCATTGGAAGTAGCAACATGTAAGTCATCAGTGGCCTTAACAAAAGCAATTTTGAGGGCACACTAAGGAAGTCACACTAAGCTAGTGTGCTGAGCAATGAATGGGAGGTGAGAAAGCAAAGGTGACACACACACAATCCTTGGTTTTAAGTTTTGAATAGGAAATACATTAACATGACCCAAAATTCAAACAGTACAAAAGAGTATGCAGGAAGAAGTGTCCCTCCCATGAGGACCCCTAAGCCCCACCGTTCTTCCTAAGGTAAGCAATTTTTTGTTGTTGTTTTTTGTTTTGGTCCTCACTGGATTTCTTTAAAGAAATTGGTGTCTGTCCATAGCATAGTTTCCTGCTCTTCTGAAGTCTCAATGGTTTAAATTTAAAAAGGAGAAAAATGAAAGACGAAAAATAAAAAAATAAGCAAAACCAAAAGGAGGGGGAAAACCCAAACAAAACCTTCACATTGAAAAGAGAGCTTGTCTTTTTTGTTTCTTTCTTACACAGGTGGCAGTGTACAATCTACACAATCCCATTCTTTGCTTTATTCAACTAAAAACATATCTGAGATAATTCCATATCACTACTGTTTTTTTTATCATTTTAAACCTCTATAGCATTCCACTGAATAAATCCAACTGTTCATTTAATTAGTCCCTATTTGACCTTCTGCCATTACAAACAGAACAGCAGTGAATATCCTCATCTACTCATTTATCATTTTATAAATATGCCAGTGTCTCTACAAAATAACCTTAGAAGTGGAATTGCTGCATCGAGGAGTGTGTGCCTTGGTAATTCTGATAGCTGCTCCCAAATTGATTGCCATAAAGATTGTCCATCCACCAGCAGTGTATGAGCTCCCCATACTCTTACCAAAGCAATACAGCAAACTTTGTGATCTTTGCCAATAAAATAGGTGAATAAGGCCTTTCAGTGTACATTCTTAAATGTTATATTGGCTTTCTTGTAATTTTAAATGTCTTGATTTTTTTGCTTCACTAAGTAAATATTTCTTAATCTTTAAATTGCAGTAAATTTTAAGTGAATACATATTGGTGTTGACTACTCTGTATTAATTTTGTCTAAGACATAGTGTGCTCTCAAACTATCTATAGATTCAAGACTTCTTTTATTTCTATAGAATTGTCTGAAGTTGTATCTTTAAATATTAGTTTTGTTTTATCATTTGCTTTCTTCTCTGGAGACTCACTTTTTGCAAATATTATATCTCCTAAGCCTACTTTAGGAGATACCTCATCCCTATCTTTTTTTCTCTGATACTTTACCAGTTATTTATTTTCACCTCCTTCTGTTTCTCGTTCTTGTCTTCTATGTCACTTACTATGTTTCAATCTATGTTTCCCTGTTCGTTGCTTTCAATTTCACATTCACTTCTTCGATGAAGAATTATCACTCTCCCACTTTTTTAGAGCTGTGCTAGCTCGTGCTTCCTCTTCTGCAATCTCGTCCTCTTTTTTCTAAATTCTTCCTTTTCTACTTTGTGCTCTTATGATATGGAAGTGAGAGTTTCATTATGTTTTTCATAATATATGAAGAAATGTTTACACACAATTTTTATCTGCTCCCTGGCACATTTTCTTGCTAGTATATTTTTCTATCCATATTCTCAATTTTGTATTTGTATTGTTTTTCTTTAGCTTCTGTTTTTGTTCTTTATTTATTTACTCATCTTTGAATATTTTTTCTAAAGCTATTGGTAAAATGATTATGGAGGAAGGGACAGGACTTTGTTCCAAACTAGAGGAATTTTCCTTATGACCTACAGTGATGAAAATTCTTCGAGCCTTTACTTGTCCCCAGCCAATGGAGCTGAGCAGCTTTATGAAAACTCACAGTGTAGAGTCTCTCCCCACTAATCTGCCTCACTCACGGTTTCCTGCAAGTATGGATTATCTCTGTGACATGCTTTGATCAGCACAGACTTCAATTTCTTTTTTTTAATTTTTTATTAGCATTTTCATTGTTACAAATCATATGTATTCTTTATGCCCCTTATCCAATCTTTCCCCTTACCCCTCCCCTCTAATAACCATAAGTTTGTTCTCTCCATCTGGTAGATTAACTGTTCTCTGAGCACAAACTTCAATTTCAAAACCAAACCACGTTAAGGGAGGCTTCACTTCTTTCACCTGCTTCCCTTGTTGCGGGAAGGGATTGGATTTTGAACTTCAAGAAGGACCTCTCAGCTTGGAAAACGCACTCTGGTGCTCTCTCCTGAGATCTACAGCTGTGGTGTCTTTGCTCCTCTTTCCCCCTTGCTCCTCTTTGATTGTCAGTGTCTTTTGTCAGCCCTCTCACGTGTTTCATGATTTGTGTTTCTGTTGTTTTTCAGTAGGAGTTTCATTTTTATTGTCCCTTTCTTGGTGGGGGTGGGGGGTCAGTTTTTACAATGGAGTCATGCTGGCTTTTCTGATCTTGTCAAACCAGAAGTTTAGACAATTCTTTAAGAGGTTTGACTGTGAACAGAAGCTGACAATGGATGCAGCTGGGGGAGGATGTGGGCGTTAATGAAGAGTTTTTGTTCTGATAAAGGATCCAAAGGTTGTTGGTGGTGTTGGTGGAGGAGAATGATTGAGTGAAAGAGAAAGAATGATGATGTAGGAGAGAAAGAGGAGTGAGAGACAGACCAAAGTCTGTGAGAATTTTAGCCTTTCCCAGATATAATAGCAGCAAAGACAGAGACATGGGGCTGATGCAGGGATGCTTACAGATATGGTGGAAGATACGTGAGGACATTCCCACCTGAGGATTGCCATTTTTCATTGAAACATAACCTGATGACATCAACTGAAAAGGAGGAGGGAAAAGAGGGAGAGTCATAGAGAAGATGGTAGGAAACAGTTCTCTTGGAAGATGTATAATTTCTAGAGAAACATTGTTGGACATATTGAAATCAACCTCAGTGTGCATAATTGCTTTTATGTTGAAGTAGTTTTTTCCCCAACTTTTAAATGCTAGAATTCTTATGAAGATAACTTACCTATCAATGCCAATAAAATTTTCCTTGGTGGGCAAGATTTGAAGCAAAGCAGAAGTGTGTTCCTGGCAAGGGAAATGCAGTGAACATAAAAGCTCACAAACGGGATGCCAAAGAGCATGGACAGGTGTAATGGAAAATATTTTAAACCACATTTTAGACTCTTGATCCTTGTTCATTAAACCACCTACTTCCAATGTGATATTACCAACTACCTGAATGCAAAAAACATATTATGGCAATATGCAATGCAGACATGTACAGAAGTCTTGAGCTGCTACTGATGTCATGCTGACCGTGATTTTTTTAAAAAGCAGCATATTTTATTGTCCAGTATTCTATGAATGGCACTCAAACACATCTTCAATAAAATTGGTGTTCATAATTTTGATCCTGAAGTGCCCTAAACTACCTTATGGATATTCAGAATTAAATTAAATGTGCTCTGTTTAATATAGTTTTAATGCTTTATTTTAAGTCTTTCCAATGTCTATAAGTCAAGCAGGTTACATGTGATATATCAAATAATATCATAATATCATGAATATTATACATGAGAATAGTCTATCAAACAGAGTATCTGATTAACCAGAGTATTCCATTTCATGACTAGAAAAAAAAAAGAACATAATTCTATATATGATAACTATAATATTAAAAGATATCTCCAATTTTTTGTTTCCTCAAAAGTGGAGGATTTAGGATTCCTCACCTTGAATCTAGGTGGGCTTGCAATTGCCTTGACCAATAAATTATAGCAGATCATTGATAAGTTTTTAGTGTCTATATTCATTTGTTTTGTCTGAAAGCAAACACGGGGTTTCTGCATTAGAGCCCGACTATTGTTATTATTATCTGCTGCAATAACCATGTTCCATTCTCCCCCTTCAGAGAAATGTGACTTCAGCCGTGTGGTTACACCTGTACTTTCCATCTACTGGGAAAATGGAACAATCTGGTCAGGCTCCCCTCTCCTCAGAGCCAGTTCAGGGCAGTTCAGTAAACACTGTGTGTGGGGGTAGAGTACATGTGCCTGCAAGGTGGCACCACTTTGGCTGGTTTTTACTGCCTCGGGCACCCACCCTGCGCAGCCATGTTTTTCCAGATCTGCAGCTTCCAAGGACAATGTGGCCAGTTACCTAGCTCATAGACCTGCGTGAAGGGGTCTGGTGACCCAGCCTGGCATGTGAAGTGTTTGTGACCCAGTCTGTGAATGGGTTTGAGAGGTCTGGGAGCTCCAGACCCAGCCCTAGCTCAACCATCAGCCCATTCGGTGCAGGATTACTGACAGGTAAAAGAGCCACGAAAACTAGCATGGTTGCCTAGCTTTACAATTGGCATCACAAACAGGATTAAGAGCTAGACAAGTAACACTGTGAGGATTTCAGGCCTTAGCCATAGCTTAGCAGTAGCCCTTGTCGTAGCCAGACAAATTGGCAAAGTCAGCAGGATTCCGACAAATTGGTATAGTTTGCAGGATTATGCCACATTTGGCGTAGCCTGTGACAGGAGTCTGAGCAGATACAGGAGGTGAAAGCCCTTGGAAGAAGGAGGAAATGTGGCTATTTGTGAATATGCTGTGCCCTATGGCCACCTTTCTGTTGATCAGGACCTGGTTGCTGCATACTGTGCTGCAAGGCAGCATAAATCTGGTACTATGGCAGAAAACCCCTTGGGAGGGTGAAGAAATGTGGCTGTGTTTGAGTGTGTGGTGCCTAGTGGCCACTTTTCTGCTGACCAGAGCCTGGCTTTTGCTCGCTCTACTGCAAACTGATCAAGAGCTGATGCAGAAAGCAGAGTTGTTAGTGGATGATGTGCAGCTACTGGAAGATTCGAGGCAGAAAGCAAAGTCGTTAGAAGCACGGATAAAGGTCCTGGAGGATGATGTGCAGCAACTGGCCACTCCTGCCCCTCACACCAGGGAAGACGACCAACCCAGTGGTGAGTTGGGGGAAACTGTGCATCTCCAGGCACGACCTGTTGTGCACATGAAATTGAGGCATGAGCAGCCTATGGGGCCAGACAGACAACTGGTGGTGCAGTTCACTAGCTATGTCCCATATACCCAGGTTGAACTGATTGAGTTGGGGAGACAGTTCAGGCAGAAACATGGGAAGACCGTGGCTGCTTGGCTGTTGTGGTTATGGGACCTAGGAGTGGATAGTGTAATGTGCTCTGTGAAGAGGGGGAGAAATTGACCTCCATCACCATGCACCCATCCCTGAGGCAGCAGCTGCAGAATAGCCGCAGATATGCACCGGGATGAGGTAATCACTCCTTGATGGACTGGATGAATGCAGCTGCTGAACCATGTGGACAAATGCTGGAGAACTGCCCAAGATTGTTAGTAAATGGCAAACGTATGCTGAGTTAGTTCAAATAATTTGAGAGCTGGGGATGCGGCAGTCCATGTTTAATGTGAACACTCGTAGCCCAGACGATGGAAACTTTACAGGCAGCATGAGAGATACAGTGCTGCAGAATGCCCCATCAACATCCTTTGGGTCACTGATGTCCATACTGGCCCCATACATTGGTCGTCCTATACATGAGGTAATGACCATGATAGCCAGCTTGGGTGAAGTAGAGGATTAGAAGACAAGCAAAAGGGGTCCGAAAGGTGGCTAAGACTAAACACCCAAAAATACTTGGTATTTTATCCCTAAGGGACCAAGCAAGACTAGCCATAAGCAGATGTGGCTTGACTTGCTTGCAGTAGGGGTTGATAAAAAGAAAATTGACCGGCAGCCAAATGCAGTTCTGTTTGCCAAACATCGGGAAACAGGTAGCAAGGTACGCTTGGTGGATTTAAAAGACTTTTTGGTTGATCCCGAGGAGGCAGATGAACTGTTCCATTCTGACTAGGGAGTAGGCCAAGGTACTTGTCTTTTGGGGGCAGGCAAGGACCGGAGGCCTCATGTTAAATTGGCAATATATTGGTCAAGGACGAATGTTCAGCCTGTTTTGGCATTGGTGGGAACAGGCACAGAATGTAGCCTGATATATGGTACTCCAGATAAGTTTCCAGGGGCCCCAGTTCATACAGATGGCTATGGAGGACATACTATTGAGGATCATTAGCCTCGCTGTAGCCTTGCCGTAGCAAGACACCATCCAAGAAGAATGGCCTTCCCACAGCTATGTGACTTCTGGGCTGGGGCATATAAATCCACACAGTTTCCGCTTTGTTTGCTGGAACACTCAAATTTTGATGACTGAGCCACGAGTCCAACTATCTTACAGAGCCATGCTGTGGGGAAGCCAGGCCACACAGAGATGCCACGTGTGGGCACACCTGCCGCAGACCTAGTCTTCGAGTCATTCTAGTCTAGTCATCAGGCGTGCAAGTGAACCAGTCTTGAGATAATTCCAACCACCATCCATCAAGTCACCTACAGCCTTTTCATCTCCCCAGCCAAGGCCCCAGGCACTCCAGACCAGAAACAACTCCTCCCCACTAAGTCCTACTAAATTCCTGACCCATAGAATCCAGGAGCACAGTAAAAATGGTTGTTTTAAGCTGCTAGATTTTGGCACAATTTTTTATGCCGAAATAGTAACTACAATAGTAATATTCAGAACAAGCAAATGAGTGATACACGTGAGGCAGTAATATATCTTTAAATTATGTCACCGTTATGTGTAAAGTGGTGGTGGAATTTTTAAAACAAGTATGATAGAATACTTGCTGTTCGATTCTGAAAAAGGCAGTTTATAGGGACAACTGTCTAGGACAAGTGGAAATAGAAGTGTTATTGATGACAGCATGATTATAGGCACTCTTCCCCAAAGACATCGTTTTCAGATTGGAATTTGTCAGAAGTGAAAAAAAAAAGGTTGTGAAATCTGGAAAATGTGAAGCTGCTTTTCTCATTTAGGAGAAAACAGTGTGACACTATGTAGCCTCCTGGTCTTTCACCAAACACACTTGCTTCCTTTGTGAGTAACAGTAAAGAGACAACTGGTCTATATATTATTGGAATGGCATCTGGTTAGCTGTTTTCATGGTTATTTCAAATTAAAATGTGTAGTATTAGCAAGTGCATATTTATAGAAGAATTAGGTGTATATATATACATAGGAGAAAATCAATTCAAAAACATTATCATAAATCTCCTAATTTATCAAATGGTAATATTTTTCTCTCTTTCAAATATTCCTAACACTCTACTAACACCTTTAATTTAGGGATATAAAATGCCTTGCCATTAAAGCCTGGCAAGAAAATATATACAATTAGAATGACTGTGTGCTAAAACATGTACTCATTCAAAGACAACACAGAACAGCAATCATTAGATTGACACAGAAAAGGCATTCTCTAGGATCTGGAACAACATACAGATAAATGCTTGCGTGATTATCACTGGGAGTGGAATTCAGACAGAGAAGGAGTTACTCACTTTCTGCATCATGAACACCTACAGTGTTCAATTTTTTTTTTTTTTTTTGGCTCCTGGCCGGTACAAGGATCGGAACCCTTGACCTTGATGTTATCAGCACCATGCTCTTCCAAGTGAGCCTGCCCAGGGTTCAATTTTTTTTTACAAAAAATGCATTTCTTTGGGGCTGCCAATTCAAACAAATTAATGGTTATAGGATGATTAAGGAAATCTGAATACTGACTGGATATTAAATGTGATATTAGTACCATGGTTATACTTTTTAAGGGTCTTATATTTAGAAATACACTGAAATATTTGCAGATGAAATAATATGTTTTGGATTTCCTTTCCAATAATCCAGGGGATGGGAGAAATGGATGGGAGGTTAGGACAAAAAAGATAGGATTACATCTTAATGATTATTGAAGAGGAGTGTTGAGTAAATAATGCTCTTTATTTTCCTATGTATGTGAAATTTCCAATGATAAAAAGTTTAAAGATTGCTTTTATAGATAAAAGTGAATAGAATATTTTTAAATAAATAATATATCCTTCCAATAAAATAAATAGAACCATCATAGATGATACTGTATAATAACATTTAGTGATCAAAAAAGATGCTGATATGTTGCTATCGTTTGATAAAAGCAGATTTCAAAATAAATGTATGCTTAAACATACATACATAATACATATAAAAATATTATGTAATAAATATAACATTATATCATAATAAATATATAGCATGCATTTATACATAAAATTAGGGCTAGAAAGAAATAAACCAAAATATTACTGATCATCTTTTGGTACTGGTATTACAGGTGATTGTCTTGTTCTTTTGTAATAAAGAAAAAGAAACATCTAAAGTTATGCAGAATAAATAATAATCTCAAGTGCACTGTTAGAAAGAGACACTAAAGGAATATTTTATTAAGTATGTTTTTCTTTTATTTGCTTATTTGCATATGTAATTTTTTCCTTTTAAAAGGCAGAAAAATTTTAGATTCAGTTATAGAATATATATATTATGTGCATACATTGCTACTCAGCATGCAATGATTCCAGCTGTTTCTAAAATACTGAGAGAAAGGATTATAAACTAGAAGTGTCTGCTATGATTGCTCCTGGAAAAAAATCACAAGCACATTTAACAGACATTTTTCATCTAATAATGTTTCTGATTTCAAGTCCAGAAGAAAGGGAGCAATTTTTTTAAGAAATGGAAATAAATTTAAGCTGGAAAATGTATTCTGATTTGTGTACTTTGATTTTGAGATTCAGAGATAGAAATGCAACCACGAGCCCACTATTTTAGGAATTAGCTAAAATGAAAATTAAGGCACATACTTATTGGTCGATTTGGGAAAATACTCTCAAATGCTACAAATGTAGAAGAGTTTCTAGTTTGAGGTCAAAGAAGGTTGCCCAGGATTTTTCCAAACCTCTCTATCAAAGTGTGGTGACAAGGCCTCTTCTTCATTCTTGCCTGCAATTCACAAAATTAACTGGTTTCAAGGCTGGACAGTTAGCTCAGTTGGTTAGAGCATGGTGCTGATAACACCAAAGTCCAGGGTTCAATCCCCGTACTAGCCTGTTGCCAAAAAAAAAAATTATAACAATTAATTGGTTACACCTTTTAAAATATTCCAAATTAGTTATTGATAGAGAAATTGGTGTCTATATGGGTAAAACTTTTGTTTTCAATTCTCTGTGATCATCGTGAAACTAAAGCATCAAAGCATAAATTTCTGATAAAGTTACTCATAAAGTTAAAAGGATTAAACCAAGTTCCAAGTGACAAATTTACATTCAAATGAGTTTAAGGGCATTTTCCTCTCCTATGTTCTCTCAGTTTGTTTTGTAAATGTAGATACTTTCTGTATTGGTGCTTGACATAGCAGAGGATAAGGAGTCTAAAAAAGCATGTTAGCTTTCTTTTACTGGTATGTTAATATTCATTTTACCTTCAAACATATGCTTATGTGGCAGACAAACTCTACAGCAGTCTGCATGATCCCCATCCCCTGGTATCTAAACCCTTGCATAGTACACTTCCCCTGAATTGGGCAGGACTCGTGGCTTGCTTTTAGCCAGTAGTGATGGGGTGTCACTTGCATGACTGTGTTACATAGGATTGCAAACTGCATCTTGGAAAAAGATGCTCTCTCCTGAAGGCTCTGAGGAAGCAAGTGGAGGGGTTGGGAGGCTTATGTGGCAAGAAACTGAAGGCAACCTCTGGGAACTGAGAGTGACCTCTAGCCAATAGCAAGCAAAACACTGGAGCCCTCCACCTTACAACCTCAAGGAACTAAATTCTGCCAACCACCATGTTAGGTTAGAAGCAGATCCTTCCCCACTTGAGTCTTCCTTGAGGTGAGAACCTGGTCCTACCTGATCCGTTTGACCGCATCCTTTCAGGGAACCAGCTAAACTATGACCAGACTACTAACCCATAGAAACTGTGAGATAATATGTGTGTGTTATCTTAAGCTTCTAAGTTTGTGGTAATATTATTATGTAGCAAATCAAATTAAGGCAGTTTGATTTTCATAACTGGGCAAAACTTAATTCTGCCATATTTCATAGAGTAACTCTAGCTCCAAATGTAACCAGAAGAGGTTGAAGAATTTTTAATCCAATTGATATAATTACAATTTCTCTCTAAATAAGATCTACTTTTATATTCAAAATATCAAGTGTGGTGATTTTAGGATGTAAGTCACTTTCTGTAATGCAGTTTTTCATTTCAAAATACACAAGGTAAGTTTGGATCTGAAGTAGAAAGGTATGCACATTGATCTGATTTTATTTTTTAATTTTCTTTTGGCTATCACTTTCAAACCTGCAGAAATTTTACTCCTCTGGTTTAGAACCACAGAGTAGAGTAGAAGAGGTAAGAAAAAACTAGCATTTACCCTGTACCTGCTGCATCTCAAACCCTGTACTAGATGCTTTACATATGTATTCTTTAATTTTCACAACCACCTTGCATCATAGGCATTGACTCTACCATCTTACTGATGAAGAAACTAAGGCTCAAAGAGCTGCTGTCACATACTTAAGGCATTACGAGTAGTACTAGATGCTTTACATATGTATTCTTTAATTTTCACAACCACCTTGCATCATAGGCATTGACTCTACCATCTTACTGATGAAGAAACTAAGGCTCAAAGAGCTGCTGTCACATACTTAAGGCATTACGAGTAGTAAACGGCTGAGTCAAGGGGTCACACCCAGAGTCAAGGTGTCACTAGCAGTCCCGTGCATCTCCCATTCTACCACTTTTATAGACTAGAATGTTACAAAACATAGGTTGAATATTGCTAATTCCCTGCAAGTAACCCCATGTTGCACTAAGGAAAGCTAATATCTATAAGCTATTCCTGGTGCCACAATCAGTTGGTGTTAATTGAACATTACTGATTGGGGGAGCTATGCAAGACAACCCTGGGTGGGTAGAGAAAATAAGGAACTCCTTAAACAGAGTATATTCTAATGGGGTTGGGGTCATTTGGGAGGGGGCAGGAGAGGTGATGGATCCAGAGAAAACAAGTACAATGGAGCAAAGGCCAACAACATTGGTATCACCTGGGAGCTTGTTGGAAAAGCAGAATCTCAGTCCCCACCTAGACCTCCTGAATCAGAATCCACATTAGCAAGATTCCCAGGTGTTGCATATTAATATAGGAGAAGCACTTTGATTGAAAGAATAAATTCTTCCTCTCCATAGGACTGAATCTCTTAAAAAAGAAGATATTTTTAATTTATATTTTAAATGGAAAAAATACATGAATATTGATTTCTGCAGAATATTAGGATTTCCACATTCAGTTCATTAAAGTTATCCTTAGAAAGAGATGAGTTCATGCACATCACTTCTCACTAGTTATCTCTAAATGAAATCCCCTTCCTTGCACATCCATATCAAATTATATCCCAATGCCCGTAGCACATGTGGTCTGTATTTTCTTCTTCAGATTCACAATAACAACTACATCACTCAGAAGGCGACTTCTGCATGCCTCCTAAAGCCCCTCTTAGCTCATGGATTACTAAAGCAACCTGATCAAACAGTTATGGTACACCTAAGAGATCTAAAGAGATTATTCCTGAACAGGCAAGAAATATAATGTTGTTAGCCAGTCACCTAACCAAAACAGCTTAAAGTTTTCTCACTTTGCAGTGAATGCACTTGTTAGAACAACTGTCAAGTTAATAACTGCAATCAATGTCCCATCTTTATTTTTTTAATCTAAATTGATATGCAAAAGACGTAGCTAAATTCCATCAGACTTGAAATGATCCTGATGGAGGACAACATTCATCATGAAATTTAACTGAAAGCTCTATTAATTACACATCTCAAAATGGACCCTTGAAAGCTTGATTAAAAGGTTTCTTCCTTCATGTTGTGACACTTCTTCCCCTATGGTTTCCTGTATTATTATCAGGGGAAGGATTTTTTTTTAAAATCGCTGTTTGCTAGGAAAGGCATTTGGAGTTAAAATTTGACATTCCAGAGATTTATTTCAAACTTTTTTAAGACATTTGGTGTTTCAAAGGATTTATGTAAAAAAGTGTCAAAGTTAAAATAAAGCACAAATACGTGAATTCTAAAGAAATCTAATAAATATTCTGCTTTCCCTCTAAATTATTTAAGCCCCTTCAGTGTAAAAGCTACAATGTACACATATCTCTAGCAAATGAAATATAGTTTAAACCCCATAATTGTCTAACTTAATTGTTTTAGTTGGTATAAATGTATTTATTTATTTTTAGTTATTTTTAGTTTTTATTGGGAAATACTTGATTGTACATATCTGTGGGGTACAGCATTGAATATCAACACCAGTGTGCAATATGTGGTGCTCACACCAGTATAATTAGTATATTCATCATTATACCATGAAATTGATTTTCATGGCCCTTTACCAATTTCTACCTTTTCTCCCTCCCTCTCCCCCTTTCTCATCCCCAGCAACCTCAGTTCTATTGTCTTCTCTTAAAAAGTACAAAATATTATTGTGATTTTTGTATCTTTTTCTTTTTTATTTGTTTGTTTATTTATTTACTAGCTCCCACATATAAGTGAGGAGAAGTGGTATTTCTCTTTCTGTGCCTGGCTTATTTCACTTAACATAATTTTCTCTAAGTTCAACCATGTTACTGTGAATGGCAGTATTTCATTCTTTTTTATGACACAGTATTATTCCATTATATACATATACCACATTTTCCTTATCCACTCATTGGATGATGGGCATTTAGGTTGATTTCAACTCTTGGCTATTGGAAGCAGAGCTACAATAGACATGGGAGTACAAGTGTCCCTTGAACATGGTGATTTCTATTCCTTTGGGTATATACCCAGCAGTGGGACAGCTGGATCATATGGTAGCTCTATCTGTAGTTCTTTGAGGAATCCTCATACCATTTTCCATAATGGCTGCACTATTTTAGTATAGTCCCACCAACAGTGCAGAAGGGTTCCCCTTCCTCTGCGTCCTCACCAGCATTTGTTATTTTGTCTTTTTGATAATAGCCAGTATAACTGAAGTGAGATGATATCTCACTGTGGTTTTTATTTCCCTTTCCCAGATGCTGAGTACTGCTGAGTGTTTTTTCATGTCTCAGTTGACCACTTGTATATCTTTCTTTGAGAAATGCCTATTGAGCTCCTTTGCCCATTTTTTAATCAGTTTATACTGTATTACTGTCAAGTTGTTTGAGTTCCTTGTATATTCTGGATATTAATCCTCTGTCAGATGCATATTTTGCAAATATTTTTGCCGTTTCTGTTGGTTGTCTTTTTACTCTATTAATTGTTTTTTTTTTTTTTTTTTTTTTTTTTGGCTTCTTTGGCTGTGCAGAAGATTTTAGTTTGATATAATCCCATTTTTTTATTTTTCCTTTTGTTGTCTGTGCTTTTAGGGTCGTATTCATAAAGTCTTTGCCCAGTCCTATTTCCTGAGTGTTTCCCTTATGTTTTCTTTCAGTAGTTTTATAGTATCAAGATGTATATTAAACTTTTTAGTCCATTGTGAGTTAATTTTGTATGTGGTGAGAGATATGGAACTAGTTTCATTCTTCTACATATGGATGTCCAGTTTTCCCAGCACCATTTATCAAAGAGTCAGTCTTTTCCCAAGTGTATGTTCTTGGTGCCTTTGTTGAAGGTCAGTTGGCTGTAGGTATATGAGCTGATTGCTGAGTTCTCTATTCTGTTCCATTGGTCCATGTATCTGTTTTTATACCAATGCCATGCTGTTTTTGTTACTATAGCTTTGTAGTTTAATTTGAAGTCAGGTAGTATTATGCCTCCAGCTTTATTTTTAATTAATTTTTTTTTTTTTTTTTTTTTTTTTTGCTCAGGATTGATTTGCCTATTTGGGGTCTTTTGTTGTTCCATATGAATGTTAGGATTGTTTTTTTTTCCATTTCTGTGAAGAATATATTGGTATTTTGGTTGATTGCATGGAATCTGTAGATCACATTTGGTAGCATGGACATTTTCACAATGTTAAATCTTCCAATCCAAGAGCATGGAATATTTTTCCATCTTCTTGTGTCCTCTTTAATTTCTTTCAACTTCTTTCAATTTCTTGGTTTGTAGTTCCCATTATAGACATCTTTTACATCCTTGATTAACTTTATTCCTAAGTATCTTTTGGGGGATGGGGGCTGACTATTATAAACAAACTAGCTTTCTTGATTTCTTTTTCTGTTAGTTCATCGTTGGAGTATACAAATGTTCCTGATTTTTGCACATTGATTTTGTATCCTGCAAATTTGCTGAAATCGTTTATCAACTCTAAGAGTGTTTTTGTAGAGTCTTTAGGTTTCTCTATACATAGGATCATGTCATCTGCAAACAGGAACAATTTTTCTTTGTCTTTTCCAATCTAGATGACCTTTATTTCTTTCTCTTCCCTGATTGCTCTGGCTAGTACTTCCAATACCATGTTAAATAGGAGTGGCAAGAGTGGGCATCCTTGTCTTGTTCCCATTTTTAAGGGAAAACCTTTCAACTTTTTTCCCTCATTCAGGATGATATCGGCAGTGGGCTTGTCGTATATGTCTTTAATTGTGTTGAGATACATTCCTTCTATACCTAAGTTGCTGAAAGTTTTTATCACAAAGGAATGTTGAATTTTGTCAAATGCTTTTTCAACATCTTTTGAGTTAATTTTGTGATTTTTGTCTTTGATTTTGTTGACGTGGTGTATAACATTTATTGACTTAGTATGTTGAACCATACTTGTATCCCTAGGATAAATCCCACTTGATCATGATGTATAATTTTTTGGATGTGCTGCTGTATTCTATTTGCTAATATTTTGTTGAGGATTTTAGTGTCTATATTCATCAATGATATTGGCCTTTAGTTTTTGTTGTTGTTGTTTCTTTCTCTGGTTTTGGTATCAGGGTGATGTTTGCCTCATAGAATGAGTTTGGGAGAATGGCCTCTTTCAATTTTTTGGAAAAGTTTGAAGAGAATTGGTATTAATTTTTTAAATGTTTGGTAGAATTCAGCAGTAAAGCCATCCAGTCCTGGGCTTTTCTCTATTGAGAGACTGCTGATTACAGCTTCAATCTCTCTCCTTGTTATTTGTCTGTTCAGGTTTTCTGTGCCTTCTTGGTTCAGTCTCGGTAGTTTGTATGTGTCCAGAATTTTGCCCATTTTCTCCAGGTTTTCAAATTTGTTGGCATATAGTTGTTTGTAATAGTCTAATGATTCTTTGTATTTCTGTGGTATCAGTTGTAATGTTTCATTTTTCGTTTCTAATTTTTTGTTATTTGTGTCTTCTCTGTTCTTTTTCTGGTTAGCCTAGCTAATGGATTATCTATTTCATTTATCTTCTCAAAAAACCCAGCTTTTTGTCTCATCGATCTTTTGTATTTGGGGGGAGAGTTCTATTTCATTTATTTCTGCTCTGATCTTAATTATTTCTTTTCATCTACTAGCTTTGGGGTTGGATTATTCTTGTTTTTCTAGTTCTTTGAGGTATAGCATAGGTGTTTATTTGCAATCTTTCTATTCTTCTGATGTAAGCATTTATTGCAATAAACTTACTTCCCTCAGTACTGCTTTTGCAGTATTGCATAGGCTTTGGTATGATGTGTCATAATTTTCATTAGTTTCAATAAATTTTTTGATTTTCTGTTTAATTTCTTCTCGGACCCATTTGTAGTTCAGGGAAATGTGGTTTAATTTCCATGTATTTGTATAGTTTCCAGAGTTTCATTTGTTATTGATCTCTAATTTTAATCTATTGTGGTCTGAAAAAATATATGAAATAATTTCAATTTTTTAAATTTGTTGAGTCTTTGTTTGTGACCTAACATGTGGTCTATCCTGTAGAATGTTCCATATGCTGGTGAGAAGAATGTATATTTTGTGGTTGTTGGATGAAACATTCTGTAGATATCTGCCAAGTCCAACTGATCTAAAGTGTGGTTTATATCTTGTTTGCCTAGAAGACTGTGCAATGTTGAAAGGCAGGTGTTCAGGTCCCTAATTATTATGGTATTTATGTCTATCTTTTTCTTTAGGTCTAATAGTATTTGCTTTATATATCTGGCTGTTCTGATGTTGGGTGCATATATGATTGCTATATCTTCTTGCTAGATAGATCCCTTTATCATTGTATAGTGGCCTTCTTTGCCTCTTTTTATAGTTTTTGGTTTAAAGACTACTTTATTCAATATAGTAATAGCTACCCCTGCTCATTTTTGGTTTCTGTTTGCATGGTTATATCTTTTTCCATCCTTTCACTCTTAGTCTGTGTGTGTGTTTACAGGTGAGGTGAGTCTTCTGAAGACAGCATATTGCTTGGTACATTTTTTTTAATCCCATCAGTCAGTCAGTCTTTTGAGTGGGGAATTTAATCCTTTTACATCAAGAATTATTATTGACAGGTGTTGATTTACTCCTGGCATTTTATTGATTTCTGTTTGGATGTATCAAATATCTTTTGCTCCTTTCTTTCCATTTTATTGTTTGTCTTTCATGTTTGTTGGTTTTGTGAGGTGGTTCAAAAGTTCCTTTCTCTTTATCACTTTCATTTTTGTTCTATTGGTGGGTTTTGTTCTGTCTTGTGTATCTTGGTAGTGATGATTGCTCCTCAGATACCAGGTGCAGTACTACTTTGAGAATTTCTTGTTGGGCTGCTCATGTGGTGGTGAACTTCCACAGTTTTTGTTTGTCTAGGAAATATACTATTTCTCCTTCATTTCTGAAGGATAGCTTTGCTGGATATAGTATTCTTGGCTGGCATATTTTGTCTTTTAGTTTTTTGAATATATCCTCCCAGTTTCTTCTGTCCTTTAGGGTTTCTGATGAAAAGTCTGCTATTAGTCTCATAGGGGCTCCCTTATACACGATGATGCTTTTCTCTTGCTGCTTTTAAGATTCTCTCTTTGTCTTTGAGCTTTGTCAATTTGACTATAACATGACTTGGAGAGGACCTTTTTGTATTGAATCTGTTTGGGGATCATTGAGCTTCCTGGATCTGAAGGTCCATATCTGTGCCTGTATCTGGGAAGTTTTCTGCTATTATTTCATTGAATATCTTTTCGATGACTTTTCCTTTTTCTCTCCTTCTAGAACACCTATGACTAAGATATTTGTGTGCTTAACATTTTCTGCTATCGCTCTTAGATTTTCATCATTTTTTTAAATTCTGTTTCTTTCTCTTTTCTTTCCTTTTTTTTTTTTTTTTTTTTTGGTCTACTTGGGTTATTTTGAAAAGACCATCTTCAAGATTAGGGATTCTCCTGCTTGTTTTAGCCTGCTATTTAAGCTCTCTGTGGTGTTTTTTATTTCATTGAATGAATCCTTCAGCTCCATGAGCTCTGCTACATTCTTTTTTAGGACAATAATTTCTTTGTATATTGAGGTCCTGTATATTTTTTCTCATTTTGCTGTGTTGACTAACTGAGTCCTCTTGTATCTCATTGAGTATCCTTAGGATTGTGGCTTGAAATTCCCTCTCAGTCATTTCAAGGAATTCCTGTTCTATAGGATCTCGTATTTGAGAATTACTATATCCCTTTGATGGTGTCATATTGTCTTGTTTTTTCATATTTCTAGTATCTCTACATTGGGGTCTAGTCTTCTGGTAGAGCAGTTGCTTTTTCTAGTACCCAAGTGGGGTTGGAGGAGAGGGAGTTCTTCTTATAGATGTGTTTATAATAATTGTTGAATGGGGTGTTTTTGTATTGATTCCAGATAGATGCTGTAGTGGGGTCTCCATGTAGGTTTTTTCACCAAATTCAGCATTAGAGTTGCAAGCGAGTGCCTCTGCAGCCTTGTTTCTGGGGCACTCAGTATTTCCTTCCAGAGGTTGGTGACACTATGTTGGTTCATCAGAACATGGGCAAGCTCTTGAATTTGGGGGGGATAGCACATTGAAGTCTTGTCACTCTTAGGTTATGGTGGGTATCTTGGGAAGGCCTACTGGCACCCTGACTAGTGTTCCCTGACCCTGATGGGTGCCCTGGGGTGTACTAGTGCGCCTCAATTTGAATGGTTGACCCTGGGTGCCAAAGTCCAGCTTCAGCGAGGGGTGGGCACCCAAAAAGGGAAGGAGAGGGTTGGCAAAAATAACAAGCACAGAGGGAGACCTCAATGCATCAATATGCACGTTCTCTGTCTGCAGGCTGTGAGCGTGTTGCAGCTGGAGCCCAGAAGAGCATGAGACAATGCCTTTTATTTAGATTTTTCTCTGCAGGGGGGGTTGGGGTACTATTTTTATTGTATCAACAAGCTTAAATCAATAGTCCAAAAAGCAGGGAGGAAACTTTTTTAGAGGTCAGCCAGTCCTTTCCTTTTGTCAGCATGTCTCAGGTGATCAACTCGTGCTTCTTTTTCCTGGAATCAGGTTATCAGATCGAAACCATCCCTTCATTGTCTTGAAGTTATCTTGTGACCTTTTTCTGTTAGCAAGCTGTGGTTAATATCTACCCTATTAACAGGGTGGCAGCTATTTTGGTTACAAACCTATATCTATTCTTAAGTGTAAATACAACTTTGCTAAAAGGAAAAATGTTAACATTTCTGTGTCCCTGTAATCTTGATCTAAATGTCAAAGTGTCATTGGGCATAGCACCATCCCTCACAAAACCAGTTGCACTCTCTTATTTTTCTAAGATCTAATTTTGCAGTTTTAATAATTTTACAGCATATATTTTTATCCCAACACCTGATTCTTAATGATTTATTTAAAACTGGACACCACCAAGTAAAGGGGGTTCTACAGTTTCATTCCCATATACTTAATTTGTCACAATCATATAATTTCTCATTAATACCAACCATTCTCTTGCCATTAATACAATCTCCAGTAAATGACATTTGCCAACTTAGATCATACTTTGGACGTCCCCTAGGGGGATACCAAATTTTTCCTTTCCCCATTTTATATCCCATGTAACCATTTACCCAGATGGCGGGAAGAGGATGGGGACTTCTTTTATTTATTAATTTCTCTGGTAAAGGCAATTGCTCATGAGTAATCGTGACCGATGTTTTTGAAACATCCAGTGGCATAATTAATTGACTCAAAAGGGACAATTTGAAATTGTTCAATCTTCCCGGATCTTTGGTGGGACTATCTAATTTTATGACAACAATTGTTTGTGTGTCATTTTCTGCATCTTTTGGAAACTCAGGAAACTGCCACGCTGACCAAAACATCAAAAGAGAAATTAAAAGCAGTATGACTATGCCAAGGCAGAGATCCTTACAGCGAAAGCAAGTGTTCGTAGCCGTGGTCCTGCCAGCAGCTCTCCCTCCAGCGGCCTTGCCAACTCAGAGAGGGCAACTCAAGCTATTCTTTTCAGGACTCCATCATGGCATGGACCATGCCACCTGGGTGTGTTTTCTCTTTTTTCTTTCCTCTTTCTCTGGGCTCCACTGGTGACTTTTCTTCTGTCTATGCAGATGAGTGGTCAGTGGGCTGCCTGTGAGGTAGCAGTGGCTGCTGGTGTGTCAGCAAACTGCCCTTGTGGCAGAAGTAGCTGTGGCAGTAGCTGTCATATCTCACTCATTCAGCACTGGTGTCCGTGGCAGTGGCAGGGAGTGTTGCTGATGGCATAGCTGCCTGTTGTGCTGTCACTCTCAACAGTGGTTGGCTAACCTAATTTTTGATAAAGGTTCACATTGTTGAGTATAAATAATATGAATAAAGGGGAGTTTTTTGTGTTCACCTCTCTTTGAATTCACAAAGTTCTGATTCAAACCCACACAGACACAAACAAAAGTTTTCCTTCCTTTTTTAAAGAATTTTGAAACAAAAAAATTTGTATATATTTTAGGTGGAAAACAATTTTGGGGGGAAAGCAAATTTTTTAAGAAACTTACTGAAAAGTATATCATTCAAAGAAAAATACTTTTCTGCTGTATTTTCATCTACTCTTTCTGTATACATATATATGTGCATAGAGAGAGAGTCTTGTTACAAAAGTAATGCATATTTATTATACAAAATTCAAAACATTACAAGAAAACATAAGCTTTAAAAATTAACATCCCCCATGATTCCACTCCCAAAGACAATCATCTTTTATAGTTTTTTTCTATTATTTCATTATTCTGTTCTATATTCTAATCATACATTTATTCATTCAATATTTATTGAGTACCTACCATGTATCAGACACCATTCTAGTTACAATAAAAATTACAGTGCAAAAAATTAACAACAATCCTTGACTCCATAGAGCTTATTCTAATGGAAACAAGTATAATAATTAAATAAATAAGCAAACTGTATAGCACGTTAGATGGTATCCAGTGCTACAGAGAAAAATAAAGCAGGAAAAAGAGGGCTACAATTTAATTTTTGATGTTTTTCAGTATGGAGTTTCCTCAAACAACTACAGATAGAACTACCATATGATCCAACAATCCCATTTCTGGGTATATACCCAAAGGAATGGAAATCATCATGTTGAAGGGATACCTGCACTCCCATGTTCATCGCATCTCTATTTACAATAGCCAAGATACAGGACCAACATAAAAGTCCATCGATGGATGACTGGGTATGGAAAATGTGCTATATATATACACAATGGAATACTACTCAGCAATAAAAAAATGAAATTCTGTTATTTGCAGCAACATAGCTTGGAGAAAATTATGTTAAGTGAAATAAGCCAGGCACAGCAAGATAAATACCTCATGTACACCAAATGTTCTCACTCATAAGTGGGAGCTAAGAAAGAAAGGAAGAACCACAATAAAACACTGAACTTTCAGAAGGAGAGAACAGACATAGTTACTAGATGTGGGAAAGGGGGAAGGGGAGCAAGGTTAGGGAGCAATTGGGTAAGGAACACAAAGAATAATCACAATTTGTAATGATGAACATGCTAATAATATTGATTTGATCATCTCATATTGTGCACAAATACTGATATTTAACTCTGTACCCCATAAATGTCTATAATCAATGATGCTTCAATTAAATCAATAAAATAGCAAAAATAAATTTTGGTGTTTTTTTTTTTTTTTTTTTTTTTTTTTAAATTTTATTTTGTCGATATACATTGTAGCTGATTAATGCTCCCCATCACCAAAACCTCCCTCCCTTCTCCCTCCCCCCCTCCCCCCCAACAATGTCCTTTCTGTTTGTTTGTTGTATCAACTTCAAATAATTGTGGTTGTTATATCTTCTTCCTCCCCCCCCCCGGTTTGTGTGTGTATGTGTGTATGTGTGTGTGTGAATTTATATATTAATTTTTAGCTCCCTCCAATAAGTGAGAACATGTGGTATTTCTCTTTCTGTGCCTGACTTGTTTCACTTAATATAATTCTCTCAAGGTCCATCCATGTTGTTGCAAATGGCAGTATATACACCCTGAGACAATAAAACTTCTTAAAGAAAACATAGGAGAAACACTTCAGGAAATAGGACTGGGCACAGACTTCATGAATACGACCCCAAAAGCACGGGCAACCAAAGGAAAAATAAACAAATGGGATTATATCAAACTAAAAAGCTTCTGCACAGCAAAAGAAACAATTAAAAGAGTTAAAAGACAACCAACAGAGTGGGAGAAAATATTTGCAAAATATACATCTGACAAAGGATTAATATCCAGAATATATAAGGAACTCAAACAACTTTACAAGAAGAAAACAAGCAACCCAATTAAAAAATGGGCAAAAGAGCTAAGTAGGCATTTCTCTAAGGAAGATATCCAAATGGCCAACAGACATATGAAAAAATGCTCAACATCACTCAGCATCCGGGAAATGCAAATCAAAACCACATTGAGATACCATCTAACCCCAGTTAGGATGGCTAAAATCCAAAAGACTATGAACGATAAATGCTGGCGAGGCTGCGGAAATTTTGGTGTTTTGAATCTTGATTTTTTTCTATACTTAGCCTTATAATATAATCATTTCTATGTTATTAACATAATCTAAAGTCAAATTTTATTGTGTGGACATATTGCAGTTTACTCAACTATTCACCCCACCCATTGTTAAACATTTGCATTGTTTCTAACTTTTCAGTACTTTAAATAATTTGTAATTGCCTTCCATTATTTTACATATGAATGTCTGGTCTTCTTAGCTAGTTCTGATCAACTCAAATATGAGTACGAGGTCACCTTCAATGTTTGTGTCCCAGGAGTGACCCCCTGTTTAAAGCTCCCTTCTCACCTACACTCAGTGAATGATTTCTGAATGAATAGGCTCATGCCCTAACGATAAATTAGAAGTTAATTACAGAACTATAAGTCCACAGAGGAAACTGAACTAACATTGAAAGCAGCCAGCAGACTGCCCCAGACTAAACAAGGTTCACTAGAATGGTAGAATCGGAGCGTGCCATGCCTTCAAAGTGTTCTGTAGTGACGGAAAGCTTTTTGCCTTGTAGTCATGATATCATCACTGGGAGAAGAGAGGGAATTCTGTTTGAAACTACTAAGGACAATTCATGTGGCTTGTGAAAGTTCTTTAATGAGTAAATGTCCCACCCATAAAGCATATGACCTATGCTAATTAGAAACGAAAGCCTAAAATGGGACAGGGAGGGGGAGGCCAAAAGGATCTACAGACCTTCCTATATGGAAATGTTTTAACAGTTGCTTGTTTCTTGTGCATGAGAGATAACTTACCTGTATTCATGCCTGAAAGCAACATGAAGGACCAGACCTCTGTTGAGTAGCTATCATGTGCCAGGCATGCTAGCAGACAGTGGGACAAATAATAGTTTCTCATGGAGGTTAGAGATGACAAATGGAATGGAGGTGAGCTACGGGGAAGGGAGACAAACAACCACTGTGCAAACAAACAAATAAATGATTGAAAACTATAATAAGTGCCACAAAAAAACAAGGTTTCAGAGTTCTTTGGTGGTGACAGGTGACTACTTAAAGTAAGAAGGCATTTCTGATGAGAATGCATTAGACCTGAGTCCTGAAGGATAAGAAAAAATCAGCCATACAAGGAAAGAGAAAAGGGTAGGGAGTGGCAGGAGGAAGAAGAATGTTCTGGGTAGAGACCACAGCAGGTGCTTGGCTGTGAGAAGCCAATTTAAGCTCAAAATGCTCCCCACTATCCTTTCCCATTTTCACAACCCAGGTGCTCCCATCCTGGCTTCCTGCCTCAGCCTCCCCTCAATAACCTCTTTCCCAATTAAATTTTAACTTACATTTTAGTGCCATAGCATCCTGCTCTCTAACAAAACAATCTATTTTGATGTGCTCAGACTAGATGGTCTCGTATTGTACAATCTTGTTACACATTTTAATTTTTGTCTCTAACACCAATCACACTTGGAGGGTGCATGTGTGTGTATGTGTATGTGGACTTATATGTAAAAAGAAAGCTCTCAGCAATATTTCTGAAGACCAACCAGGGGTAATATTTATGTGTTTACTTTCAGCCAAAGAATGGCCAAGCATTCAATGGTCACACAAAAACCCAACCTTAATTTATAAATGTTGATATTCTCTCAGAAAATCTAAATGCTACATATGTTTTTAAGTTACACTGTTACTTATTTACTTGTAAAATAGGTTTAAAACTAGGAGGCCTTTTGATATTTTCTTGATGTAGAGAAAAATCTGCATGGCCTTTAAAAATTGTTGAACTCATTCAAGTTCATTAGATAAGATCAATGAGTTAATTACCACGAAGCTGATGTGTAAAACCAACCACTGTGGCAAAAATAACCTACGAATTTAAGTGAACAAACACAATTTTTTCTGCCATGAACATTCTGCCAAATGCATTTTCCCATACTAAAGATTCAACCTTGGCATACAAGTCAGTCCTTGAATTACTACAATGAAATTTTCAATTTTATAGGAATCTCTGAACATTTTAGGAAACAGACATAAGTTCAGCAAAATAAATGTTAATTTAACCTTAGTACTTTTTTTTCGTCAGTGGAAACAAAGAGCAATGCTTAATTGTGGCTTTTAAGTTCTCAAAAGGTCTAGGGTCCATAGCTCTTTTTGGATTTATATTATTGAAGATTACAGCCTCTAATCTCAATTTATTTTTTATTTTTTATTAAATATTGATTAAATACAAAGGAATAATTATAAAATACAGACATATACAGCAATGGAACAGACAGAGAGCCCAGAAATAAATATACATATGCAGTCTACTTATCTTTGACCAGGGTGCCAAAAATATACAACGGGGAAAGAATAGTTTCTTCAACAAACAGTTCTAGGCAAACAGCATATTCACATTCAGCAGAATGAAATTGGACCCTTATCTTACACCATACACAAAAATCAACTCAAAATGAATTAAAGACTGAAATGTAAAACCTGAAACTGTAAAATTCTTAGAAGAAAACATAGGGGAAAAGCTTCATGACAGTGGTCCTAACAAAAATTTCATGAATATGACACCAAAAGCACAGGCAACAAAAGCAAAAATGAGCAAGTGGAACTACATCTAACTAAAAAGCTTTCTGCACAGCAAAAGAAACAAAAATATTTACAAGCTATATATGCAATAAAGGTAACCCTTTATCTGCTAAATATGTAAGGAACTCCTGCAACTCAAAAACAATAATAATAAGCCCAATTAAAATATGGGCTAAGAACTAAAATAGACATTTCTCTAAAGAAGACATACTATGGCCAATGGGTATATTAAAAAATGCACAATGGGGCCGGCCCCGTGGCTCACTTGGGAGAGTGCAGGGCTGGTAGCGCCAAGGCCGCGGGTTCGGATCCTATATAGGGATGGCTGCTGTGCTCACTGGCTGAGCGTGGTGCTGACCACACCATGCCGAGGGTTGTGATTCCCTTACCGGTCAGAAAAAAAAAAAAACACAATGGCAATAGTCATCTGGTAAATGCAGATAAAAACCACAATGAGATATCACCTCATACCTGTCAGGATGGCTATTATGAAAAACATATTGGGGAGAATGTGAAGAAACTGGAACCTTTGCACACTGATGGTGAGAACAAGAAATGGGTCCGCTGCTATGGAATACCCAATAGTGCAGCTGCTACAGATGTTCCTCAAAAAATTAAAAATAGAACTACCATATGATCCAACAATCCCACATCTGGGTATATCCAAAAGAATTAAAATCAAGATCTTGAAGAGATATCTGCACTCCCATGTTTATTGCAGCATTATTCGTAATAGCCAAGATATGGAAACAAGTTAAATGCCAATCAACAGATGAATGGGCAAAGAAAATGTGTATATATACATACCACAGAATATAACTCAGCTTTTAAAAAGAATAAAATTCTGCAAAATATTACAACATGACTGAACCTTGAGGACATTATGCTAAGTGAAATAAGCCAGTCACAGAAAGACAAATACTGCTTCACTCCACTTACATGAGGTACCAAAAATAGTCAATTTAAGACTGGCCGGTGGGCTCAGTTGGTTAAAGTGCAGCCTTGTAAGAGTTTGGATCCAGCCTCCAAAAAAAAAGGTCAGTTTGTAGAATCAAAGAGTAGAATAGTGGTTGCCAGGAACTGAAAGGAGGGAGAAATAGGGAGTTACTAATCAATGGGCATAAAGTTTCAGTTAATCAACATGAATAAGTTCTAAAGATCACCTGTACAACATCATACTTATATCAACAATATGGTAGTTTACACTTAAAAAATTTAAGAAAGTAGATTTGATATAAAGTGCTCTTACCACAATACAATATTTTTTAAAGTTACATAAAAATAGTAAATAAAAATAATATGTATAAGGCATAAAGAATGACAATAGAGGAACCCACCTGAACATAAAGTCATCATGAAGTTAAGAAATAGAATATTTCCAACTAACTTCCAAAGTTCTACAATACATAACAGCAAAAATGTATCACCAAGTGTGAAATTAAAATCCTACATATAAGAGAATTCAGTAGATGTAACCATTTTTCTAAGCATTAGCTTACTTAAATAACCTTTGTGTGTCTGGAAGTTGAATTATATAATCACTATTCAAGTATTTTTTAAATGTAAAAATGGCTTAGTTATCTGAAAAACTGTAAAAAAGAAAAGTGTATAGACAGAAAATAGACTAAAGCATTATTTATGACTTTCTATGACAACCGAGATGAACAAGTAATTAAAAGGGTAAATCAAAATAGGATTCATAAAACAAAAGTACCAAATGCAAATAGTCAATAGCTTGTCATTGCAGAAGGGCTTGATCTTGAACTCCGAGCCTTAAAATGGAAAATATTGGGACCAAGAATTCAAAACTTGGTTGGCCATTTAGCTCACTTGGGAGAGCATGTTGCTGATGACACCAAGGTCAAGGGTTCAGAACCTCAAGTTGGCTAGCCGCCCCCACCAGAAAAAAAAGAATTCAAAACTTAAATACAACAAATGCTGTTTTTGTGAAAACGATTCACTTCACCGCTTGTCTGAGACAGCCACTCTTTTATGACAGTTGATTATGAGAGATACAACTCAAGACACAACTCCAGGGGATGTGTGGGCAGGATAACAACCAAGCCAAGGAATATGCCTCAGACACGTATTCACTGCCTGTATCAGTCACAAATAACTGTTTCTCTTCAGAATTTTGTATCTTAAATTAAATACATAAAGAAATAAAGAAAATGCATTGACATTTTACTTAGCATTAAGAACCTCTGGAATAACTGTATTAACACTGTGTGCAGCTAGTTATTTCTCTAATATTTCCTTTTTCTTCTATAAATTTCATAAGGGCAATGATCATAACTTGTTCATTACTATATCCCCAAAATGCCCCAGCCTAGTGTCTGGCACATGGAAGATACTCATTAAATATTTTCTGACTAGCTACAAGTAAGTTCATTGGTTCAAGATATAACCCTTGAGAAGTAATGTGCTTGATTTTTAATAACAGCCCCCCCAAATTTTCAACTTTCAAAAGAGTCTTTTCACTGTCCCTGTATGCCCACATCAATCCCATATTTTGAGAGATTTAGCCCATTATATTAAAATTAATTACTTATCTCATTTTTAAGCAAAGGCATATAAGTTCCAATCAGCACTTTCAATCGGTTCCAGTTAACCAGTATTATCTCCTTAGACTCTACAATAGCAGTCAAAAGTAAGAGGCAATAGTGTTATAACAGCCTCTGTTGCTTAATTACCAAAGAATTTCCTTTAGGCTTTTGTAAATATTGAAAATAACTCAGGACTTCCCAGCAAGCTCCTTATTTGGGTCTTTGGACTGAATTTAAATTAATCCCTTTTGCTTATATTTCTGCTACAACTTCAAAATTGCTCTCAATTCTATTTATACAAAAAACTTCTCTTCACATTTCACAAAAGATAATGAAATAGCTACAGTATACTACCTTCTTCTTCCCCATCCCGAGGGCCTCATACTAATAACTCTGTACCATGACCCCTACAAAAAGGGGAGAGGGAATATTACTGTCCCATGGACCCAGGTACAAGGACAATAACACTAGTTTTAAGAATATAGCCTTCTTTCTCAATGTAAAACTATTCTAAAACTTCCATTTTGAAAATTCTCATGAGGCATTAAACTTCATTAATTTTTCTATGTATCTACTAGCCCTGATGTTTTTCTCATAACATATTTGGCAGAGGGACTCCAGTGTATTCAACTTATCAGAAATCTGAATTCTTCCCAACCCTAAAGTTAGTTTATTTACAGACTAATAAAATTAATTGTTTTTTTATTTCTAAGCAACCAGCCTGGAAGATAGGGAGAGAAATAAAACTTTCTGTCTCTCTTTAAAAAAAGGAAGAATTCACTGTTTAAAAATGTAAGTGCTAAAGCTTCTATTTACCAAGGATGGCTCTGCACTGGAATAGCAAGAGTCATGTATTTCTGACTCTGTGTATTGTGTTTGACACTTGGAAAGAACTAACTTCCTAGGTAGAGTGTCTCATTTCTACACAATCTTCACTTCCATCATCATGTTTTTTCTGAAGACTCCCCATCACCAGAGCTTCCATTTACAATTCTGTAAGAACTTATTTCCACTCACATTTCCAGAAGAGTTATAGAAGTTTTCTCCAATCTGTCCCCAGACTGACAGCACACCGGGTCCTAACTCTTAAAGTAATGACTCCAACACAGGTTTTTTTAAGTGTCAATGAATTTTGTGTGGGATACTGTCAAATATGATTATAATTTAGGCTATAATCTTTCAAAAGGTTACAGGGAGGTGAGTGTAATAAATACAACTTATATCACTGATATTCTAACCCCTTGCTGCTCAAAGAGTGGTTCAGGAACCTCTTTGGAGCTTGTTAGAAATGCAGAGCTTCAGAGCCCATCCCACTCCAACTGAATCACAAACAGCATTTAAGTAAGATTCCAGGTGATTCCCAGACATCTTAAGTTTAAAGAAGCGCTGTTCTAACCAACCTTAATCTATCAGAGCCAACAGCATTCAAAGGCATTCCGTAAATCTGCAAACCACCACTACCATAACCTTTTACACAAAACACATCCTATTGTTTCGCCAGTGTTAGTAAATAATTATACACATTCTTAAGACGTGGTTTTTGCATACTGACGTGGAATATTCATAATAAACGTATTCTTGGGTGGAGAGAATTCATATTGTAAAAATACTTCAGAACGTGGTTTTTCACAAGCTAATATATCTTACACCTAAAATGGTATCTAACTCGAACAGCAACATCTAACCGTGTTACTTAATTTTGCTGGAATTCATTTTTCTCATCAGCAAAATAAGGATAGCAATATATAATCCAATGGGTTACTGTGAGGATTAAACGAGGAACGGAACACTCTGCATCTCAAGGCTTCTCTTTTCTGGACACATTGGTCACTTTCTCTCCTACTGGAAATGATTCTCCTCATGCAGCCAGGGGAGATACAGCAGGCCACAACTCCAGCAGTTCACAGCTTCTGATAACTCCAGCCAAAAACTATCAGAAAATAAAATGCTGATTAGTCCTGAAATGGAGACTGACGGAATATTCTAAAATCCTGGGTCACATTCCTAACCACAAAGTGCAAGTAGGGAAAGGAGAAGGATGGGGTCTTCGCAATCCAAATGACATGATTGAAAGATAGGGTGGGATTGCTTTGCAGAAAAATAACCAGCAAGCAACATACACGTAGCCACTTCCAAGATTCATTGCATGGAATGATATACTTGGAAAGGGAGGAAGCTCAACCCAGAAGCAAGATAGAGCCTGGTAGGTGGACACTGAGGAGTTTTAAGCAGGGAAGTAACTGATTTAGTTATTAAGGATTTGGATCTCCATGCTGAATGTGGAATAGAGCAGGGATTCTCAACTTTGGTTGCACATTATAATCACTCAACTTTGGTTGCGCATTATAATCACTTGGGGAAATTATTCAAATCCCTCATATCCAAGCCACAACCCAGACCAATTAAATCAGAATCGCTGGAGGTGAGACCCAAGCATCAGTATTTTGTATGTTTTTCAGGTGAATCCTATGGACAACCAAGGTTAAGATCCAAGGGCCACTGGGGGTTCAGGGAGGCAAAGGTGAGTCAGGGAGCCCAATTTAGGAGACTGTTGCATTAGTCCACATGAGAGATCACAGAATCTTAATGATGTTGATGGCAGAGGAGATGGATAATTTCCAGCTACACGTTAGAAAGAATCTACAGGAATTGCTAATGAATTGGTGGAGAGCAGAAACTGGGTATAGGAAAAGGAAGAATCAAGGACGATTCCTACATATCTTTGTATATGATGGCTATTTCCTGATAAGGAAAAGATTTAAAGAAAAATGGGTTGGGTGGGGTAGAGAATAAAGAGTTCAGGATGTTAAATTTGAGATACAAGCAGATCATCCAAGTGGAAATGCCAATCGTGTAATTCGATTCAGGTGAAAGAACTGGACTAGAGACATAAATTTGACTGTCACACTAATACAAATGACATTTTGAGCCACAAGAATGAATGAAATGTCTCAGTGAAGATATAAGGAGAGAAAGACAAAGAAAAATATTACACACCAACCCAAGAAAAGGCATAAAGTGTTGATAGTTGCAGATGATTTAAGTCTATGTATTTTGTCTCCCAAATAGGTGATTTTGGTAATGAAATAGGCTGGAAACCACAGTTTATAGTATTTTTTTTCTAATAAACTCTCTGGTGAAGGTACTTCTACCATGTTTCAAATAACTCCGAGAATGTTGAGAAGGGGAATATGCTCCTCACAATACTCAGTAAAAATAATTACTAGGAGACCTTAGCGGAAAAAACATTAAGACAATAGAAAAACACAGTAATAGCAAAAAAAAAAAAAAAATGCGATGTGTATTTTAAGAAGGTTCCTCAAAGAAGAAAAATGACTGATTGGACAGATATTAACAACCTGAATACCTTATTTCCTGTACCAGCTATTTGAGACCAGATAATTAAACAAACACTCTCAAGAAGTGTATCTATTTTTTCCAGAAGCTTGTACCAAATTTCTTAGATCCTGTTAGTGTCTGAAGGAAACATGGAGGGGCAGACAGAAGCTCTAAAATGGAACAGTAATTACAGTAAAAGAGCATAACTGTGACATACAATTACATGCCTCTCAAGAGCTCTTCTTTCCTTCCAGTTCTAGATGTTTGACCCCTTCTGAGGTAGAGTAATTATAAATGCTTGGGAAGAAAGACAGATTTAAAAGTTATCTTTCAGATGAGGGGTGCAAACATCTTACAAATTTTTGTATCTTCATGAAAGGAGACTAAAAAACACAAGGAATGTCATCTTACGAAGTAGGTACTTAAAGTTAGAATAACATAAATAATTTAATTAAATGTTAAATTTCAGAGCAGCACCTATAATTTCTAATGGATAATAAAGTAGCATTAAAAATTCATTTTAAATGATCTGCTAAAGTTAAGGGACAGTCATAGAAAATTCTGGCAGCCAGAAAGCAAATGAGAACATCCAGGTAGTGTATCATTTCTATAGGCAGAATTTTTGCATTTTAATTTTTACCACGAGGAGGCCACTCCATCTAGACTTCTGATCTCTCTGTATTCTCTCCTTTGACAATCTCATTCTACCACAATACTCATGTTCATGTAGGTGACTCTCAAATTCAGACTTCTTTCCCAGTCTCTAATTTACATTTTCAGAGATCTGCTGGACATTTTTACCTGTATAATCTCAAGACTCACTTTATTCAAAATTGATTGTATACTCTTCCTTTGAAAACCTGAGCCTCCTCTTATGTTACTTTTTTCTGTTCATGTCATCCCTATCCTCTGATCCACCTTTTGTCTTCTCCTCTTCTTTGCCTCCAGCACCCAAAAAGTTGCCAACTCTGCACTTTTACCTCCAGATGTTGATGTTTGTCTTTTCTTCTCAATTCTCTCTGCCATTTTCACATCAAGTCTTTGCTGTCTCTTGCCAAGAATACTGTTGAAGCCATCCCCCATAATGCCACCCAAAGAGGTAAATTTTCCAGGAGGTTAGTGAAACTTAGATTTCAGGGCCCAACATTTACATGGGTCCCTTCCATTAGGTCCTGTACCTAATGTCAAATTAATAATATTGTATTCTTTTTTTATAAGAGCATCCCCTAGTTGTTTAAGCTTCAGGTCCCGTAGAACACCAGATTGACTTTCCTAAGGCATGATTGGCAGTGCCACTGTCTGACTCAAGGACCCACCATTAATTCATTCAAGTTGACTACATCATAAATCATTCTCCTTTGCCTGATTTTAAAGCCTTTCTTGGTCTTGCTCAAATCTTTCTTCTCACCCATGTTCCTATTACTTCACTTAATATATATCAAACTAAGTTGCTACTGCACACCCATTTGCTAACCAACTCCACTGTGATGCTGCTTACATTTTCTCCTCTACCAAGAGTTTCCTTTCTGTCTCACCCTCACCTTTCTCCCCACCATACCCCAAAGTTGATATTCCACCCAAAATACCGTTCGAAGTTAAGTCATCGCCACTCTATTAGTCCATTTTTGTGTTGCAATAACAGAGTACCTGAGACTGGGTGATTTATAAAGAGAAGAGGTTTATTTAGCTCATGATTCTGGATCAGCTGCATTTGGTGCAGGCCTCAGGTGGCTTCAACTCATGGCAGGAAGTGGCAGGGCAGCCAGCGGATACAAGCAGATCACATGGCAAGAGGAAGCAACAGAGAAGGAGGTTTGGTGCTAGGGTCCTTTAAACAACCAGCTCTTGTGGAAGCTAAAAGAGTGAGAACTCACTTACTATCCCCCATCCAGGGCATTAAACTATTTTTGAGAGATCCACCCCCATGACCCAAACAGTTTCCAACACTGCCACATTGGGGATGAGATTTCAACATGAGATTTGGGGAAACAAACATGTCCAAACTATAACATTCCCTCCCTGGTCCCTCCAAACTCATGTCCCTCCCACATACAAAATACAATCATTCCATGCCAGTAGTCCCAAAAGTCTTAACTCATTCCAGCACCATCTGAAAACTCCAAAGGCCAAAGTCCCATCTGAGACCAAAGGCAAAACTCCTTTCAGCTCTGAACATGAAAAAAATCAAAAATAAATTTACCTATTTCTAAGATGAAATGGTGGAACCAACATTAGATACACATTCCCACTCTAAAAGGGAAGAATAGGACAGAAGAAAAGAGGAACAGGCCCCAGGCAAGTCCGAAACCCAGCAGGACAGACATTAAAATGTCAAATCTCCAAAATGAACTCCTTTGACTCCAAGTCCTGCATCCTGGACACAGTGGGGGATTTGGGCCCCCAAAACCTCAGACAGCCCTACCCCCACAGCTCTGCTGGGAGCAGCCCCCACTGGGTTGCATTGGTGCCTGAGGCTTTTCCAGATGTGCATTACACATTGCCAATGGCTCTACAGTTCTGGGGTTCTGGTAGTGAACCTGCTCCCATGGCTCTATTAGATATTGCCCTGGTGTGGTCTCTCTGAGGGGGCTCTGATCCTACATTTCTGCTCAACATTGCTCTAGTATATGCCCTCTGTGGTGGCTCTGCCCCTGCAGCAGGTCTCTACCTGGACTCCCAGGCTTTTTCATTTATCCTCTGAAATCTGGGTGGAGGCTGCACACCTCCACTGCTCTAGCACTGTGGCAGCTGGCAGACTTAACACCACATGGACACTTCCAAAGATTCCAGCTCACACTCTCTAGAGCTGCAGCATGAATCATACTTGGAGCCACTTGAGGCAAGGCTGCTGTAGCCAGAGCCACCAGAACAGGGAGCAACTGGGATGCAAGGAGCAGTGTTTTAAGCCACCACAGGGCAGCAGCACCCAGGGTCCAGGAATAATTTGGCTCCTAGGCCTCTGGGCCTGTGAAGGGTGGGATGGTCTGGAGGTCTTGTGGAATGCCCTCAGGGCCTTTCTCTCATTGTCTTGGCTACTAGCACCTGGCTGCCTCACAGTCATGCTAATGCCTTTAGCAACCAGTCCATCTTCTGCACCCTTGGATTTTTCTAGTAAATATACTCTTTCATTCTCTACCACATGGACAGGCTGCAAATTTCCAAATCTTTAGGTTCTGATGCCCTTTTAATTACAAATGTCAGCTTTACATCATGTCTTTGCCAGCCTAACTGAGCATAGGCTGTTATAAATAGCCATACAGCTATCTAAATGTTTTGCTGCTTAGAAATTTCTTCCACCAAATATTCTGGTTCACAACTCTTAAGTCCTAGGGCATGGGCAGAATGCAGCCAAGTTCCTTGCTGTGGTCCAATTCCCAATACATTCTTCATTTCTATCTAACACCTTATCAGCATATACTGTCTACATTTCTATCTGTATCCTAGTCACAACCATTTAACCAGTCTCTAAGAAGTTCCAAATTTTCCCTCATCTTTTTGTTATCTTCTGAGTCTTCCAAACTCCTCCAACCTTTGCCCATTACCCAGTTCCAAACACACTTTTGCATTTTCGGGGATCAGTATAGTAACACCGCAGCTCTGATACCAATTTTCTGTATTAGTCTACTTTTGTGTTACTATAACAGAATACTTGAGATTGGGTGATTTATATTTTTAAAGAAGTTTATTTGGCTTATGATTCTGGGACAGCTGCATCTGGCACAGGAGTCAGGCTGCTTCTACCCATGGTAGAAAATGGCAAGTTATCCAATGAGTGCAAGGAGATCACATGGTGATAGGAAGCAAGAGAGAGGGTGAGGAGGTGCCAGGATCCTTTAAACAACCAGCTCTCATGGGAACTAATATAGAGAGAACTCACTCACTGTCCCCCCACCCCCACCCCACCACACCAGGGAGGGCATTAGTCTGTTCCTGAGAGATCTGCCCCCCATGACCCAAACAGCTCCGAACACTGCCACATTGGAGATCAGATTTCAACATGAGATTTAGGGGAATAAATATATCCAAACTACAACAACCTCCATAAAGTCCTCTTAGATTGCTGCTAGCTAGATGCAAATTCTCCCTCCTCTAAACTCCCATTTGCTGGAATTTCTCAAATGAAATTATCAAGTTTATATCTTTCAGGTATGAGCAAACTATGGCCCATCTGCCAAACCTAGCCCACCACCTGTTTATAAATAAAGTTTTGTTAGAACACAACCACATTCATTTGTTTACAAATTGTCCTGTGGCTGCATTTGCACTAGAACAGCAGATTTGAATAGTTGCAACAGAACCCATATGTCTGACAAGGCCTAAAATATTTAATGTTTGGCCCTTCACAGAAGAAGTTTTCTACCCTCTGTTCCAGGTTATCTGCATGTGCATTTTACTTCCCTAACAGAAAACATCATTAGCTGACTGAGGAAAAAAATCATTGTCTCATTTTCATTGATATCCTCCCACAACGTCTAGCACACTTATTGAAAAAAATTCAATAATAAATATTTGAAGAGAGAATGAATGAATGAATCCCATATAGTTATTTAAGGATCTTTACTGCTGACTTTTTTCAAAATATTTCAGGTATTCAGATTTCTATTATGCCACTCAGTATTAGAAACTTAAAATATTACACACACACATTCATTCAACAATACTCATCTTGTAACTTTCATCCAGAATATATATACTTTCATCTTTTTAACTTCCTAAAATTAAGGGGTTTTCTTATTAGACAATATTAATTAGGTAGACTGACATTGTATCAATTTTTATTAACATTGTAATTTCTTACATCTAGGTGAAGGGATTAGCCTGTACAATGATATCCAGAATTCAAGGAGCAAGGAGTAGAGAGGTTAAGATGGATGATTGGGTACAATGGGAGGACATTGATTTTTATATATTAAGAAAATCGCTCTTGGGCCGAGCCCGTGGCGCACTCGGTAGAGTGCTGCGCTGGGAGCGCAGCGACGCTCCCGCCGCGGGTTCGGATCCTATATAGGAATGACCGGTGCACTCACTGGCTGAGTGCCGGTCACGAAAAAAAAAAAAAAAAGAAAATCGCTCTTGACATACGCATTTATGTTTGCAAAAATCCTATATATCAGAGATGTCCTACTGTAGATAGATGATAAAATGTGATGCTCAGATACCCCTTCAAGAAAGGACTCACTGCTCCTGTGAGGGGAGTGGTTAGCTGATAGCCTTGCCAGCACAATGTGTACTCAAACTTTCTAACCTTTGCCAATGTGAAAGGTGAGAAATGGCATTTCAGTGCAGTTTCAAAATGTGTTTTCCTTACCATGAATGAGGTTGAACATCTTTTCATGGGCTTATTTTTATGTTTGAGTGATTTCATTTCTGTAAGGCATCTGTTCATGTCCACTGACATTTTTTCAACTGGTGTGTCAGTCTTTTCAATATTAATATGTAGAAGTTCTTTAGATGTTAGAGATATTGACCTTTTATATACAGTGTAAGTTGTGATCCATTTTTCTAGTTTGTCATCTGTCTTTTGGCCTTTTTTATAGTGGCTGTGTTCTAAGGATTAACTCCAGCAGACGTAAGACTGGCCCAAAATGTTTTGCTGAATGACCTACATGGCATTGACCCCTGGGATCAAGGTATGAAGGGGCCCCTGGGGACTTTGGAGTAATTTATACCAGCTTATCAACATTGTTTATTGATAACCATGAGAGTGTTGATTTGGACCTGGTCTCATGAAGACCCCTAGAAGAGCTCTGCCACGGGGACTTGTTATGTGGAAGTAATATGCCTAAGTGACCAGCACGCAGAATCATCCCCAATCGAGACTCCTTTTGGGGCTCCGTGGTTCTGAGATATTTTGTACACATTTCAGTGGTTCCTGACCTGAGAGATAAAGTATATACTGATATGACTCTTTGGACAGAGTACAGGTGGGGTTTGCACTTAGCCACTTCAGACCTCTTGCCAGGCTGCTTTTAGCTGGGAAGCAGATCCTTATTTTAATGCTGTTGCTGTATTATTTTATTTTCCTACAAAACAAACAAACAAATAAAAAACATGTAGGTTTGAAAGCATTGTTATTTTGGGTCCTATGAGTCTTCCTTAGAAATCAAATCCTTTCTATCTGCTTTATGGCTTTAAAATTTGTTGTGCTTTTTTTTTTTTAATCTGGACTAATTTTTTTCATCTGATTGTTAGTTTATTTTACCATCATTCTTAGCTTAAGATTTTTTCATTTGTTATATAATTTTGAGTCTCAGACTCTTCAAGTAGAAGCTTTTGCTCGCTCTCTCTCCCACTCTCTCCTCTCCATTCCAGATTGACTGCACACAAACCTTCAGCCTTATATTGATATTCAAAGTCCTTGCCCAAGAGTCATTTCAGGAAGTAGAGAAAAACCAGTCCACTTCCTGAGCCAGTGGGAGGCTTGTTCCACTTCTATCGGTGAGGCCAAATTCCAATCCCTAGGCTCACAGGTTCCTATTAGTCATAGGCCCACAATAGCCTTTTTCTCTCATTTCCACAGAAAGGGACATTAAACAGTGAACCCCCACAGTCCCTATATGCATGTTCATCCAAAGCCTGGCATATTATACTTTGAATCCCAATCAAACCTTTGATTTTTCTGCCCATAGAGATGTTCCTCGAGATTTTGTGCCCACCTATGTCTTTTCTATTTTATCTTTCATTCCACATATTTGGAGCAAAATTTACAACTCTATCTTGACCAGAAATCTGTGATAATAGGCAAATATATTTACTACTTTTCTCCTTCTATATGCTGAATGAAAACGTTACATATTTCGTATACATTTTTTACTATATGTAATTATGCTCCCAACAAGTACTCTCTTCTAAAACCATGACCAGAAGAACAATGAGCACCCTTCAGAAGAGCTTGATAAATAAATCTCTTCTAATCACTCTCAGTTGGGAATCCAGCCAGAATTTTCAACACTGCTACAGGTTCTAATAATCCCAGCAACTCACTAGGCAGTCTTTCCACATAACAACAGCTCACTGACACACCATTCTCACTAAAGTTCTGAGTGCACTGTTTGGATTAAAAACTAAATTGTTAAGCATTATACAATAAAAATCAGACTACTATAATTACAGGTATAAGAAGCTGAAAGCATCTGAAAGAACAGTCTCTGATCCCTTGTTTCATTGATCTGGGCAAGACGATTAAAGATAAAAGACCACCTAGAGGCCTGATGTCTAAAAGAACACGTAGATGAAGTGCACCATGAAAGAGACATGATCCAAACAAGATCCAGCAACAGAGTACTGGAATGCAAAGTCATTAGTACCCGGAAAAGGCTTTGATTTCTCAGCTAAATCTCTAGAGAACTATTATCTTCCCATAACGATGAAGTGGAAAAAATTGTGTTCACTAGAATTTCTTTTCAGGGACAGCTCTAGCTTTGTTTGAAAACCATTCCTTCATACACCAGCCTCGGGGAGATTGTGAGATTCTCAGGAAACCTGAGAGTTCATGGAAGTGACCTGAAGGAAATCCTAAGTTATGTCAGATGGTGAGGGGAAAAAAAGAAAGAAGAAAGAAAGGAAAAGGGATATGGCAAGTAAGATTGCAAATATGTACAGTATGTTCTGTGATCCTTTCTTATGTCCCTACCACAAAACTCAGTAAATTCCTCAAATATCTATAAAGACTTGATGGAAATGAATTCTTTTTTGGTTGAGACAATGAAGGGATGGTGTAGTGGACTGAATTATGTCCCCCAAAACTCACTGAAGCTTGAATTGTGTCCCCCAAGCTTTATGTATTAGAAACTTGGCCCCCACTGTGACTGTTAAGAGGATGGGAATCCTGTTATGGTAACAGGAAGGTGGAGCCTTGAAGAGGGGATTAGATTGTAGCATCATGCTGTAGTGAAGGGATTAAAATTGGTGATCAGAGGTGTGGTTCTGAGGGCTTTAAAAGAAGAGAAGAGAGTCTCTCTGTCACTTCTCGCTGTGTGACAGAGATGCAAAGATTACTCAGAGCCCAAATATTAAGAGTGATGAGAAGCCCAAAGCGGCTGCACTAAGAAAACTCCCTAAAGAAAGGAGTTACCAGATGCAGCCCCAAGTCAGTATTTGCTTTGGCTTTTATTGTAAAGACAAGGAAATACAAGAGAACAAACAACTTAATCATTTATCAAAGGAATGAAAATAAATTGGCTATGGAGCGTTCTCTGGAAAGCATCTTAAGAAACAAAGGAAAGGGAGTGAAGCTGGGTAAGAAATGACCTTAATGTTCTTATCTAATCCAGCAGAACATTTTTTAGGATCTTTGCTGTACTAAGGGCTTTTGCCCTTTGAACAATCCCTGTTCTGCCTCAAATCTCTTATCTACACTAAAGGCTTTTGCCCTGTGTAAGTTCCCTGGTCTTTCTCAATCTTAACATTCCTACACTCCTCCACATATCCCCCTTTTTTGTTTAATCAAGAGTAAGGTCTATAGATAGATTGGGTTTAGGTTCAGAGATAGAAACATTAGAATTTCTTTGAAGAATCATAAGCATAACTTCTGCATGATGAGTCTGGCAAAACTTCAAATGAGTGGTCTTTAAAACTGCAAGAAAACATAAGAAAAATAATATACCCATAACAATAATAACCCATATTCTGACATTTAAACCCAAAAACTAGTTAGTAGGATTAAGCTAATGAGCCAAATCATTTAAATGTTCTATAATAATTTTTTGAGGTTCTTCCTGAAGCTGGGCCATTTGTTGTTAAATTGGTTTTTAAATTATTAATATATTTCATGTCCAAAAGAGCTTGTTGCTGTTCACCAATCCATGATTCAGCTGCCTCTGAGGCATCTAATCTTTGTAAAATTTCTTGATCGATTTTAGTTTGAGATAAAAGCTCAGAGGTTACATTTTGAAAATAGCCATTCATTTTTTGTGCTGTTTGGATAAAATGAGACAATGCAATTATGGCAGATGCTGCCGTAGTAGTTACAGCTGTAGCAGCAATTATGGAGATGATAAGATTGCCCAAGTATCTCTTAGGGTGAACTCTCTCTAGAGCAGAGGTGACTTGCTCCAGGGTAGAATTCCCCTTCCATTTATGAGTAAGATTAGCTGGTAACCATGCCTCTGCTATTTGTTTTAATATAAACACATGAGAAATATTGAGATTAGAGATATTAAAGTGTGTAATACATGGGAGGAAACCAAGTATAGTTAGCAGGAAGAGTAATACTGAATCCTTGGATATAAGAGTCTTTAGAAGAAGTAAAATTAATGATTGAAATAACAGGTATCTGAGAGGAGATAGCAAATATATATGGTCGAGAGGTGCAGATCATAACTGAGTCAATCATATCATAAGCTATCCAACATAAATTCTCATTTCTTTGAAATTCCCCTTGTTGGATAATATGAGAGAAAAATGGAATGGCTAAACACCATATGTATTTTTTTAAGGGAGAGCAATATTGATCATAGCGCACCCTCAAGAGAGGATCTACTAAACCAGGATTCCATTGAGATAATTGACCAGAATAATTAAAAGGAAGAGTATAATTCCAGGTGGTATAAGAATCCAGTATCAATAAATCACCTGGACCCCAATTTTCTAAAGTCTGATTACCATATAATTTATTTTCTGTTAAATTATTTGAATGGCAAGAGACCCAATTAAGGTCCAGACGGCCTCCAATAGCAAGCCAGGGGTGAGAACAAACAGGAATATTGGGTTTGGGATGATTGATTCCCCATTTATAATCTCCACCAACTCCTGCAGTTTGAATAAATATCTGATGTTTCACAGCTATAGCATGATTAAAGGCTGTAAAAATATGATTCATATACCATTGTGGTTGAAAGGGAATGCAAAAGTTGCTGAGAGTAAAATTAGTCACTAAACATAAAGGCACTTCCACAACAAGGAAATACCAGTTATGAAAAAGTTTGTGCCACCCACTATGATAACCCTTTTTACTATAATTTATTCCACAATCTTGTAATGGACCAGGAGGGGAAAGCCAATCACCTCCAGTATAAGCAGTATCATTAGATGAAAGAGGAGGCTCTGAATCATCCCAAGTAGGCAGACCAAAAATGAGGGGCTTCACTTTGCCCCCGGCAGGAGAGGCTGCCTCATTTACAGGCAACAGCTTTGAAGTGTGGAGCAGGAAAAGAACTGATTCTTAGCTGCAAAAGCGAGTCTTGAAACAGGGAACACGGCGCCAGGGCTGCTGTGGATGCAGCCAGGATCCCGGAGGCTAGGGCCGCACTGAAGGCGGCCAGCTGCCCTATTCAGGATTCGAGGTTTCAGGCCGGCATTAAAGAAGATTCCTGGGAGCGCCCGAGTCGCGCCGCGACTGAACAGCCCGAGGCAGCAGCGCCGAGAACACGGAAGGCAACAAACCAGAGACAGAGCGAGCGCCCGACCTGGCACAGCACTGTGAGTGATCCCTAGCACAGCTCTGTTCGGGGGGTGGATGCCCACGCGGCTCCCGCCTGCACCACCAGGCCACTCACTGCCCCGGTGCTGCCTCCATTTTCCCAGGTGCGGTCAGCTCCGCCCTGCTCGGCCATCACTGAGCCCATTTGCTTGGCCTGGCGCGGGGCTTTCCGGACCCTGCGGGCTGGCCTCCTCTCCCACTCCCTCCGCGGTTCTCTGGCGGGGCTAGGGGTGTGGGGCGTCCCCGACCAGTGTTGGGAGGGCTAGGAAGTACGGGCGGGCCGACTGTCACTCCACCACACCCCGGACTCCGGCCCCGGTAAACTTCCTGTTACTGGGAGGCAGATACCATCTCTGCGACCACCAGTTTGGAAAAAAGCCTAACGAATTTCTGGTTGGGAATAGTGTGGTAGGAGAGTTCCCAGGTCCGCTTGAACCTGCCGGAGAGCAGGCTGCAGGCGGGCACTAGACTCGGTTTATACCAGGGGGATACAAAGGTGAACAAGACCCGAGAAAGATCTACACAGTGCTACAAAGGCACCCAGAGAGACCGGTCGTCTGTGCCTAGCAGAAACCTGGTAGACTTCCTGGGCGAGGCGGTGCTGAGCAGGGTCTTGAAGGCCCAGCTGATAGACGAGGGGTGCAGAAGACACACCCCAGCCCAGCACAGTTTGCACAGAGGGGGGAGACGTGTGGCCAGGGAGGCGGAGACTCGACAGAAACCACACACCCGGTGGGGTCGCCACTGCACGATCTAACAGCCTGGGCCAGAGCACACGGAACGGGGAGAAGTCCTGTACAGAAAGTGAAAGCTCAACAGAGATCACACACCCTGTGGTACGTGATCCACCAGCCCAGCAGAGTCCAAGCTGACCAGAAAGGTGGATCCCCGGAGAAGCCCAAGACCCGAGGCAACCACACACACAAGACACTAGAGGCCAACTGAGCAGTCACGGCGGAAGCCATATCAAATTGGCGACCACAGCAACATCCTAGTTAGTCATTAGTCTCAAACCGGTGGACTGTGAAACCCCCTGCCACAATGAATAAACACCAAAAAAAAGACACCAGAAATACAAAAAATCAAGAAAGTACACCACCAAAAGTTAATAAATCTCATACTCTAGATCCTATAGAACAAGAAGCCCTTGAAATAACTGACAAGGAATTTCGAGTGATAATTCTAAGGAAACTGAATGAGATACAAGAAAACTCAGCTAGACATCATGATGAAATGAGGGAAAGTATACAGGATCTGAAAGAGGAAATATACAAGGAAATCAATGTCCTGAAAAAAAATGTAGCAGAACTTGCTGAACTGAAGAAGTTATTCAGCGAAATAAAAAACACACCGGAGAGTTTAACCAGCAGGCTTCTCGAAGTTGAAGAGAGAACCTCTGAACTTGAAGATGGGCTGTTTGAAATAACACAAGCAGACAAAAAGAAAGAAAAAAGAATCAAGGACATGGAAGAAAATCTGAGAGAGATATCAGACAACCTCAAGCGCTCAAATATCCGAGTCATGGGTATTCCAGAAGGGGAGGAAAATGGAGATTCCATTGAAAACATATTCAACAAAATAGTGGCAGAAAACTTCCCAGGTATAGGAAAAATCACAGATCTTCAGATCCAGGAAGCTCAACGATCTCCAAACGTATTCAACCCAAAAAGGCCTTCTCCAAGACATGTCATAGTCAAATTGGCAAAACTCAGAGACAAAGAGAGAATCTTAAAAGCTGCAAGAGAGAAGCGTCAAATCACCTATAAGGGAGCCCCAATCAGGTTAACATCAGACTTTTCATCACAAACCCTAAAAGCTAGAAAGGAATGGGATGAAATTTTCAAAATACTAAAAGACAAAGATTGCCAGCCAAGAATACTCTACCCTGCAAGGCTATCCTTCCGAAATGAGGGGCAAATAGTATATTTCTCAGACAAACAAAAACTGCGGGAGTTCACTACCACAAGACCACCCTTACAAGAAATCCTCAAGGGAGTACTGGGTTTGGTTCCTGAAAAATAACTACCAATGCCATAAAAACCTAAGAAAAATCTAAACCAGCTAGTACAATAAAAATGGCATTCATGAAGAGAAAACAAGCTAACAAAAACACTATCTACAACCTAAGGAACCAACAAACAAAGAAACCAAACAGTAAATCAGAAAGCAAGGAACAAAAGACACCTAAGACAACCAAACAACCAATAAAATGCTAGGAATAAATCAACACCTTTCAATAACAACTCTTAATGTTAAAGGCTTAAATTCCCCAATTAAAAGACACAGACTGGCTGACTGGATCAAAAAGCAGGACCCAACTATATGCTGCCTACAAGAGACCCACCTCACCCATAAAGATTCACACAGACTAAGAGTGAAAGGATGGAAAAAGATTTACCATGCAAACAGAAAAGAAAAACGAGCTGGAGTGGCTATTCTTATATCTGACAAAATAGACTTTAAACTAAAAACCATAAAAAGAGACAATGAGGGACACTACTTAATGATAAAAGGACTGATCCATCAAGAAGACATAACAATCATAAATATGTATGCACCCAATGTTGGAGCAGCCAGATTTATAAAACAAACTCTATTAGACCTAAAGAAGGAAATGGACACTAATACCATAATAGCAGGGGACCTGAACACTCCACTGTCAATATTAGACAGATCATCTAGGCAAAGAATCAGTAGAGAAACACAAGATCTAAACAAGACTCTAGACCAATTGGAATTGGCAGATATCTACAGAACATTCCACCCAACAACCTCAGAATATTCATTCTTCTCATCAGCACATGGATCATTCTCCAGGATAGATCACATATTAGGTCACAAATCAAGTCTCAATAAATTCAAAAAAATTGGAATTATCCCATGTATCTTCTCAGACCACAATGGATTAAAACTAGAAATTAATAACTAACAAAACTCTGGAAACTATACAAACACATGGAAATTAAACAGCATTCTACTTAATGACATATGGGTCCAAGAAGAAATCAAGCACGAAATCAAAAAGTTTATTGAAACTAATGAAAACAATGATACATCATACCAAAACCTGTGGGATACTGCAAAAGCAGTATTGAGGGGAAAATTTATTGCATTAAATGCTCACTTCAGAAGAATAGAAAGATGGCAAGTGAACAACCTAACACTTCACCTTAAAGAACTAGAAAAACAAGAACAATCCAATCCTAAAGTTAGCAGACGGAAAGAAATCATTAAGATCAGAGCAGAACTGAATGAAATTGAAACCCAAAAAACAATTCAAAAGATCAACGAATCAAAAAGTTGGTTTTTGGAAAGATAAATAAAATTGACAAACCATTAGCATGGCTAACAAAAAAAAGAAGAGAGAAGACTCAAATAACAAAAATTAGAAATGAAAAAGGCGATATTACAACTGATTCATCTGAAATACAAGGAATCATTCGAGACTACTATAAACAACTATACGCCAACAAATTTGAAAATCTGGAGGAAATGGATAAATTTCTGGACACACACAAGCTCCCAAAACTGAACCGTGAAGACGTAGAAAATTTGAACAGACCAATAACAATAAAGGAGATTGAAGCTGTTATCAGAAGGCTCCCAACAAAGAAAAGCCCAGGACCAGATGGATTCACAGCAGAATTTTACCAAACATTCAAAGAGGAATTGACACCGATTCTTTACAAACTATTCCAAAAGATTGAAACGGACGCAAATCTCCCCAACTCATTCTATGAAGCAAACATCATCCTGATACCAAAACCAGGTAAAGATATAACCAAAAAAGAAAACTACAGGCCGATATCCTTGATGAATATAGATGCAAAAATCTTCACTAAAATACTAGCAAACAGAATACAGCAACACATACGAAAAATTATTCATCACGATCAAGTGGGATTCATCCCAGGGATGCAAGGTTGGTTCAACATACGCAAATCAATAAATGTGATACACCATATTAATAAACTCAAACACAAGGACCATATGATCATCTCTATAGATGCTGAAAAAGCATTTGATAATGTTCAGCACTCATTCATGACAAAGACCCTCTATAAGTTAGGTGTAGAGGGAAAGTATCTCAACATAATTAAAGCCATATATGCCAAACCCACTGCCAATATCATCCTGAATGGGGAAAAGCTGAAAGCTTTTCCTTTAAGAACAGGCACTAGACAAGGATGCCCACTCTCACCACTCCTATTCAACATAGTGTTGGAAGTACTAGCCAGAGCAATCAGAGAAGAGAAGGAAATAAAGGGCATCCAGATTGGAAAAGATTAAGTAAACTGTCCCTGTTTGCAGATGACATGATCCTATATATCGAACAGCCTAAAACCTCTACAAAAAAACACTTGGAATTGATAAATGATTTCAGCACAGTAGCAGGATACAAAATCAACACACAAAAATCAGTAGCATTTCTTTTCTCCAATAGTGAACATGCAGAAAGAGAAATCAAGAAAGCCTGCCCATTTACAATAGCCACCAAAAAAATAAAATACTTAGGAATTGAGTTAACCAAGGAGGTGAAAAATCTCTATAATGAGAACTACAAACCACTGCTGAGAGAAATTAGAGAGGATACAAGAAGATGGAAAGATATTCCATGCTCTTGGATTGGAAGAATCAACATAGTGAAAATGTCCATACTACCCAAAGTGATATACAAATTCAATGCAATCCCCATCAAAATTCCAAAGACATTTTTCTCAGAAATGGAAAAAACTATTCAGACATTTATATGGAACAATAAAAGACCACGAATAGCCAAAACCATGCTCAGCAAAAAAATAAAGCTGGAGGCATAACACTACCTGACTTTAAGCTATACTACAAAGCTATAATAACCAAAACAGTATGGTACTGGCATAAAAACAGACACACTGACCAATGGAATAGAATAGAGAATCCAGAAATCAACCCACACACTTACTGCCATCTGATCTTTGACAAAGGCACCAAGCCTATTCACTGGGGAAGGGACTGCCTCTTCAGCAAGTGGTGCTGGGATAACTGGATATTGATATGCAGGAGAATGAAACTAGATCCATACCTCTCACCATATACTAAAATCAACTCAAAATGGATTAAGGATTTAAATATATATATATGTTTTTTTTTTTTAATTTTATTTTGTCGATATACATTGTAGCTGATTATTGCTCCCCATCACCAAAACCTCCCTCCCTTCTCCCTCCCCCCCCTCCCCCCCAACAATGTCCTTTCTGTTTGCTTGTTGTATCAACTTCAAATAATTGTGGTTGTTATATCTTCTTCCCCCCCCGGTTTGTGTGTGTGTGTGTATGTGTGTGTGTGAATTTATATATTAATTTTTAGCTCCCTCCAATAAGTGAGAACATGTGGTATTTCTCTTTCTGTGCCTGACTTGTTTCACTTAATATAATTCTCTCAAGGTCCATCCATGTTGTTGCAAATGGCAGTATATACACCCTGAGACAATAAAACTTCTTAAAGAAAACTTAGGAGAAACACTTCAGGAAATAGGACTGGGCACAGACTTCATGAATACGACCCCAAAAGCACGGGCAACCAAAGGAAAAATAAACAAATGGGATTATATCAAACTAAAAAGCTTCTGCACAGCAAAAGAAACAATTAAAAGAGTTAAAAGACAACCAACAGAGTGGGAGAAAATATTTGCAAAATATACATCTGACAAAGGATTAATATCCAGAATATATAAGGAACTCAAACAACTTTACAAGAAGAAAACAAGCAACCCAATTAAAAAATGGGCAAAAGAGCTAAGTAGGCATTTCTCTAAGGAAGATATCCAAATGGCCAACAGACATATGAAAAAATGCTCAACATCACTCAGCATCCGGGAAATGCAAATCAAAACCACATTGAGATACCATCTAACCCCAGTTAGGATGGCTAAAATCCAAAAGACTCTGAACGATAAATGCTGGCGAGGCTGCGGAGAAAAAGGAACTCTCATACATTGTTGGTGGGACTGCAAAATGGTGCAGCCTCTATGGAAAATGGTATGGAGGTTCCTCAAACAATTGCAAATAGATCTACCATACGACCCAGCCATCCCACTGTTGGGAATATACCCAGAGGAATGGAAATCATCAAGTCGAAGGTATACCTGTTCCCCAATGTTCATCGCAGCACTCTTTACAATAGCCAAGAGTTGGAACCAGCCCAAATGCCCATCATCAGATGAGTGGATACGGAAAATGTGGTACATGTACACAATGGAATACTACTCAGCTATAAAAATGAATGAAATACTGCCATTTGCAACAACATGGATGGACCTTGAGAGAATTATATTAAGTGAAACAAGTCAGGCACAGAAAGAGAAATACCACATGTTCTCACTTATTGGAGGGAGCTAAAAATTAATATATAAATTCACACACACACATACACACGCACACACACAAACCGGGGGGGTGGAAGAAGATATAACAACCACAATTATTTGAAGTTGATACAACAAGCAAACAGAAAGGACATTGTTGGGGGGGAGGGGGGAGGGAGAAGGGAGGGAGGTTTTGGTGATGGGGAGCAATAATCAGCTACAATGTATATCGACAAAATAAAATTAAAAAAAACAAAAAACAAAAAACAAAAATGAGGGGCTTCAAAACATGGGCCCAATAAATATTATTACTTACAGAAGGCTGAATAAAAAGGAAAAGCCCATATATTATGAACAGGCATGTTACCTTTGGACCTTTAGAATTTATAGTTACCTGACGGCAAGATTCTGGAGTTGTGGAATTGGATTTGTTCCCACATGATGCCTCATGATATGGGTGAATGGCCTTTGCTGATATCCAAAGGGGGCATGTAGGAAAAAGAACAGAAGACCCTCTTCCCCATGTTAGTAGTCCAACAGGCCCCAACCATTGTGGTCCTTGTAGTGGATGATGATATAAAACCAATGGTTTAGGTCTTTCCTCAGTGGGAATAAATACCATTCTTCAGCTGTTATATTTTGAGAATTACAATTTTTAAAATTTAAAGTGAATAAAGCCTTTAATATCTGTTCATGAGGGGCCAAATCTTTTTCCATATTACCCCCTTTTTTGTTGTTTGTTTATTTAATTTTGATTTAATGAGGCCATTAGCCCTTTCTACTATTACTTGGCTAGTGGGCTTATATGGGATTCTTATAACATATTTAATATTCCAATTATCACAAAATAATTGAAGGGCCTTAGAAGTATTTATGGGGCCATTATCTGTTTTAATTTGATTTGGAATTCCCATAGTGGCAAAAGCAGAGAGACAACATTTTTTAACATGTTTGATAGTTTCTCCTATTTGAGCAGTGGCATGAATAAGTCCAGAACAGGTAACAACAATAACATATAGATATTTAAGACCTCCAAAAGGGTCATAATCAATGTCGTCCATTTGCCAAATTTCATTTCCTTTTAATCCCCAAGGATTAATTCCTCTAGGGAAATTTGATTTTGAAAATCTTTGACAATCAGGGTAAGCATGAACAATCTCTTGAGCTTATTTGTAAGAAATATTTTGAGAATTAGCTAAAGCTCTGGCTCCATGATGAAAAAATTGATGAGACTTAATAGCTTGTTGTATTGTGTCATTAAACATGACTAATTTGTCAGCCCAGTCATTGCCTTCTGTATTTGGTCCTGGAAGCCCAAAATGAGATCTTACATGAATCACAAAAAAGGATCATTTCTACATTGAACTAATTTTTGTAATTGTCTAAACAGTTCAAAAAGAAAGGGGTCATTCCCAACATGAATTAATGCATCTTGAATTACTTATAAAGTACTTACTATGTATGCAGAATCAGCCACTATATTGAGTGGTTGATGAGGAAAATGTAAAGCTGCAATAGCAGCTGCTAGTTCAGCTCATTGTGTGGAACTATGATGAAGGGTAAGGAAATGTTTCCAAGAACCCCATTCATGCCAGGTAACAGATCCTTTGCTGGACTTTCCAGATCCATCTCTAAAAACAGTTAAAGCATCTGGAATGGGGACAGGTAAGACAATAGGGGTGGAAGAAAGAGGCAATAATTGTAAGCCTTGTAAAACTTTATCGTGTGGCAAGGAAAATTCTAATATTCCTATAAAATCAGCCAAAGCAACTTGTAAGTTTGGGGATTGTCTAAAAGCCATCTGAAAATTAGTTTTATATAGGCCAGTATTAATCATGTCAGGATCATGTCCTGTGAGCATTTGGATGTTGAAGCTGGGCTTGAGCCTGAGGGTTAGTATAAATTCTCTCTCCAATTGACATATTTATACCTATTGGGATGTTGCTGTTTAAATTTTTCATTGAGACACCACCAGTGCCTTGGAGCCTGCCACGGGACCTGAGGCATGGAGCTGCGGACCAGACCCTCTGCCCAAAACCAGGCACACTGCCAGCACCCTGAGGCCCAACCAGGGACCTGAGGCATCAAAACAGGGACCAGACCCCCCACACACACAACCAGGCACACTGCCAGCACCTCAGGACATGTCCGGGGTCATGAGGCATAGATCTGGAGACCAGACACCCCCACACAATCAGGCACACAGCCAGAGCCAAGGAACATGCCAAAAACATCACCTCCATGTGGGTGGACCACCACAGCCACCACAGTAACCATGGCTGCCATGAAAATGCCTATATGTCACAACCACCATGCAGATGGTCCACCAGCCACTGGAGTGCATTGACACAAGGAGAATCACCAGCAGAGTCCAAAGAAAAGAAGAGGATGTCTCTCTCCACGAAGCCCATTCCAGAGTGACAGAAGAAGCATCTGCTTTACGATAATATTGGGGAACCTGAACACACCTCTCAGCATCAGACAGATCATCTAGGTAACAAATCAACAGAGTAACCATTACTCTTTCAGAGGGAGAGAAGAAATCTAGTGTTATCAGTGGTGGGAGGAGGAGGGAGAGGGGGTGGGGAGAGATTGGACAAGGGGCATAAAGAATAAGTACAATTTGTAACAATATATATATTTATTTAGTAATATTGATTTGATCAACATATGTTGACATTGAACTCCCAAAATATGTGTAATCAATTATGATTCAATAAAAGTTAAAATAAATAAAAAAATTAATTTTTCATTGAGATAGTGGTGGCAGCATCATGAAATTCTTGGAGCCGGCCGTACGCTATATTGGGCCATTGTCAATACAGTTTTGACAAGGGCTTTCCAGTCCCAGGCTGCCATTTTATAACCATGTCCAATTGATTTCACCATTCCTTTTGTAAAAGAACTTTGGAGAACATTTTCTGTTATATATTTTCTAAATTCTTTAAAAATGTCAAAAGGCAGGCTTTCATACCTAGGCCCTTGATTTCCTCCTCTGATAACAGTGAAAGCATGTAAGATTTCCCTTTCCGATTGTCATCCCTCATGGAAGCATTTTTCCATGAGACTTATAAAATCTGATGGATGTAAATCTAAGGGAGGAGGTGGCAGAGGAACAGGTGGGGCAGAGGAACCCTGAATGTCTTGTTTCTCTAAGCTAGATATAGTTTTATTGCCTTAAATTGGCTGTAAAGCTAGTCTGTATAAATTCCATACTGTAAGGTAAGAAGCTTTAACAGGACAAAGAAAATTCCTTAACCATCTGTCTATTTGTTCCCAATACTCCAGATGAAGACTTCCTTCTCATGGATACCAAAGACATTGTCGTCTAATAATCACTAATAACTCCACGAGCTGGTGTTCAATTACTTTATATCCAGCTGCCTTTAAAAGGCATTGAAGCTGTAACTTATGTTGAATTTCTTCTTTAGACAGTGAGGTACAATAGGAAGAGATAGAAAAGCAAAAGACAGAAAAGCAAAACTTCTGGGTGAAAAGACCTAATTTAGACCTTGCCATAGATGTGCTGGGCTAAGCTGTGGCCATCTATTTCTCCTTACCAGAATGTAGATCAGACACTCCCTTCTCCTTTACAGGCTTTGAAAGGTCAGTCTCTGATCCATGGAGCAGAAGTTCTGCCTCACATGGGGCACCACTATTCACTTTTCGCTGTGTGACAGAGACGCAAAGATTACTCAGAGCCCAAATACTAAGAGCAATAAGAAGCCCAAAGGGGCTGCACTAAGAAAACTCCCTAAAGAAAGGAGTTACCAGATGCAGCCCCAAGTCAGTATTGCTTTGGCTTTTATTATAAAGATAAGGAAATACAAGAGAAAAACAACTTAATCATTTATCAAGGAATGAAAATAAATTGGCTATGGGGCGTTCTCTGGAAAGCGTCTTAAGACACAAAGGAAAGGGAGTGAGGCTGGATAAGAAATGACCTAAATGTCCTGATCTAAGCCAGCAGAACATTTTTTAGGATCTTTGCTGTACTAAGGGCTTTTGCCCTTTGAACTATCCCTGTTCTGCCTCAAATCTGTTATCTCTACACTACGGGCTTTTGCCCTGTGTCCCTGGTCTTTCTCAATCTTAACATTCCTACACTCCTCCACATCTCTCTCTCTGTCTCTGCTCTCTGTCTCCTCCTCCATTTCATAATGATACCCTCTGCCACTGTCACCACCACCAAGACCCTCACCAGATGTGTTCCCTGGACTCTGGACTTTCTAGCCTCTGAAACTGTAAGCAATAAATTTTATTTTCTTTATGAAATACCCAGTTCCATGTACTTTGTTATAAGCAACAGAAACGGACTAATACAGATGAGCTTTTACATCCAGCATATCCTGGGGCAAATGGACCCCTCCTTCCGGGCCTCCCACTGCTTCTCCTGCCCAGTCCAGATTTATATAACACACTAGTATATTATTTAAGCAAAACCATTGTTTTTGATTTTTCTTTTTATAAATAAGTGTGACAAGGAGAAACTCTCATAGGGAGTAGAATACAGGAATGATCAGATTTGAAGAAGTGACACATGTTTGGTTTGGGGGAACTCAGGAGGCAATTAGACCCCAAGCTAAGACTTTCAAAGACTTGAATTCATGACATAATTGAATTACTATCTTGGGACCCTGAAGACAAAGGCCTCTTTCTCTGATTCTTCTGAGCTATACACTTTTCTCTAGACTAGGAGGTAAGTGAAAAATCAAGCAGTTGAAGATTCCACGGGGCTTCAAGGAGGTGATATAGGAGGCCTGAGAAAGGGAGGGAAATACCATGTGTTCATGAGTCACCCCAAAGAAAAGCATCTGAAAACTGGAATTTGCATGCTAAAGTTAGAGTAGTAGAAAAAGAAGCATGTGGGGAGAGAAAACAGAGGCATGTGGATAGACAGATGAGTATAAGAAAAGAAATAATGATCAGAAAGTTGACATCATTTAAGTTTCTAATTCACTGTTTTGTTTGTTCCCTTGGGGTTTAGAAAGTCAATTGTATTTCAAATGTAAAATTGCCCTACAGCTTTATAAAATTATGACACTTTAAAAGTACTGCCATTAAATTTATTAGGCATTCTTAGAATTCAAAAGATTCTGGAAAATATGTGAATCACATTATCCAAATTTGACTTTATAATGTACGAACACACAACACATCAGAGGATCTCTATACCCTTCCTTAAACTGGTTCCAGTTAATGACCTAACCAATTGCTCAGGAAACTTTTCTTCTCTGCCTTTGATGGATGAAAAATGATCTCCCCTCTCTCAGAAACAGTTAAGAGGAGGCATTGCTCACATTTACTTCTAGTCCAAAGGCATTCCTATTAAACAAATCCTCTTGAATCCAGCCTTCTGGTGTTCTTCAGTTTTCATTTAGCTATCTACATCTTAAAAATATTTGGCATTGCTTACATTAATAACACAGGCAGAATAAGATCAACCATAATAAAAGCAGAATAAGATCAACCATAATAAAAATAGGACCAGGAACAGACACAAGTGAAAAAGAGAATACCAGGAAGCTTAGAATTGTCATCAGAAATTTTGCTCTGAGTTTCTGACAGAAAAATAGGGGAATAAGTTATGTACCTTTCCTTATTGTTAGGAGGTACACTAGCTTATTTCAAAAATTCATCCCTTTGCTTTACCTTGAGCTCTGAGAGAAATTTTATTATTCAGTGACATGGTTTTATTTACCAAGAGCCACCTATGTGCTAAGCTTAGTGTTGGGAAAAGATTTAGGAAGCATTTCCTGTAATCCAGGTCTTCACAGTGTAGGGAGGGAGACAGAGATGTAGATAAACTGCTAACATAAGTTAAAGTTCCTAATGGAACCACATACAAGATGATATAGGATACAGAGATAAAGGCAACCAACTTTGCCTGTATTTGGCAAGCAAACCTTCCTAGATAAAGAGAAATTTGAAAGACAAGCATAAGTTCATTAAATGCATGGAAAGGAACAAGTATTTGAAACAGAAGGAAGGGCAAACATGCAGAGGTACAGCGGCAGGAATAAATGGCTTCTTTGGGGACATGCAAGAGACATGCAAGAAAAAATGCAAGTCTTCTATAAAGCAGGGAGTATAGAGTTGGGGGATGATACGGACAAATAAGGAGCACAAGATTTATGAAATATGTCCTCAGTAGGAGATTTTTAAGAAATGCAGTGGGCACTCAATGAAAGTATATTGTTTTCAAATTATCTAGAAAGTCCTAGAAGAGCACTTCTACAAGGAGTCCTGAGTGGTATAGAACTTGAGCATTTAGCTCACAAGACATGTGACTGTGGTCTGTATAGTACCTAGCCTTCTTGAGGAAAATTTTCACTTCACCCACACAATTAAATTGGATTCAGCACTCACATGACAATGGTAAAAAAGTGGATTTTAATGAAATGTTTTAAGGAGAGAAGGAGAGAGTTACATTACTCACATACTTCTATAATTCTCATGATAATTTGTGTGTAAGCTTTTTCCCGACAACAAAAGCCTAAGAAATGCTATGTAAAATAAACCGTCCTTGGGTCATTTCTTCATTGTTCTTTTCTTTCTTTCTCTTTCTTTCTTCCTTCTCTTTCTTTCTTCCTTTCTTTCTTTCTTTCTTTCTTTCTTTCTTTCTTTCTTTCTTTCTTTCTTTCTTTCTTTCTTTCATGTTCACAAGAAAAAACGGAAATACTTTTGGGGGAAAAAAGGAGCTAAATATTACAGTAGTAAGAGCTTGCTCTGATGTTAGACTTGCCTGGAGGATAGGAACACATTTTTGCAATTAAGAACTTGGGTTTCTTTAGACTTTTTTTAAATCAACTTTATTGATTGATTAATAATTACACATAATAAAATGCACCCATTTTCAGTGTATGGTTTAATGAGTTTTAACACATTACACACATAATACACACTTATAACTACCATAGTGATCAAGATACAGAAAATTTCTGTTACCCCAAAATGTTTCCCTATGCACAATTGCAGCCGAGACTCCTGAACTCCCAGCCCCAGATAACCATTTATCTGCTTTCTGCCACTGCAAATGAGATTTTCCTTTTCTAGGATTTCAGATAAATGGAACTAAATCATACAGTATGTAATTGTTGGGAATAAAACTTCTTTCACTCTGCATAACACTTTTGTGACTCATCCATGTTGCTGCATCCATCAGTAGTTTATTCCTTTTTGTAGCTGAGTAGTAGTCCATTATATGAATATACCACAGTGAGTTCCATGAGGAGCTAGATAACCAGGCTTCATCAGATGTCTGATTTTCTACTACAATGCTTCCCAAGCTTAAATGTACATAGAAACACCTGAAAATGTGTTTAGCATACAGACTCTGATTCAGAAAGTCTGAAGTAGGGCCTCAGATTCTGCATTTCTCACAAGCTCCCAGGTGACGATAATGCTATTGGTCCAGGGGTCACACTTTGAGTAGTGAGGCTCTAGTAGAGCAAGAACTGTTTCAAAAACAAAAAGGTGCAAGCATTCCTTCCCCTATTTATACCAAAATGTTCCAGGACCAACCATAAAATTGTTGAGTCTATGCAATCCAGCATTATCACCATTATCACCAAACATCCCAACCCACATTGTTTCACACACTGAGATTGGTTAGATAATAAAGTTGCCTCTAAAATTGGTGTGGAAGGAGAAGCAAGAGAGAGGGAAAGGGAATGAGGAGGGGCCAAAAAGAGTAAAATGTTCTATTCAGGCTGAATTGCCAGGTTAGCTAAACAGTTTTTATATTCGTTAATCTACAAACCAATGTTTGTTTATTTTTATTGGACTATATATTTTAGAGCAGTTTTAGGTTCACAGAAAAATTGAGCAGAAGGTATACAGATTTCCCATATACCTTCTTCAAGCTAGTATTTTCAATGGTGATAAAGATAATTTGGCCAATTTAGAATATAAAATAGATCCCACTTTAGATGTACCACGGGGGTGGCCAAAAGGGCTCTATCAACTCACATTTAAGAAGATTTAACACAACCCTTGAATAGCATAAAATAACCACACAAGAATGCTTGATAGCAGCCTGTGTCAAAAGGTTTGTCCTCAATCAGCAACACTTGATAAATTCCTATTAAATAAACACATCCCAGCCTGAGTGACTCATAAAGTCATTCATGTCTGCCCTCATTTTAACACGTAGTAAAGCAGAACTCCTTGTGTCTGTGCTTTGGAATCCACATCCAATTGACCAGACATGATCATGGGCAACAGACAGGTAATGGACCTCAGATTAATTTGTAAAAAAGAGATGGGAATTGTGTTGTGTCAGCTACCCCAAATTGGAATAAAAATAAATTTTCAGGAGTAACTAAACAAACTTTTTTCAGGGATTTAAAATGCATAAATTTTCACTTTCCTGAAAGCAGCTTAGCCACATTAAGTCATGTTTTATGAATAAACAATACCAAAGATTTTCCAGAACTCAGCCCAATAACTCATTTTCTGTCCTGTCAATTCCAGCACTGACATTAGTAGTTGAGACTGCTAATTGCCTAGCAAAATCCATTATACTGTTCTACTACAGTAATGAAAGATAAGCAATAGCTGCCTACTTAACACTGTATTTCCTGACCACCCTTGAAGGTAAGCGCCATATGACTGTTATTACCAATTTAACATGAGCAGAGGTGAACTGTGTCCAACTTAACGTTTCACTGACTTATTAGAAAAAATTACTTTCAAGGGCCACTCCTTCCCCTTCTTCTGTGCTGAAATTCAGCTTGACCATGCAGCTGAAGACAAGGCCCCAAAGTGTGGAGTAACCACCAGATGCAAGAAGTGTATGTCCCCGAGTGTGTGGAGCTGAGCTGTCATTGCCTGGACCACTCACCTCAAAACTCCTGTATAAGACTTAAATGAACCACTTTCTTTTTTTAAATCACAATATTTTGTAGCCCCTGTGTTATAACAACTTTGCTTTTATGTTATTTACTCTCATAGACTTTTGAAGAAGCTGTAAAAACCAGAGACCTACTAAATTAATCTGATAAGGCAATTTCAAACACTCCTAGGGAGAATTCCTCAACCATGCATTAGAATTTACTGTGTTTCCAATAATAAGAGAGAGAGATTTATAGGCAAAACTATTTAAAGGAGATTGGAGAAATTAGCCATTTATATCACTGTTAAATTATTATGCTTTAAATAATAAGAGAAATATATTTAAGGGCATAACATTTGAAAAGAAATTGGAGAAGATAGCCAATTATATCAATATTAGTCATTTTTATTTCCCATTATTCAGTAAAAGATGACATATGGTATAAAGGGAAAAATTATTTGTATAGATCATTGAAGCCAACTCTTTCCAAAATCAAATAAAATACGTCTCAGCCAATCCCCGGTGATATACAGCTTATACACTGGAGAACGTGTCAATGGTATATCTCATTAGGCAGATTCTCCTAGCACATTTCCCTCTTCTCATGACCCTATGGATTAAGTGGAACAGCTCAGGTATTGCTGTAAGATGAATCTGCACTTGAATACTGTATCTAGCAATTACTAGCTATTTATTCTTCATTCATCTAATGCATCATAAATAACATTAAGCACTAGAGATACAAAAATGGATATGGTTTTGTCACTACAATCAAGGAATTCAAAGATTATTGTAAAAAAATTATTACATATAGAATGAGCTATGAAATAGCAGAAAAAGTCAGGTTCTTCAAGAGAAATCAAAAGAGCATTTCATTCATTTATGCAGTCAGAGACCTAGTGTATCTTCTTCCACCCTTGTACCACCAGGTTTCACTCAATATATGCTGATAAAACTGAAAGAAATTGAACTTATAGCTAATCTCTATCTAAAGAAATTCTGTGACTTTAAAGAAGCTGCTTCTTTCAGTCACAGTTTCCTCATCAGTATAATGGGGAAATCAATACAACAATAAAAATAACACGAATTAAAAAAAATACAATATAGCAACTATTTACATAGGCTACATATTGTTTTAGGTATTTTAAGTAACCTAGAGATAATTTAAAGTATATAAGTAATCTAGCAATGATTTAAAGTATATGCGAGACAGCAACACATCCAAAAATTATACACCATGACTAAGTGGGATTCATTCCAGGGATGCAAGGATGATTCAACATATGCAAATCAATAAATGTGATACACCACATTAACAAAATCAAGGACAAAAACTATATGATTACCTCAACAGATAATGAAAAAACATTTGACAAAATTCAACATCCCTTCATGATAAAGGCTCTCCACAAAATAGGTATAGAAGGAAAGTATCTCAACACAATTAAAACCATATATGATAAACCCACTGCCAATATCATCCTGAATTGGGAAAAGTTGAAAGCTTTTCCCTTAAAAATGGGAACAAGACAAGGATGCCCATTCGCGCCCCTCCTATTTAACATAGAGCAATCTGGGAAGAGAAAGAAAGTGCATCCAGGTTGGAAAAGACAAAATCAAATTATCCATTTTCAGATGACATAAAGAGAAATCTAAAGACACTACAAAAAAACTCTTAGAGTTGATCATCGATTTCAGTAAAATTGCAGGATACAAAATCAATATGCAAAAATCAGTAGCATTTGTATACTCCAACAATGAACTAATATAAAAAGAAATCAAGAAAGCTAGCCCATTTACAATAGTCACCAAAAAAATAAAATACCTAGGAATAAAGTTAACCAAAGATGTGAAAGATGTCTATGATGAGAACTACAAATCACTGTTGAAAGAAATTAAACAAAAGGATGGAAAGATATTCCATGCCCTTGGGTTGGAAGAATTAATATTGTGAAAATTTCTATACTACCCAAAGTGACGTACAGATTCCATGCAATCACCATCAAAATACCAAGACATTCTTCATGGAAATGGAAAAAACAATCCTAACATTCATGTGGAACAAAAGATCCCAAATAGCCAAAAAAACCTGAGCAAAAATAATAAAGGAGGAGGCATAACACTACCTCTCTTCAAATTATACTACAAAGCTATAGTAACCAAAATAGCATGGTACTGGCATGAAAATAGACACACACAGACCAATGGAACAGAATAAAGAACCATAAATCAATCCATGTACCTACAGCCAACTGATCTTCAACAAAGGCACCAAGAACATACACTGGGGAAAAGACTGCTTCTTTGATAAAGGGTGCTGGGAAAACTGGACATCCATATGTAGAAGAATGTGGTATGTAGTCCTGTACCTCTTGCCATATACCCAAATCAACTCAAAATGGATTAAAAAATTAAATATACATCTTGAAACTATAAAACTACTGAAAGAAAACATAAGGGAAAAACTTCAGGAAGTAGGACTGGGCAAAGACTTTATGAATAAAACCCCCAAAGCACGGGCAACAAAGGGAAAAAAATGGAATAATATCAAACTAAAAACCTTCTGCAGAGCAGAAGAAACAGTTAACAGGTTGAAAAGGCAACCAACAGAGTGGGAGAAAGTATTTGCAAAATTTGCATCTGACAAAGGATTAAAATCCAGAATATATAAGGAACTCAAACAACTTAACGGTAATAAAATAAGTGACTCGATTTAAAAATGAGCAAAAGAGCTGAATAGACATTTCTCAAAGGAATATATACAAATGGCAAACAGGCACATGAAAAAATTTTCAACAGACACATGAAAAAATGTTCAGCAGACACATGAAAAAATGCTCAGCATCCAGGAAATGCAAATCAAGACCACATTTAGATATCATCTCACTCCAGCTAGACCAGCTATTGTCAAAAAGACAGAGGATAACAAATGCTGGTGAGAATGTGGAGAAAGGGGAACTCTCCTACACTGTTGGTGGGACTATAAAATGGTGCAGTCATTATGGAAAATGGTATGGAGGTTCCTCAGACAACAACAGATAGAACTGCCATATGACCCAGCAGTCCCACTGCTAGGTATATACCCTGAGGAATGGACATCATTATGTCAAAGGGACACTTGTATTCCCATGTTCATTGTAGCTCTAGTTACAATAGGCAGGAGCTGGAAACAACCTCATCATCAGATGAGTGGATAAGGAAAATGCAGTACATTTATATGATCGAATACTACTTTGCCATAAAAAAGAATGAAATATTGCCATTCACAGCAACATAGGTGAACTTAGAGAAAACTGCTAAGTGAAATAAGCCAGGCACATAAAGAGAAGTACCATATGTCCTCACTTATATGTGGGAGCTAATAAAAATCTAAATAAACAAATAAATTTTAAAAAAGAAAAAAGATACAAAACCACAATAATATTTTTAAGAGAAGACAACAGAACTGAGGTTGCCAGGGGTGGGAAAAGGGGAGAGGGAGGGGAGAAAGCAAAGAATCGGTAAAGGGCAATGAAAATCAATTACATTGTATAATGATAAATATACTAATTATCCTGACTTGAACATCACATATTGCACACAGGTATTGATATTCAATGCTGTACACCACAGATATGTATGATCAACTATGTTCCAATAAAATTTTAAAAATTAATTGTATTAAAATATTCAGGAGGATGTGAGTAGGCTATATGCAAATACTACACGGTTTTATACAAAGGACTTGCACATCCACAAATTTTGGTACTCATGGGGGTCACGGAACCAATCCTCCATGAATACCAAGGGACAACTGTATTTATCTGAGTTGTTTTGAGTATTAAATGTAATGAAATGTATAAAGTACCTGTCACATATAAAGATTTAACATATTAAAGCTCCTTTCCTTTCTCTTCCTCTTCCAACCTTGACACCACTCTATATTTTAGTCTTGAAGCTAGATATTTATGTATATCAGATATATTACCAATTTTCCCACTTTCACTAATTTCTATAAATATTTTGTCAGGTATTTCTATTTTTAGTCTATAAATTTCTTGTGGATAATATGTTCTGGTAGTTTATTATCTGCTATAAGTCAGCAGCATTTCCATACAATGGCTCTAAATTTGCTTTTATCAAGTGTCAATGGAGTTTTTAACAGACAGTGACTTATTGCATAATTTTGTTTACATGACCCAGATTACAATTTCACCAATGAAGTCCAGACACAAGGAAAAACACTCCATGTTCAGAAACTTCAGTCACAGAAAAAAATATGAAAACCAGAACAAAAATGGTTTACCCCACAGAGTCCCAGCTAAAGCAAAAGTGAAACTGCCCCATAGAGAGGCCTCTACCACTGAAAGCATGTGCAGGACCTACATGCACAAAAACGTACATATATACATACATAGAAGATAACCCTCCTTAAAGAATTCATAGAAACTATAAAATATAGAAAATATTCATGTTGTTATAAAATTCAGGTGCCAAAAAATAGATAAGTGACTTCACCTTCTAGATTTTATATAGTAACTTGTGGAGAAGATCATCCCTCCAAAAACAACTAAAAGATTGAATATAATACTAAAAACAATCTATCTGAAGGTATCAGAGAGCTACCAAGGCAACTAGGACTGGAGAAGTCAAGATCACAGAGAGGAAAGATAAGTAAATCACTTTCATCTTTGAGGTATTTGCAAATTCTTTGTATCGTGTCAGAATCTTGGAAGAAGACAACAAAAACAGAGCTTCTGGCAAGTTCATGGAGATGAAGAGACAAAAATTAGAGCTTGGACCTCCTGGGACAGACAATAATTGAACAGCCAAGTTCCTGAAGAGAAAGAAAATGAAGAGAAGTCTAACACATGGGGGGTTTTACCCAAGGCATTTGTTGAATGCTTATGCTGTGTAGGGCAAATATCTAAGAAGATAAGCCTAAAGATGCTGAAAAGAAAGAATTTTTGGCCATCTCAAGTACTGAGGAAATAAAAATTAGAATTCAAAATCTGAAAAGTGTAACTGATGTAAACACCTCATCTGGACTCTGGGACCTGAAAATGGGTAAACTCCACAGGCAGGGACCAATCAAGGTTGCAATCAGTGTTACAGAGTCTTGTAAGAAGTGCTTCCTGAATTCATGAAATCTGTGCCCATTCTGTCTGCCTGCTAGACAATGACTTGAATTCTGTCTGGAGAAAGATAGCATCATCAACAGCCTATATAATTTCTCATACGTAAGAGTCGTCATTAAATCAAAAGTTACCAGGAATACCTAGAAAGAAAAATAGACCCACAGAAGATCCATTTATTGGAATTATCTAACAAAGAGTTTTAAATCACTGTGATAATATGTTTAAAAAAATAGATGACAATGGAGAATCATTAAAGAACTAGAACCCATAAAAAAATAGAAATTCTAGAACTGAAAAATGCAGTAATTCAAATTAAGAATTCAGCATCTGTATTTAAAAATAGATTAGATACAGAAGAAGAATGGTCTGTGAACTGAAAGATGGATCAGGAGAAAGCACAGAGGATAAAAGGATAGAAAAAGAAAAATGAATGCAAGATACATATGGGACATAGCAAAGAGTCTAACATGTAATTTGATCCAAAGATGGTGAAGAGTGAGAATATGACTGTAGCAATATTTGAAGAGGCAATGGCTGAAGATTTTCCCAAAAAAATATGAAAGACATCAAGCCACAGTCTAAAGAAGTTTTGCAAACCCCAAACAAGATAAATATAGCAAAACTCATGCAGAGGCCCATCATAATAACATTGCTAAAAACCAGAGATAAAGAAAAATATGAAAAGAAGTCAGACAAATATTCAAAAGTTCTACAACATTCTGTTGGTGAGGCTGTGGGAAAACAAGAGCTTTCATACATTGCTAGCAAGAATTTAAAATGGTACAATCCCTATGGAGAGGAAATTGAAATTATCTAGGAAAATTACACGTACTAAGAATCTAATCCAAAGATACAGTAGAAACAGTACAAAAAGACATACAACCTGGGCTGTTCATTGCAGAAATGTTTGTAAAGGCTAAAGACTAGGTACAACCAAATGTTCATCAAAAAGGAGTGGTTAAATAGACTGTGGTACATATATACGGTGGAGTACCCTGAAGCTATAAGAGTGACTTGGGAACACTACCCATGGAGCAATCACCAGGATATATTAGGCAAGGGGGAAAAAAGATTTTATCATATGCTACTGATAATCTAAGAAATGAGGGATGTGAAGAAAAGGAAAACATATATTTTTAAAATTAATAAAATTATATATATATATATTGATTTTTTATGAAAGGAAAACCATACAAATACAAATGATCATCTATAGAGTAAGAAAGGAAATGGGTGGAGGGGACAGAGATATAAGCCAAACTTTGTGGAATATAACTTATTTTATAACTTTGATTTTAGAGCCATGTAATAATTTTACATAGTAATAAAACAGGGTTGTGTCAAAATGGCTCAGGGATAACTATAAAAAGCTGCCACTGGGCAAACATGGGGCATCTTGAGGTTCTGCATATGTGTAAAATTATACAGAAGTAAAAGTGACTACCATTCCAGGATATGAGTGAAGCACTTCATTGTTTTGGAAACTGCTAAATATTGGGAAGGAATCAAGCACTTGTCTGCCTTTCCTATACAAACTGTACCACTGTGTTACCATATAGTAGCTAGAATGCCTACTAACAAAGGAAGAATGAGAGGATATCACCATTTGGCAACCTCTGGTTAATTACACGCTTTCTATGCATTGAGCATCAATGGTTTCTCACATCATAAAAAGACTACCAGATGTTACATAACTCCTGATGAAAGAACTTTATGTCTTGCCCAAAACATAAAGCCTGAATCTACACCCAACTACCACATTACAGGAAATATAGAGTACAGTGACACTGTTAAAGAAATGACAGGGGTACATTCACCAAACTACAAAATGAGAAAACTCCACAAAACAAATAATCCAATTTCTTCAACAAATAAACTACACAGGAGGAAGAAAGGAAGGAAGGATGGAAAGGAGGGGGGAAGGGAAGGAGGGAGGAGGTGTCTGGCTATTACAAGGGCTACTGCAAGGCTAATGTCGCATATCCTGCTCACAGTGCCAATTGTCTAGCTCTTAATCCTGTTCATGACACCAATTGTAAAGCTAGGTGATCACGCTAGTTGTCACGGCTCTTTTACCTGCCGGTAATCCTGCACTGACTGGGTCGATGGTTGGGCTAGGGCTGGGGCTGGAGCTCTCAGACCCCTCAAGCCCATTCACAGACTGGGTCACAAACCATTCATATGCCAGGCTGGGTGACCAGACCTCTCCACGCAGGTCTATGAGCTAGGTAACTGGCCACACAGTGCTTGGAAGCTGCAGATCTGGAAAAACATGGCCACGCAGGGCGGGTGTCTGAGGCAGTAAAAACCAGACAAAGTGGCGCCACGGTGCAGGCGCACTTACTCCACCCACACGCACAATGTTTATTGAACTGCCCTAAACCAGCTCCGAGGCAGGGGAGCCTGACCAAATTGTTCCATTTTCCCAGCAGGACAATACCTGACAGTTAAGAGACTTACAAGTTATCTCAACCAATTCCAACAGTAGACCATATTTGACTCCTGATTCAAACAAATAAACAAGCAAAAAAAAAAAAAAAAACTGAGCATGCACATGCACTTGCAGGTTTTGAACATACTTGCATGTTGAGAATGTTAAATACATGTGAATCTGATTCATATATATATATACATATATACATATATGTTTCCTATATTTTCAAATAGTTTGAACCAGACTGGATACTTCATCATATTAAAGAACTTTTTTTAAGCATAATGATAGTATTGAGGTTATGAGCCCTTAGCATTTAGAGATATATACTGAAATATTAAATTATGAGTTGATGGAAAATTGCCTCAAAATAATATGAAAAAGTGGGTGGGAAGAAAGATTAAAGAAGATTAAGCACAAGTGGATAATTGTTGAAGCTGAATGATGGAGAAATGAGGTTCATTATAATATTCTTTAAAAGTTTTTAGTTGTTTGAAATTTTCTACAATAAAAAGCTTTGGATAAAAGCAACAAGAAAAAAAAGCATATTACCTTCAAAGGAGCATAGAAGACTGGAAGCCAGAAGACAATCATAAAATCTTGAATGTGCTGGCAATATAACTTCCAACAAAGAATTCTAAACCAAATGAAATTTCCTTTAAAAGAGAAGATTATTTACAGACATCAAAAACAGAAAATCTACTGTTAGCAGATTCATACTAAAGAGATTTTTAGACAAAAAGAAAATGATCCCAGATACAAACATAAAAATAGAAAAATAAAATAAAATAAAAAATAAATCAAAGGGTAAATATGTGAGTAAATATAAGGTAATATCAACTGAACAACACAAAAATGATAACCTTCTTGTAGGAATTAAAAGTGCATAACAAGAAAAGCACAAGATGCAAAAATGTTACAGTGTTTTTAAGTCCTAGTATTGTCATTTTAGTGGTAAAAGTACTAATATACATTAAACTTGAATAAGTCAAGGTTGTATGTTTCAATTTTTATAATATCTGCTAAAATGTTACTAAAATAAGGTTCAACTAACAAGCCAATAAAAATATATATATATATATATTTAATATATATCTATATATAAAATAAATACTAGGTTAAGGCAAAATAAGAAAAAAGGAGAATATAAAGATACATAAAACTGGATGGATGAATGAAAAATAAATTGTAAAATATATATATACACATACATATATATATATCCAAATATATCAGTATTTACACTAAGTGAAAGTGGACCAAACACTCCAATTATAAGGCAAAGATTACCAAAATAAAACTTAAAAACAAAATCATATGACGTGTTGTTTCAGGGGACTCATTTTAAATATAAAGATACAGAAAGGTTGAAATTTAAAATATATACCACATAAAGTACTAACCAAAACAAAGCTTAGGTGACTATAAAGATATCAAAGTAGATTTTAGAACAAGAAATATTACCAGAGAGGAAGAAGGGCATAATGATAAAGGGATAAATTAATCAAGAAGACAAAAAAATCTTGAAGGTTTATGCACTTAACCATGAAGTTTCAAAACACAAAGACAAAATTAATTGTACCCAAAGAGAGAAACAGACAAATCCACAATTATATTAGACTTTGACACTACTCTCTCAGTAATCAATAGAACGAGTATACTAAAAAATTAGCAAGTTTACAGAAAAACCTGAATAGCACTACCAACCAGCTTGACGCAATTGATATTTCAGAAACTAACAATTTAACAGAATGCACTTTTTTTTTCAAGTGCACATGTAATATTCTCCAAGATAGACCATAGGCTGGGTACTATAGATTGAATGTATCTCTCAAAAATTTATATGTTGGGCCGGCCCGTGGTTCACTCAGGAGCGTGTGGTGCTGATAACACCAAGGCCACGGGTTCGGATCCCATATAGGGATGGCCGGTTGCTCACTGGCTGAGCATGGTGCTGACAACACCAAGTCAAGGGTTAAGATCCCCTTACCGGTCATCTTTAAAAAAAAAAAAAAAAAATTATCTGTTGAAACTTAATCTCCAATGTGATAGTATTTAGAGGCAGAGCATTTAAGAGGTGATTAGTTTATGAGGTCGGAGCCCTTATGAATGGGATTAGAGACCTTACAAAAGAGGATTCAGAGAGCTCCTTAGCACCTTCTGCCATATGATGACACAACAAAAAGACAGCTGTCTATGAACCAGGAAGCAGCCCTCACGAGACACTGATTCTACTAATGCCTTCATCTTGGACTCCCCAGCCTCCAGAACTGTGAGACATAAATTTCTGTTGTTTATAAGCTTACCCTGTTTATGATATTTTGTTACAGTGGTCCAAACAGATTAAAACACTGGGCCATAAAACAAGTGAACATATACATAATACCTCTGATCACAATGGAATGAAACTAGAAAGCAATCATTAAAAGACATCTGAAAAATCCACAAGTATTTGGAAATTAAACAACACACTCCTAATAAACCCTGGGATCAAAGAAGTCACAATCAAAATTGCACATATTTGTAATTGAGTAAAAATGAGGATACGACAAATCAAAATTTGTGAGATGCAGCTAAAGCAGTGCTGGAAGGGATATTTATAACATTAAAATACTTATATTAAAAGAAAAAAAAAGAAAGGCCTCAATCTAAATCATCTATGTTTTCACCTTAAGGAATGAAAAAAGAGAGACAGAGAAAATTACAGCCAGTCAAATGAAATGAAAGGAAGGAAATGTTAAAGATAAAAACCGAAATCAATAAAACTGAAAATATAAAATCAGTAGAGAAAATTAATGAAACAAAAATACGATTCTTTGAAAACCCAAAAACATTGATAAGGAAATGTCAGGCCTTAAAAACTAACGCCACCTTAGGTGACATTACAAGCAGCGCCATTATGGGCCCACAAGGGCGTATTAACATGGCAGCCTAAGATGGCACTGGGAGGAAGTAGGGTGGGAGTGTCTGTGGGAACCTTGCCTTAGCCTTTCTTGGCCAAATACACGCTTCTGCCTTCGTGAACACTGCGTGATTGCAATAGCTAGGCATTGAGATAGGATGCATGCTCTTGTAACCTTTAAGCTGATTGGAGGATGTAAAAACCTTCCTTCCCCATTTGCCTTTAAAAGCAAGTGCTTGTGTGATAATAAACGGAACTGCTCGACAGAACACCCCCCCCCCCTGCTGCATCTGAGTGTCCTTTAACAGGCTGGTGGGGCCAGCAGCTGTGCTCAACTCTCTTCACGGCTCTCTTCCCCCGTCTCCTCCCAATGGGGACTGGAGAGAAAGAGGAATCCGGGCAATTTGCTTGCCCACCAAGGGAGAGAATAATGAGGCTAGGGCTGTTGGGGTCAGCTGGCGGTGGACCCGACAAGGAAAGGCCATGTGAAGAAATGGTGAAAAAAAACCCCAAACATAACCAAACCAAACAAAAACCATTAATAAAGCTCTAGCCTGTTCGATTAAGAAAGAGAGATGACACAAAAAACAATATTAGGAATTAATAAGGGTACATCACTACACTCCCACTACTATTAAAAGGTTAATAAAGGAAATATATATATAAATTTATGCCAATAAATTCAACTTCTTAGATAAATTCTTTGAAAAACACAAACTAGCCTCCTGCCTTTAAAGCATCCCAGCTGATACTATTTGAAAGAGAGCCAAACTGTGGCTCTCAAATTTGAGCGCTGCCCAAATTGCAGATTTGAATACAAAATAAGTAGTGATGTTTTAAGTCACTAAGGTTTGGGATGGTTTGTTATACAGCAACAGATAACTGGAATAAATGCTGCACTCAGAAATGAGAAAAATATTTTACTGAAATGAAATAATTAAACAAATGAACACAAAAGTCCAGATTGTAAAGCAAGTCTCTACAAACTACAAAGGATTAATGTCACTCAGAGTATATCTATAAAATTAATCAATAAATCAATAATGAAAATAACTACAAAATTTTAAAATATTTTTAAATTAAGCATTACTCATCTAAATAACACATGAATAAAAGAAGAAATTGTCATGAAAATTATAAAATATATTTAACCAAATGATAATGAAAATATAAAAACATATGAAATGTAGGAAATGCTGTGCTCAGAGAAAAATCTGTAATTTCAAATGCATACCTTAGAAAAGAAGAAAGTCTAAAAATCCAATTACTTATGTATCCTCATGAAATTTAAAAAGAAGGGCAGAAAATCAAACAGAATAGAAGAAAGAAAATGATAAATATAAGAGCAGAAGCAAAATAGAAAACATACATGTAATAGAGAAAATAAACAAAGCCAAATGTTGTTATTTCTTTGAAAAGATTAATAAAACTGATAAGCCTCCTGGAAAATTAATTAAGAAAAAAATGGAAAAGTCACAAATTGCCATTGTCAGGAATGAAAGACACACACTGTAAAAATTGAATAGGCTGTTATTAACCAATTTTAGCAAATAAATTTGAAATTTGAAGTAAAATAATCAAATTCCTAGAAAATCACAACTTACCAAAATTAGCACAAGAAATAGAATATCTGAATAATGTATATCTATAAAAGAAATTAAATCTGTTAATAAAAGAGCATTTTCACAAAGAACTCTTCAGGCCCAGATATCTATCTTCACTGGTGAATTCTTCTAAACATTTAAGAAAGAAATGAAAACAGTTTTACAAAAACTCATTCATACTCCAGGAAATAAGAGAATATTTTCAAATGGTTTTTTTTTTTTTTTTTTTTTTTTTTGAGGTCAGCAGAACCTTAATACCAAGACCTGGCAAAAAATTTTATGGAAAGAAAATTACTATCTCTCACATAAATATAGATGCAAAAATCCTAAATAAAGTATTGACAAATCAAACATGACAATATAAAATGAATAACACATCACCATCAAGTTTTTATTTGTTCTAGGAATGCAAGACTGGTCTAATATTTGAAAATCAGTACATGTAATTTCCCTCATTAACAGAATAAAGGAGAAAATTATTTGATCATCTCATAAATGAAAAAAAAAACAAACACCCATACGGTAGGTAGAATAATGCCCCCTGGAATATGTTTATATTCTAATCCCCATGACCTGTGTATATTACCTGACATAGCAGAAAGGACTTTGTAGATGCAAGTAAATTACAGGCTTTGAGATGGGGACAGTCTCCTGGATTATCTAGGTGTGGCCAGTCTAATCATATGGGTCTTAAAATAACATTTCTTGGCTGTAGTTGAAGGCACATATAACTACAGAAGAATAGTAGGAGATAGACAATAATGCTGGTTCTGAAGGTGGAGGAAAGGGACAACACGTCAAGGAATATCAGTAAGCTCTAGAAGCCAGAGAAAAGCAAAGATACAGATTTTCTCCTAGAGCCACTAGATGGAATGCATACCTGTTAACACCTTGATTTTTTAGCCCAGTGAGGCCCACATCAGATTTCTACCTTAAAGAATTGTAAGATAATAAATTTGTGTTGTTTCAAGCTACAACGTTTGCAGTAATTTGTAGCAGTTTCAGAAACCTAATAAATTTTGTTAATAATAAAACTCTTACCAGACTGGGAATAGAAATAAAATTCCTTAATCTGAGAGTATCCAGCAAAAACTTGTAAGAAGCTACATATTAAATGATGAAATGTTGAAAGCTTTCTTCCTTAGATTGGAAATGAGACAGGGATGCCTGAAAGCATGTCTTCTATCCAGAATTGTACAGAAGTCCCTAGCCATAAGACAAGGTAAAAAAAAATAATAATAAATAATAAAAATTAAAAAATTAAAGGATTAGAATTGAAAAGGAAGAAAGAAGATGATTATTCACAAATGAAATAATCATGTGCACATAAAATCTAAAATAGTCTACAGACAAATTACTATAAATAAGTGAATTCAAGGTCAAGGTGGAAAACACGTGAGCAATATACAAAGGGAGTTCCTAGGGTGCTGGACAGGTATTGTTCTTTGATTTGGGTGTGGGTACACTCATTTTGTGAAAATTCACCTAGCCATTCCATTATGAGTTTTGCACTTTTATGTATGTATGTTCATACTTCAACAGAAAGATTATTGGGAGAAAAAGGCACATGAGAGGGTGCCTTGAATAATGATTATGAGTGTATACTCTGAATCTAGACTTTTTCCTGGCTCTGCCTCTTGTGACCTTATGCAAATTATTTAATTTCTCTACACTTCAGTATCCCTAACTATAAAATGGAAATGATAGTATCTACCTAACAGTTTGATGGGAGGATAAAGTGAGTTAATGCATAAAGTGCCACAGTGAGCACTCAGTATACATTATATTCCATAGCCAAGAGATAATCCACAGATCTAAAAAATAAAAGTCACACTAGAGAAACAGAGTTAATTGAGAAATCTAAAAGTGACTTTAAAATAAGTATAATTAAAAGTTTCAAAGCATTTCAGATAATAAGAACAGAAATTTATGAAGGAAATATAGACAGATTTATAAAAAAGGAAAAAATCAGTGGATTGCAAAATCTTAAAAATGAGAAGTATAATCATTGAAATAAAAAAAATAGTAGACATGTTACACAATAAATTAATCACAGGTAAGGGGGAGAATTGTTAAATTAGAGGAATAAGCTGAAGAAAAACCCAAAATGAAACACAGAATGGTAATATATAGAAAATATAAACAACAGTCAAGAGTTCAGATCCCCATACCAGCCAGCTGTCAAATAGAGACATAGATAGATAAATGGATAAATGCACAAAAACTATGGAGGCTAGATTTAGATGCTCCAAATTACACCAAATCAGAATTCCAAAGGGAGAGACTAGAGAGAATGGGGAAGTAGCAATGGCTATTCCATTACGCTGAGATTCTTAAAAAGCTGAAGACTTGGGTCCTTAGAAGAAAAAGGCACACTGGGCTCCAAGCAGTATAAATAAATGTAAATCCACACCTACACCGTATTTTAAAACTGCAGATCAATGGTAAAAGAAAGACTTAAAAGCTACCACAACTAAAGGATATTACCTAAACTAGGAAGTTAAACAGACTGACACAAATTAATCAGCAACAGTAAATGCTGCAGCCTACTGGAGCCAGCCTGCACCAGCCTGCACCAACTGATTTCAAGCTGCTGACATTTTAATGATGGGCTCCAAAAATTTCTGGAAATTTAACCATCAGCTTTTTAACAATCACAAGAGCTTATTGTTAAATTTCCATTTATTTTGTGAGCCAGTCATCACAACATCAGTAGCTTGAAATCAGCTGTGGAAGTATTTATATCTTAGAAACTGATAAATGCTACAAATCAGGGTTCCTTCCCTGGCCTCTAGAAAATAACAGCATCTCACTGAATAAATGCTAGGGAAAAAAAATCTCCAAAACACTAATGGAAACCAGCTCTCAACACAGTACTCTATACCTCATGCAACCATCATTTGAGACTGAAGGGGAAAATAAAAACATTTCTAGCCTAATTAAAACTTTTTAAAAATTGTATCTACAGATCCATGCAGAAAGAAATAGTTAAAGCTATATTAACTTGGGTAGGAAAAAAAATAAAACCAGAAGTAAAAAGTAAAGAAATCAGCAAACTGTACTCTTAAATATAAATCATCATTAACTGTAAAAAGTATAGTTAATTAATATTTTAAAGCAATGGGAAATAAAATTATTGGGCATCAATAATGCAGGAGAAAACAATATGACAGGATGTTGGAAGGATGTTTAATATGCTAAAACGTTTGTGTTATTAAGAAAGGGAATAGAGGTAGGAGGAAGATAGCAGACTAGAGGTGCCCAGGGCACATTCCTCCCACAGAAAAGGACCAGAACTAACGCACAGCTAAATACTAATGGGAGCACTGGTGGAAGAGTGTGGGAGTACAACAGGAGACTGATGAGATACTGTGGAGAACAAAAACCTAGGAGGGTGACATAGAAAAGAGAGAGAGGCACACAGCCTCAGCCACCACATCTCTGACACTGAGATCAATGCAGGAAGAATTTCCCTGCCAGTGGAAATGTAGGCAGAAGACCCACACCAACCTGCAGCCCCACCACATAGGCCAATAGATCCTTTGGCAGGACAAGTCTGTAGCCAAGTGTGGACAGTGCCCAGCAAAATTAATGTCCTAGAACATTAGCACAGCGGGTGCACTCCCCACACCCCAACCTCGCTACCTGTTCTGATACTAACTGGTGCCATCTTGAAACCGTAGTATTACTGGAACACACCCTACCCTGGGTGTACCCAGTAGCCACAGTGCTTCCCCAGCCTGGCTCCACCTTCCACCCAGCACACTCATGGGAGCATGAGAGAAGCTTCAGTGCCCTGATCCTGGCAGCTTGAAGCCTGGGCTCACAGTGTTTATGACTCTGTTCTGCAGCCTGAGAAAGCCAAGCCTAGTCCCACAAGATGCACCCCACTTCCCCAGCCAGAGATCAGACAGGCAGACCTTCCTCAGGTGGACCACACTTCCTTTCCCGCTCCTTCCTCCAACCCTGCCAGCTGACTGAGTTGTGTGCACTTGAGCCACCACATCAGAAAAATAACTCAAAGCTCTCCACCATAATGACATACCTTCAACCTGGTGGATATAAAGTGCATCCACCCCTTTCAGAGAGGTAGCCTGGTGGCTCCACTCTGAAAAATCCCACCTAGTAACTTTGCCAACAGACCCAGAAGCAAATGCACCAGCTCCTTCACTGTAGGACTGACTAGAGGCCCTCCCCACCACCCACAAGCAGCCCAATCAGTCACCCCATATTGTGCCAGCCCACGGCCCCATCCAGTGCCCACAGGCAGCTGGATCAGGCACCCCCTATTGGAACTGTCCAGCAGTACCTCCCAACACCCACAAGTGGAGGGATGGGGTGCTCCACCAAGGGCTCACCCAGTGACCTCACTCACCTCCTGAGAAGTGACTCAGCAGACCTTCTCTTAGCAGTCCAACACCTGAACTGCAAAGGGCATCATGAATTTGCAGCCACCACTGTTGCCACCCTCTGACCCCAGAGCACTATTTTTACAGCAGCCCTTCTCCCCACACAGCAGTTGGTCATGATCCCTGCCAATGCCCAACCCAGATACCACCAGCTCCACGTCACCCAGATCCAGGTATTCCCAGGTTTTACCAGGCAGGAGGAAAAAGGGAGAAGCAAGAACCCAGGAAAAGCCTCTGCCCAAAGGAAAGAGGAAAGAGAAATCTCACCTAGGGCTATCCAATCACGCTGAGTACCTTCAGCACACCCTAGTGCACCTATCAGGGGCATAGGACACTAGCTGGGGTGCTAGCAAGTCTTCTCAGGGCCAATGGTCAATATAAATATAAAACACATCTACGGGAGGGAGTCTCTCTCCTCAAAAGCCACTATGGAGTAATGCAAGAAGGAACTACTCCAGACTGCAAGACATCAGTGTAGGGATATTAGAAATATGAAAAAATAAGAAAATACAACACCACCAAAGAAACACTATAATTTTCAAGTGGCAGACCTCATACAGCAAGAAATCCTTGAAATGACTGAAAAGAAATTCCAAACAACAATCATAAGGAAATCCAGTGAGATACAAGAAGACTCAGATAAACAACACAATAAACATGAGAAAAGTAATTCAGCATATGAAGGAGGAACTTTATAAAGCGATAAATATCTTTTAAAGGAATGTAGCATAACTCATGTAACAGAAGGATTCATTCAATGAATTAAAAAATGCAGCTGAGAACTTAAGAAGTAGAATACAGCAAGCAGAAGAAAGAATTTCTAATCTGGAAGACAGTCTTTCCAAAATAACTGAGGCAGACAAAAAAAAAAAGAGTTGTAAAAAATGAAGAAAATTTATGAGAGCTATCAGACAACCTTAGGTGCACAAATATCTAAATCATTGGTGTTCTGGGGGAAGAGGAGAAAGGAAAGGCCATGGAAAACCTATTCTACAAAATAATAGCAAAAAACTTCCCAGGTATTGGGACACGGACCTCCTGATCCAAGAGGCTCAAAGAACCCCAAAAAGATTCAATCCAAAAAGATCCTCTCTGAGGCACATTGGAATCAAAGTGCCAAAAGACAAAGACAGAGAGAATCCTGAAAGCAGCAGAGAAAATCATCAAGTAACTTGTAAAGGAGCCCCCATCAGAGTAACAGCAGACTTCTAAAAAGAAACTTCACAGGCCAGAAGAGAATGGGAAGATATACTCAAAGTACTAAAAGAAAAACACTGCCAGCCAGGAATACTAGAATCAGAAAGACTGTCCTTCAGAAATGAAGAAGAAATAGTGTATTTCACAGACAGACAATAACAGTGGGAGTTTACCACCACACTACCAGCCCTACAAGAAATCCTCAAGTAAGTCCTGCATCTGGAATACAAAAAATGATAACCATCAACATGAATACATGAGATAGACCAAAACCCACTAGCAGAACAGATATACAATCAGGAAAGAGAAAGAATCTACATTTTAACACCTCAAAAAACTAACAAACACCAAAAACAAACAATAAAAGGGAAAGTAAGGAACAAAAGACATTTAAAACAATCATACAAGAAATCAATAAAATACCAGTAGTAAGACAATACCTCTCAATTACAACCCTAAATGTAAATGGGTTTAATTCCCTCTCAAAAGACATAAACTTGCCAAATGGATTAGAAAACAGGACCAAACTATATGCTGTCTACACAAAAACACCTCACCTGAAAAGACTCACATAGACTAATAGTTAAGGGATGGAAAAACATATAACACACAAATAGAAACCAAAAAACTAGCAGGAGTAACTATTCTTATATTGGACAAAAAAGTCTTTAAACCAAAAACTATAAAAAAAAAACAGGCAAAGAATGTCATTTTAAAATGATATAGTGGTCTATCCAGCAAGAAGATATAACAATCATAAATATATATGCATCCAACAACAGAGTAACCAGATATATAAAGCAAACACTATTAGACCCAAAGAGAGAGATAGACCCCAATACAATAATAGTTGGGGATGGACCACCCCTCTCACAACACTGGACAGATCATCTAAGCAACAAATCAACAAAGAAACACAAGATTTAAACTACACTTTAGACCAATTGGATTTGACAGACATCTACAAAACATTTCATCCAACAACTACAGAATATACATTCTGCTAATCAACACATAGAACATTCTCCAGAACACACCACATTTTAGGTCACAAATCAAGTCTCAAAAAAATATTAAAAATTGAAATCATTTGAAGTATCTATTCAGACCACAATAGATTAAAATTAGAAATCAATAACAACTATACAAATAAATGGAAATTAAACAATATGCTCCTAAACGATCTATGGGTCCAAGAAAATTAAAAAGGACATCAAAAAATTTCTTGAAACTAAAGAAAATAAAGGCACAGCATACCAAAACCTGTGGGATACTGCAAAAGCAGTACTAAGAGGGAAATTATTGCAATAAAAGCTTACATCAAAAGAATAGAAAGATATCAAATAAATAACCTAACACTACACTTCAAAGAACTAGAAAAGCAAGAACAATCCAATCCAAAAATTAGTAGATGGAAAAAAATAATCAAGATCAGAGCAGAAATAAATGAAATAGAGACTGAAAAAGTGACACAAAAGACCAATGAAACAAAAAGCCGGGTTTTTTTGAGATGGTAAACAAAAGAGACAATCCATTTGCTGACCAAAAAAAGAAGAGAGAAAACCCAAATAACAAAAATCAGAAATGAAGAAGGGGACATTATAACTGATACCACAGAAATAAAATGAACCATTAGAGACTATTATAAACAACTATACATCAACAAATTTGAAAACCTGGAGGAAATGGATAAATTTCTGGACACATACAACTACCAAGGCTGAACCAAGAAGAAATAGAAAATATGAGCAGACTAATAACAAGGAATGAGACTGAAGCAGTAATCAGCAGTCTCCCAACAAAGAAAAACCCAGGACCAAATGGCTTTACTGCTGAATTCTATGAAACCTTGAAAGAGGAATTAATACCAATTCTCTTCAAACTATTCAAAAAAATTGAAACAGAGGCCATTCTCCCAAACCCATTCTATGAGGCCAGAATAGATACCACCCTCATACCAAAACCAGACAAAGATACAGTAAAAAGAGAAAATGACAGGCTACATTTGTTCATCTATGTCTTTGATGAGCATAGATGCAAAAATCCTCAACAAAATATTAGCAAAGAGAATGCAACAGCACATCAAAAAGTTATACACCATGATCAAGTGGGGTTCATCCAAGGGATGCAAGGATGGCTCAACATACACAAGTCAATAAAGTGGTACACCACATCAACATAAGCAAGGACAAAAACCATATGATCATCTCAATATATGCAGAAAAAGCATTTAACAAAGTTCAACATCACTTCATGATAAAGATCCTCAACAAATTAGGTACAGAAGGAAAGTACCTCAACACAATAAAAGCCCCACAAATATCATTCCGAATAGGGAAAAACTGAATGCTTTTCCTTTAAGAACAAGACAAGATAAGGATGCCCACCCTCACCACACCTATTTAACATAATATTGGAAGCATTAGCCAGAGCAATAAGACAAGAGAAAGAAACAAAGGGCATTCAGATTGGAAAAAATGAAGTCAAACTGTGCCTGTTTGCAGATGACATGATCCTAGCTACAGGAAAACCTAAAGAGTATACTGAAAAACTCCTAGAGCTGATAAATTAATTCAGTGAAGTTGTAGGACACAAAATCAATATGCAAAAATTGATTGTACTTTAATACTCCAAGAATGAACGAGTAGAAAAGAAATCAAGAAAGTAAGAACATTTAAAATAGCTACTAACAAATAAAATAAAATAAAAAGTGCTTGGGAATAAATTTAACCAAGGAAGTAGAAGTTCTCTACAACTAGAACTACTAATCACTGCTGAAAGAAATTAAAGATGACACAAAAAGACGGAAAGACATTCCATGTTCATGAATTGGAAGAATTAACATTGTGAAAATGTCCATACTACCCAAAGCAATCTACAGATTCAGGGAAATTCTCAACAAAATAAAAATGACATTCTTCACAGAAACAGAAACAAAGCAGTCCTAACTTTCATATGGAACAACGAAAAACCCTGAATATCCAAAGCAATCCTGAGCAAAAATAAATAGATAAAGCAAGAGTCATTACACTACCTGATTCAAATTATACTACAAAGCTATAGTAACCAAACAGCATGGTACAGCCTAAAAACAGACAAACAGACCAATGATACAGAATAGATAACCCAGAAATCAATCCATGTACTTGCAGCCAGCTAATCTTTGGCAAAGGCAACAAGAATATACATTGGGGGGAAACCACCTCTTCAATAAATAGTGCTGGGAAAACTGGACATCCATAAGTAGAAGAATGAAAGTAGTTCCATACCACTCGCCACATACCAAAATCAACTCAAAATGGTTTAAAGACTTAAATATATGTCCTGCAACTATAAAACCACTGAAAGAAAACATAGGCAAAACACGTCAAGAAATATGACTGGGCAAAGACTTTATGAATATGACCCCAAAAGCACAGGCAACAAAAGGAAAAATAAGCAAATGGGATTATATCAAACTAAAAATCATCTGCACAGCAAAAGAAACAACAGAGTGAAATGACAACCTACAAAATGAGAGAAAATATTTGCAAACCATACATCCAGCAAGAGATTAATATCCAGAATATACAAGGAACTCAAATAGCCTAATAAAAAAAAACAAGTAACCCAATTAAAAAATGGACAAAGGAACTGAATAGGCATTTCACAAAGGAAGATATACGAATGGCCAACAGACACATGAAGAAAAGCTCAATGTCACTCAGCATCAGGGAAATGGAAATTAAAACTCCATTATCATCTCACTCCAGTTAGACTGGCTATTATCAAAAAGAGAAAAACAAATGCTGGCAGAGAAAGGGGAAACCTCCTACAGTATTGGTGGGACTGTAAATTGGTTCAGCCACTATGGAAAACAGTATGGAGATTCCTCAAACAACTACTGATAGAACTACGATACAATCCAGCAATCCCACTGCTGAGTACATACCCAAAAGAATGGAAATCACGATGTTGAGTGGATACCTGCACTCCCATGTTTATTGTAGCTCTATTTACAATAAGCAACCAACCTAAATGTTATTTTTTAAATTTTATTTTGTCGATATACATTGTGGCTGATTATTGTTGCCCCTCACCAAAACCTCCCTCCCTCCCTTCTCCCTCCCCCCTCCCCCCCACCAATGTCCCCTCTGTTTGCTTGTTATATCAACTTCAAGTAATTGTGGTTGTTATATCTTCTTCCCACCCCCCGGTTTTTTTTTTGTGTGTGTGTGTGTGTGTGTGTGAATTTATATATTAATTTTTAGCTCCCACCAATAAGTGAGAACATGTGGTATTTCTCTTTCTGTGCCTGACTTGTTTCACTTAATATAATTCTCTCAAGGTCCATCCATGTTGATGCAAATGGCAGTATTTCATTCGTTTTTATAGCTGAGTAGTATTCCATTGTGTAGATGTACCACATTTTCTGTATCCACTCATCCGATGATGGACATTTGGGCTGGGTCCAACTCTTGGCTATTGTAAAGAGTGCTGCGATGAACATTGGGGAACAGGTATACCTTCGACTTGATGATTTCCATTCCTCTGGGTATATTCCCAGCAGTGGGATAGCTGGGTCGTATGGTGGATCTATCTGCAAATGTTTGAGGAACCTCCATACCATTTTCCATAGAGGCGGCACCATTTTGCGGTCCCACCAACAATGTATGAGAGTTCCTTTTTCTCCACAACCTCGCCAGCAACCTAAATGTTCATCAATGGATGACTAGATAAGGAAAATGTGGTATATATACACAACAGAATACTACTCAGCCATAAAGAAGAATGAAATTCTTCCATTCATAGCACCATGAATGAACTTGGAGAAAATTATGTTAAGTGAAATAAGCCAGGCATAGAAAGAGAAATACTGCACCTCCTCATGCATAAGTAGGAGCTAAAAAAGAAAAAAAGAGAGGGAGAAATAAACAAAGAAACAACAAATGCAATAGTAAGTTGAACTTTCAGAAGGAGAGAGCAGAACAGTGGTTTTTAAAGGGGGGAAGGGAAGGAAAAGAAGGATGCATTAGGGAGAAATTGGTTAATGGACACAAAGAATGAGTACATCTTGTAATGAAGAATATGCCAACTATCCTGATTTGATCATCACGTATTGTACACAAATATTGATAGTCAAGTCTGTATCCTACAAATATGTATAATCAATTACTTTTCAATAAAAAAATAAAAAATAAAAATAAAATGTTGATGTGAAGAGTGAAAAAAGAAACTAAATGACTAGATTAATGGATCTCAAATTATGAGAATCATAATGTGTTTATTATAAGTACAGTCTTTGGTGATTTTCTCCTAGACTTTTCTTATGAAAATCTGCTATGAATTCCAAAAAAGCATCTCAAAGAGATGGGTATGGTTGAAGTGAAGTGAAGAATGAGTGTTCAGAGAGTCATCAAATTCAATGCAAATAAGTGTTCTGGCTTTTGGGGGAAAAAAAAAGAGGGCAGGTATAAAGAAATTGATGAATTCTTAGACTTTGTTGTAAAAACTTAGTTTAGTATGCTTGCTGATGCATTGGAGGTAGCCTAACACATTTACCGCATATACTTAATAGACATTTGCTGCATCCATCACCAAGGGAATTAAATCTTTCCTGTTTTGCTTAAATCTGGAAAACAGCACTGCAGAAAATAATCTAGGATTGATCATACTATATTTTGTATAAGTACAAAATGACATTAATGACTTGCTATTCATTATATTCAAGAGACAGATGGACCTAATGTTTAACACCATAACCATCTAGGCATGAAATTATGATAACATGCAATCTTGCTCCTTTTTATTCAATTTCAACTTGTTCTGTTCTTCTGCCAGGCCTACATCTCTCTTATGAACTCTTAAGATCTTACTGTTCCTCCAGACCTCTCAAAGCAATACAATTTCCAATTAACATCATGGGTCTGATATTTTTCTTTACTGACCATATTTTAAGTGATTCTGTATGGGGTGGGAATTTTTGTCATTGCTGCTTTATTCCCATTCAAGACGTACAGAACGTAATTGTCTATGTGCCGGACTCTGATAAAGAATTCCCCTGGTTTCACTCTCAATTAATTCTTTCCTAGAATTATACATTTAGTAATACAGAGATTGAAAGGAGATCTAGAGAGAGAAACAGTCGGGAAGTAGAGTAGGGAAGGGGGGATGCTTTCAAGTAGATTCGATTAATTCCCTTTTTTTTTTAACCCTCACACAGAAGATAAATTTGCCACAAGATACATCATCGCCAGCAAAGAAATGAGGGATAATAGGAGGCAGACAATATTGTCCTGCAGTTATTCTGAATTCTGATTTTATCTGGTGAGCTTTTTCATCTGTTTTCTGATACTTTTAATTTAGAACATAGTTAATATAAATAGACCTTGCAAAGTTACCATTGAAGGCAATAGCTACTTCCCTGTCCTTGCCCCCATCTAGCAGTTCCTTATGACTAGGGTGACCTAGTTTTCCTGGGACACTCCTGGCTTACACCTCTTATCTGGCATAATTATTAATAGCACCTCCTTGCACACTCAGAAGTGTCCCGTTTTAGACAATAAATGTTTGTCTTCCTTATGAGTGTGCAGTCATAACTTTCCCCAATCAAATGTGGAGGAATATTATTGAGTGCTTATTTTGACCAAGCACTGGGCTAGACACTCTGTAAGTAGTTTTAGTTACATCTCAGCACAACCCTAGGAGGTAGGTAATGTTTATTATCAGCTAGAGACGAAGAAAGTCATGTTCACAGAGTATGAAGAGAGCCCAAGTCTTTTGAATGACTAAGTAAAAATCAGAATCTATATCTGAAATCAAAACCTGTGCTCTTCTTCCTGCACGACCTTCCCCACAAAAGGAAAAAGAATCAGAACATCACCAACTACCCCTGTGAGATTTGAAAAGTTTGTCTTTGCTCCCTACCAGAAGGCACAGCCATCAAGCATTTATTGTAATACAAATTTCGGTGGCCATCTACAAAGATGACCGCCCACAATTCCTGTGGTCCCAAGCCATTCTTCCTATCCAGGAGTAGAGCCTATTGCCCCTGCCTTAAATCTGGGCTGGCTCTGTGGCTGGCTTTGACCTATAATACAGTGTAGCAAAAGTGATGCTGTACCAGTTCCAGGACTGGCTTTAAAAAGCCTGGCTGCTCCAACTTTTGCTTTCTTACTACCCTGAGCCACCATGTAAAGAACTCTAGGTTGTTCTGATGGCAAGAGAGACCACATGATGAGAAAAGCAGGTGGAGAGGAACTAAAGCAACCCAGATGGCCTCAGTATGTGAGCAAGGCCACCTTGGGCATTACAGCCTCTCCCAGCCCTCAGCTGAACAGACTGCATGAGAGAGCTCAGCTGGCAACACGGGGAGCAGATGATAAGCCATCTCTCCTCAGTCCTGCCTGATTTCCTAACCTACGGAATAGTAAGCATTCAATGGGTGGTGTTTTAATAAACTGAGTTCTGGAAAGGTATGCAATACAGCAATAAATAACTGAAGTACTGTCTCTTTCCCCACTGCCTTGTCTCTATCACTCAACCATACCCCAGATTTCATCTGTGTGGATCTTTTAGAAAGCCAGCAAATGATGCCCAGGTAGGAAAGACTACCCTGGAGCCAAAACGGGCCAGCAGGCTTATTTCCTCCTCCTGCCCACATTCCCCAAGTAAGCCTTGCACCACTTCCACGTTGCTTGACCTCAGATGAATTTCTAGGAATTTCCCTATTTCTGCTTTATTTTATCCACACCTCTGCCTCATAATTCCAAGACCACTACCATATCCTAAAACCACAATTTTCATATGGCTATTTTTATGTGAGGAATATCTGTAAGTGTATGTGTGTGTTTGTGTGTGTGTGCACATGTATCCATGAGCACATCCTTGTTTTTATTTATATTCCCTAGGTCTCAACAAAGTCAAAATCACACTTAATTCTGCATGTGGTTGAGTCATATAACATACATGGATATCTAATCTCTTCATGTAAGTTTCCCAGTGCCAACCAATAATGTGCCAATTTCCAACAAGAAGCTCTTTTTAATCCTCTAGAAGAGATTCTTTAATCCAATTTGATTCATTCAGTAGTCACAATATGAACGTGCTACATTGACCTGAATAGTTGATTCAGTGTTTTTGAGAGATCTAAACTGTTTCAAAAGGCAACCAGAATCAGCTTGACATCTCAAACTGTAAAAATCTTAGAGTCCGTCCATATGATGAGCCCAGCAGAGAGTTGAGAGGTTTATGAGATTTTAATCATTGATAATTTTTGTTGTGCAGCTGAGAAGACTTTTAATGTGAGAAACTTGGAGAGGGTTCCAAGGAGAGCTGCCAAGGTAATAAAAAAAAGCCTTGTAAATTGGTTTGAAGAATATGCTAGGCTATCAAAATACCCATCAGCCTATCTGACCCTCCCCTCCTCTAGCCACCCCATCTATCCATCAGATGTTCTCAGCCTTAATTGAAATTGACAACACAATGATGAAAAAATGTGCCATGGCTCAAGTAGCACATACTACTTCATAATCCTCTACAAAATGTGACACTAAATAATGAAATAGATCATTTACACCCTGCCGACTTCCTGAAAGTGTTTTAGACAACTTACATTTAAAAAGCAGTAAGAATAATGCACAAAATTAGCATAAAGTAATAGCCAGGCTCAACTGTTTAAAAATGTGTAAGGGAGGTAGAAATAAGGCCATGAAAAAAGTGCTAAACTAAGAAACTTAGGATAAATGGGTATAAATATAGCCTTCACTATACAGCATGGAGGAAAGGTGGCAGGAGGAGAGGGAAAGGCACATGGTGAAATGTCGGAGGGAGATGGGAGGAAGCGAAAGTGGAGGGAGAATACCGCCATGTACTCAATTCCAGTCTACATAAATTGAACTGTTCTGGGACTTTCAAGTGTCTCATTTAATTTTCACAGTAATTGATGAGAAAATTGAGACTCAGAGCTTGAGTAACATTCCCCGAATCTTACAGCTAGAAAATGATGAAATAATGCGCCCAACCTAAATCCAAAGCTAATATTCTTTCTGCCCAAACAGTCTCGATCAGCAGCAAGGAATTTATTTAAGGGCACTAAGCATTAGAATAAATTGTTTTATGCAAAGAAATTCTTTCACCCATGCAAGAGTTTTCCTTGTGGGTATATTTTCAGAAGACAAGTATGTTGTATTAGTGAGGCATTTATATATAATGGGTAGGGGCACAAGCTCTGGAGAGGCAAAGAAAATTTGAAAGCCAGTTGCATCATTTTCTAGCTGCCTGACCTTTGGCAATGGACTGTACTTCTTGGAATGTGCATTTCACCATCAGAAAAGTGAGAACGATTAGCCTAGCTCACTAGAAGGTGAAAGGATAATAACACAATGCAAAGTGCTTAGCATAGAGTTCCAAACACAGCAGAACTTGATAAATGTAAGCTATAATATATTATTCTGATTCCTATATCTATGCTTATTAGGTTAGCTGTTTATTTTATTACCTGAAATATTTACGGGTAAAATGACCTGCTGTCTGGGGTTTGCCTCAAAATACTTTAGCTTAAAAAAGGGGATGAGGAGGGTATTATGTGGGAATAGATTAAACAAGACCATCAAATGTTGATTCGTTGGAACTGGGTGAAGCAGGTATACAGGGTCATTGTATAGTTCTCTCTACTTTGATATATATTTGAAGTTTTCCACAATAAAAAGTTTTTTTAAATGTTCATGGTTAGAAAACCCAAAGGACATGTATGTTGGTTGAAAAATGCCAGAACTAAAGGCAGATAAGTAGAGAAGACTGAATTCTAGGTAGCCTGTCCTCTTCTCAGAAGGCCTCAGGGATCTTCTCTAGGCCTGGAATGAGCACTCTCTAGAATCCAAGCTGTGTCTCATAAAATGTGAAAGATGTGACCATGACCTTGTCCTTCAAAAGCTTCAAAATAATAGTTGCCAGACAATCCCCAGAACTAAAGCTAATTATTTTTCCAACACCATCACCCTAGTTTCCCTTATTCCCACTTTTATCCATTGGCATAGTCCACCATGTTTACCTTTTAAATATTACTGTTCCTACTATTAGCCATTCACACCAACATACACAGCTTCACTGTCCTTTGAGCTTCCTTATGCCTGCCCAAGAATTCCAATAGAAGTTTCTGTGGCTGGCCTTCCCTAGATCTCCTAAAGTTTTCCTATTCAAAACTCTTTCCCTGAAGTCTTGAATATCCCTATTAGCAATGCATTTTTGAGTGAAAAGGGCTCTTTTATTATTATTTTTTTTATTGAAATGGACATATGCTTTTACAAAGGAAAGCATATTAAATTACCAATTTATATAAATTAATTTATAATAAATTAAGCAACATGAGATTCCGAAGTGTGGTAGCTATGGAAAGGAGAATGTGTTCAGAAAGATGAGGTGGTACTAAAAGGCAAATTTTACAATTTTCCTCTGCTATGTTTCCCAAAGAACAGTCTCATTCATATCCCTTCTTAGCAAGACTTACCTGTCCACTGTCACATGCATGATAGCTCATTCTTTGTTTTCTAAGATAAATAATATGATCAGCTTATTATTGATAAGATGGAAATGACTAATGTCCCAATATGGTACTCAGGGAAAAAAATAAACACACACACACACACACAAACACAAACACACACAAACACACACACACACACACACACACACATATATATGCCTCAGAATCAAGGAACCTAAGAGAAAATGGAAAACAAATGATCCTCTCTCTCACTCATAAGTGCCACACAATGCAATGCTAGAATTTTGTTTACACTATTAAAAATCATCTGTGCATTCGTTTTCTGAAATTAGATTGGGCTGTGAAGGCACAACCCCTCACGAACTAATTTTATCTCTTTATTCCATCTTGTCACTGTATGAGGTACTGCCATCATAAGAATATATTTTAACAATGAGGAATTTGTTTCGGGGACCTCCGGTCAAGATGTCAGAACAGACGGTACCCAACATCACTCTCTCCCACAACCAACCGATTTACAACTATTAAAAGGCAACAACTGCCAAACTGGGGCAGCTAGAGCCCAAGAGAAGAGGAAGAGAGACCTATGGAGTTCATCAAGGCCGGAGAAGCTGAGATGAAAGAAAGAAAGGACCACTCTGACCATTTTGAGCCCCAGCCACTTCAACACTGGAGGTGGCTAACACACAGAGCAAGAGCTGGCAAAAGCTGCAGCTATGCCCTTCATATGAAGTTGCTTGGAGCCTGTGGGGAGAAAGAGGGCCTTGGTGGCCCCCAGACCAGCTAGACCACTAACAGCATTCCTGTGGACCTACATAGGAGCAAGGGGCCACAGACAACTGAAAAATTGAGCCACTCAGAGGCCGGTGAGTCATCACAAGGGACTGGCACATGGCCCATCCCATGAGAAGTGTTTGGAGTGTGAGTAGTGGGGGAGACAGGCCCACTGGGGCAACACTGGGGCACAGCAAGGACAGCTGATCTATCCCCCAATCAGTATAGGATCATTCAGTGGAGGCTATTCAGGAATATAGAACTGCAGGGGGTGCCGTTTGCTGAAAAGACTCAGGGCCAGACTAGAGTGTCCACACACCCAGGTGTACCAGATCTCACAAGATCAGAAAGGCCTTATAAGGTCAACAATTAAAACCTGAGCTGCACAAAAAACCTTCCCCAGAGAATCAGCAGCAAAGCAGCAATTTAGCTCAACCACAGGGTTCAAGTGCTGGTCACCACAGGAAGTTCCCCATTTTAGAAGTAAGCAAAGGATAATAAATTAGTTCCAGTGCAGAATTTAAGTGGTGGACGTAGCTAATAATCCAACATAGAACTGAAAGAAAAAACAAAATACCCACAGATCAGAGACAAAATTTTAATATTAACCAGTAAAGATCTAACACAACCAAAGAACACCTATAAAACCCAGGACAGGAAGTCTCCCAAGCTCCCAAGCTGGGGTGGGGAGAGGGCTGAAGAACTTAGCCATGCCCCACCAATATCCACATCCACCCCAGCAACAAGCACCAGGCTGTTGCCAGAAACACACCAGGCTCCTAAGCCAGGGTGAAGGGGCCAAGGGCCTCAGACAGGCCCTCCCAACATCTGCATCCAGCCCAACAATGACCACCCCCAGGCCACCACTGGAAGTGCCCTGGGCTCCTGAACTGGGGTGATGGTGGGATGTGGGCCTCAGCCACACCCCTTCAATGTCAGCATCCTGCCCAGCCATGACAGCTGCTGCTGAAGCCCCCTGGGCTCCTCTGCCCAAATGAGGGTCGGTGCCTTGGGCCTTGACCATGCCCCCCTCCCCCCTTCCTCAGCTTTCCACCCTATCCCCCTCCCCCTACTTGTCTCCCCCTCCACTCCAATTGCTCCACAACAACTTCTTAGAATGTAAAAAAAAAAAAAAAATGTAAATAAATATTTTTTTAAATGTGTAATTTAATATACCCAGATGCTTTTAGCATTTTCTAACAAGCATGAGTGGTGATAGGACCAGTATTTTAGGACCTACATAGTAAGCTGCAGGTGATAGAATAGTCTCAATATTTCAATTTTTCCTAAATTCTGCAATTTATTCAATTACTGTCTTAGCTCCTTGCATAAATTGGTTGGGGATATTTGTCTCCAGTTAAATTATTTTACGAAACTTTAAATTGCCCTCAGTATTGGTGATACCTTCTTTAAAATGTCAACAGCTAAATAACACAGAAAAGTTTTAGCTAAAGATCATCCTCTTTACAGATTTCAGTCACAAAAAGGTTTGTTGCCTTTATTACTGACTCAACCCACTCCATTCCCTATCCCCTTTGTAGACAGAAGCTATAAAAGGTCACCTCAAAGCACTGTATTCTCTGGCTGCTGGGTTATCTCAGTATATTAGAGTGTGGCACTGATAATACCAAGGTCCGAGGTTCAATCCCTGTACAGGGCAGCTGCCAAAAAAAAGAAAAAAACTATGTATTCTCCCCTCAAATTCTATCTAAATTCTTTGGTTCTTCCTTTTTCTCCTTGTAGATATAATTGAAATATACAGATATTTAGATCTATTCTCCTAGTCTGTGATTTCATGACTCGCTTGTGACAGAAAGCTTTCCAGAAACCACCTGGACCACGATGCATCACTCCTGCAACCACATGTTAACCTTAGTAACTAGATTGCTCACACCTGTGTCTTCCCTGCTGCCAGTCTTTCACACCCATATCTTATTACTAAAGCAATTTAAAGAACTGTATTCTGAAAAGAAAAAAATTCTTCATATGTCGTTTTCACTTCTGTATTTCTCACTCCAATTGGGTGCACATGCTTGCACTGGTCTCCCCTTACCAAGCTGATTGTGCTGCCCCCTTGTACTGCCCCTTCTTTTTTATGTGTATACTCTACTGTTCCATTTATTTGCTTGCAGTCAGTTATTTACTGACCTGTCTATTGCCCCCCAAACAGTTTCTTTAAGGCAAGGATCATTGCTATGGACTAAATTGTGTCCCCCAAAAGTTCATATGTGAAAGCCCTAACCCCGCAGGGTGATGGTATTTGAAGAAGGGGCCTTCCTTTGAGAGGTAATTGGCGCTAGATGAGGTAATGAGGGTGGGGCCCTCATAATGGTATTAGTGCCTTTATAAGAAAAAATATCATAAAGCTTGCCGTCTCTCTCCCCCTCCCTCCAGTGCACAACGAAGAGGTCACGGGAGCACACAGCAAGATGGTAGCCTCCCACGAGCCAAGAGAAGCCACAGAATAAAACTTGCCTTGCTAACCTTGATCCTGAACTTCCTAGCCTCCAGAACTATGAGAAATTTCTGTGGTGTAAGCCACCCAGTCTATGGCATTTTGTTACAGAAGCCAAACCTGACTAACACAATCATCTCTTATATGCTTCTAAATCCCTAATCATCTGACACAATGCCTGACACACAGGAAATGTTTAGAAGTTTGTGTTGAGTGAATGCACAGCCCATTCTATATACTGTCCGGTGAGTAAAACTGCATTTGATGCATAACATTTTCATATCATCTTTGTCATTTATAACTTTGATGTGTGTTTAAATATAGACTTAAAATGTGTATTTATATTGCTCAGTGGGCCCTTTTGCTCTGTCTTTTGCTCTGGAAAATTTATTTTTCTGAGTGTATGCTTCATTTCATCTTTGACTCCACTGAGTGCTTTCTCATTGGCAAAGGGAATGAGTAAGGAAAGATGGCTCTAAAAATTTTGTCCTTTCTGTTCAAATAGGTGAGTAAACTAAGGCTCGTGAAATCCAAGTCAGAAAAGGAAGGGGGAAGGAGAGGGGAAGAAATAGATTAACCGGTACAAAGTTACAGGTAGACAGAAAGAATAAGTTCTGGTATTCTAGGCTAAGAGCTAATATTATATTGCGTATTTCTAAATAGTTAGAAAAGAGGATGTTGACCATAATCACCACAAAGAAAAGATAAATGTTTAGGTGATGGATATGCTATCTACCCTAAGTGAATCATTGTACAATATATGCATGTATTAAAATAACACACTATATTCCACAAATATGTACATTTAAATAATAAATTTTTTTAAATTCAAGTGACTTGCTAAAAGTCCATTATTTTGACTAAACCCTCAATGTTCTTTGAGACTTGGGAGGGATGATAGGAAGACAGCCTTAGACCAAGGGACATGAAAACACTCAAATCCTGTCTTAGACCAGCTACTTCTGTCCATCAAAGTACCTTAGAAAAAAATACATCCACAGAGGACAACCAAACGTTATTCTTTGGGTTTGGCCCCAATATCCAATGCAGAACTTCTTTGACTTAGGCTGGAAGACAACCAAAAGTCTAAAACCAAAGTTGGATAGGCCCATAGTCTCAAAATGCCTCCCCATAAGACATTTACATACTACAAAGCGGGAAATAATAACCTTTCAGTGTAGAAACCCAGCAGGCATCAATTTAACCTAGTGATCAAAGTTAACATTACAAAAAGAAAACATCAATAACATATATCTATCAACATGATGTACTGAGAAAAATATAACATCACTTTGTGGTTTACGTGAAAAAAATGCATAACCTCAATCACATTATGAGAAAATATAAGACAAACACCCATTGAAGAACATTATATGAAATAAATGACCAGGAATCCTCAAAAGTGTCACAGTTATAAAAAGGCAAAGAATGAAGAATTATCACTGGTTAGAGAGACTAGTGAGACAAAGCAACTAAATGAAATGTGGAATCCTGGATTTGGAGCCCAGACCAGAAAAAAAAATTAGAACAAGTGACAAATTCAATTAACATATATAAGTTAGTTAATAGTATTGTACTTATACTTTTTTCCTAGTTTAGATCATACGTTATGGTTATGTCACATGTTAACATTAGGAAAACCCCAATAAAGGGCAAAAAGAAATCTCTAAACTGCTTTTTTTAATTTTTTAAATAAAAATTGTATGTTTAAAGTATAAATATGATGTTTTAATGCACATATACATTGTAAAATGATTTCTACAGTCAAGATAATTAATATATTTATCACCTCATCATAGTTGCCTTCCTTCAGAGGTTATGTTTGTGGTGAAAATGCTGAAGATGTACTCTCTCAGCAAATTTCAAGTATGTAATACAGTATAATTAACTATAGTTGCCATGCTGGAAAATAGGTCTCTAAAACTTATTCATCATATAATTGAAACTTTGTACTCATTGACCAACATCTCCCCATTTCCCCTACTTCTAATAACTACCATTCAACTCTGCTCCTTTAAATTCAATGTTTCTTAGATTCCACATATAAGTGATATCATGCAGTATTTTTCTTGATGTGTCTTGCTTATTTTATTAACAGAATGTCCTCCAGGTTCATCTATGTTACTGCAAATTCCAGAATTTCCTTCTTTTTTAAGACTTGATGGTATCTCACAAATTCTTAGGCTTGCTTCACTCTTTTTCATCTTTTTTTTTTCTTTTTATCCTCTGTCTGGGAAATTTCAAATGATCTGTCCTCAAGTTTGCTTATTCTTTCTTCTGCTTGATCAAGGCCACTGTTGAAAGCTCTGTATGCTATTTTAATTTCTCATTGTATTCTTCAGCATCAGGATTTCTCTTTTAAAAGGCCAGTTAATTCCATTGGTTAGAATGCTGTGTTATAACACCATGGTCAAGGGTTCAGATACCTGTATCAGCCAGCTAACCCCCAGAAAACTATATGAAGAAATTTATTTTTTAATTGAAACATGTTGATTGTACATATTTATGGGGTACAGAGTTATATTTCTATATATGTATACAGGCATGCCCAGGGTCCTAGGCAGGAGCTGAGGCCTGCACACCCCACCCAGAAGCAAGCAAGGAACATTCCAAAAACACCACTTCCATATAGGTAGCCCACTTCAGCCATGGCTGAAGCAAAATTGGCTCGACATCACAGCAGTAGCCACAGCTACCATGCAGGTGGCTCACCAGCCACTCAACTGCATTGACACAAGGAGAGTCACCAGCAGACACCAGAAAAAGAAGAGAAAGTCTCTCTCCTCAAAGCCCACTCCAGAGTACCTAAAGAAGCAAGTGCTCTATCAGACAATCAGACATCAGTGCAGAGGACTAGAAATATGATAATCCATGAAAATATGACACCATCAAGAGAATGCAGTAGTTCTCAAATACCAGACTCTATAGAGCAGGAAACTCTTGAAGTAACTGAAAAAAAATTCCAAGCAACAATTTCAAGGAAATTTAATGAAATAAAAGAAGACTCCTGATACAACACAATAAAATGAGAAAAAATATCCAGGATGTGAAGGAGGAAATTTTCAAAGAGATAAATACCTCAAAAAAGAATGTAGCAGAACTTATGGAACTGAAAGATTCACTCAATGAAATAAGAAACACAACTGATAGCTTAAGCAGCAGGCCATTACAAGCAGAAGAAAGAATTTCTGATCTTGAAGACAATCTTTTCAAAATAACCCTGGCAGACAAAAAAAAAAATTTAAAGATGAAGAAAATCTAAGAAAGCTAGCAGACAGCCTTAAGCACACAAACATTCAAATCCTGAGTGTTCCAGAAGTGGAGGAGAAAGAAAAAAGCATGGAAAACCTATTCAATGAAATAATAATGAAAAACTTCCCAGGTACAGAGAGAGATACAGACCTTCAGATCCAGGAAGCCCAAAGATACCCAAACAGCCTCAATCTAAAAAGATCCTCTCTGAGACACATTATAGTCAAAATGGCAAAACTCAAAGACAAAGAGAGAATCTTGAAAGAAGCAAGAGAAAAGAGTAAAGTCACCTATAAGGGAGCCACTATAAGATTAACAGCAGATTTCTCAACAGAAACTCTACAGGTTGCAAGAAAGTGGGATGATATATTAAAAATACTAAAAGAAAAAAACTTGCCAGCTAAGAATACTATACCTAGCAAGACTATCCTTCAGAAATGAGGGAAAAATAGTGTTTTTCCCAAACACACAAAAACTATGGGAGTTCACCACCATACAACCAGCCCTGCAAGAAATCCTCAAGGGAGTTCTATATCTGGAATCTGAAAAATGATAATCACTACCACAAATACACAAGAAAGAAAAAAACCCACTGGCAGAACAAAAATGCAAATAAGAAAGGGAAAGAAACTAAATCTTACCACCACAAAAAACCATAATGACAATGAAATAAAAGCAAAAAAACACTTGGCCTCTTTGGAAGATGATAAACAACTCATTTTTCTAAAACTAGTAAGTAAAAGCATTTATCCTGTCTTTCCCGTATGAAATGTCCTTCAGAGTAACCATAAATAGCTGAGGCAGGAACATTTCTATTTATTGAAGTATTCCAGCTAGAAAATAGAGAATAAAATAATTAGAATGTGGTATTTTGCAAATCCCTTTTGAAATAATGGATCTAGCAAATGACCATCAATGTCTGCTAATGTCACAGAAAGATAATCAGACATATAATGGATCTCCTGCAGTAAGAACATAAACCTCTGAAGCCAAATCTAACCTGAGTGAGACCAAGGCTCAGGATCCAGCAACCAATCATGGGGAAATACAAGGAATGGCAGAACATGTTAAATGACACTACTGGGGTGGAGCCATCAAATCCACACCTTGGGAAACTTTATGGGGTAAAGGGGAAAAAATAGATGAAGGGGAAACATATAGATTCAAAGAAACTGAAGAGACAGCTGACATAGCAATTAATGCAAAAAGCAGAACCTCTTTGGATCCTGATGCAAACAAGCCAGTTGAACCTGTTATGTCTGGCAGACTAATCTGGGGTTTCAATTCAAGTAAACTAAAATGAATTCAGTCTAACGGGCAAAATGAGACAATACTACCACACTCCTTTTGCTGAAACATGAGATGGGGAACCCAATTTATAGAACAATCATGGTAAAAAACAAAACAATGGCTTCACTTTCTAATCTTGTTTAGAACTACTGTATGATCCAGCAACCCCACTTCTGGGTGTATACCCACAGGAATGGAAATCATCATGTCAAAGGGATGCCCACAATCCCATGTTCACTGCGCTCTATCCGCGATATAGAACCAACCTAAATGTCCATCAATGGATGACTGGATAAGGAAAATGTGGTATATATACATAGTGTAGTACTACTCAGCCATAAAAAAGAATGAAATTCTGCCATTTGTGGCAACATGGATGAGCTTGGAGAAAATTATGTTAACTGAAATAAGCCAGGCACAGAAAGAGAAAAACCACATGTCCTCACACATAAGTGGGAGCTAAGAAAGATCACAATTAAATGTTGAACTTTCAGAAGGAGAGAACAGACCTATAGTTACTAGTGCTGGGAAAGGGGGAGGGGAAGAGGTAGAGAGTAATTGGGTAAGGGACACAAAGAATAATTACAATTTGTAATGACGAATGCACTAATAATACTGATTTGATCAACACATACTGTACACAAATAATGATACTCAACTCTGTACCCCATAAATATGTATAATCAATTATGTTTCAGTCTAAAAAAATTAAAAAATAAAAATAAAATGAGAAAAAACATATATGTACACAATGTGTGATGATCAAATCCAGGATAATCAGCATATTTGTCATTGCAAAACTTTATCATTTCTTTATGATGAGAACACTTAAGGTCCTCTCTTGTTGCCATTTGAGAATATATAACAAATTATTATTAATTATAGATGTGTAGCACTACTGTACACCACTCTGGAATATATGAAAAAGCATATGTAGTTCACAGGGCCTGGTTTTCTAAAGTCTTACAGTTTCAAATATTGACCTTGCGGAGGACTGGAAATTTTCCTCAGGCTATACGTCTCTGGTGTAAGATAAAGATTTGTGGCACAGCAAGGTTGCTGGCTCAAGGACAGACTACTTACTGATTGTTATGTAAAGATACTGAGAAATTGCTGTAGGAAGGAATGTTTGCTAAGATCAAGCTTTTGTCAATAGCTTTACTGGAATGTCATCTGGCTTGTTTCACTGAAAGTTACCAGCCTATATTGTTAAACTATAATCCCACATATGTTCTCTTCCTCTAACTTCCTGTTCTGGAAAATAAATGCAGGAATAGAACCCCAATTTGGTGTTAATTTCCCGAGGAAGGGATCCCTCTCGCTGGCGGGTCCCAGGGAAGTTAACCACTTCAGGGTCTCTCACTGCTCAGAAGAGATGGGCTTTGAGTAATCCTTTGCATCTCCATCACCCAGGAGAAGAGGGGTGACAAATCCATGGGGGGCGAAGCAACACAAAGCAGCACACCACTAGAAGTTATTTTTTCCTATCTACATGTAATTTTATGTTCATTAACATACCTCTCCCTACCCTCTTCTGCCCTCTCCATTCCAGCCTCTAAATAACCACAATTCTATTTATGTAAGCTCAACTTTTTTTTTAGTTCCCACATATGAATGAGAATATGTGGTGTTTATCTTTTTGTGACTGACTTATTTCACTTCACATAATGTCTTTCAGGCTCATCTATGTAGCCACAAATGATGGGATTTCATTCTTTTTCATGACTGAATAGTATTCCATTGTGTATACATACCATATTTTCTGTATTCATTCATCTGTTAATTGGCACCAAGAATGATTCCATACCTTGACAATTATGAATAGAGCCATGATAAACATAGGATTCATATATCTCTTTGGTATGTTAATTTCCTTTTCTTTGGATATATACCCAGTAGTAGGATTGTTTGATCATATGGTAGTTCTAGTTTTAGTTTTTTGAGGAATCTCCTTCCTGTTTTCCATGATGGCTGCACTAATTTACATTCTCACCAACAGTGCATATGAGTTCCCTTTTCTCTGCATCCTCACCAACATTTGTTATTTTTTGTGTTTTTGCTAATAGACATTCTAACTGGGGTGAAATGATATCTCACTGTGGTTTTAATTTGCACTTCCCTGATGCTTAGTGATGTTGAGCATTTTTTTCCATATACCATATGTATGTCTTCTTTTGAAAAATGTCTACTCAGGTAATTTGCCCATTTTTAATCAGATTTTTTTTTTTTTGCTATTAATTTCCTTGAATATTCTAGATATCAATCCCTTGGCAGTTGAATGGTTTGCAAGTATTTTCTCCCATTCTGCTGGTTGCCCCTTCACTCTGTTGATTGTTGCTTTTGCTAAGCAGCAAAAGCTTTTTAGTTTAATATAATCCCATAGGTCTACATTTGCTTTGGTTGCCTGTACTTTAGAAATCTCCTTTATAAAATTTTTGTCCAGATCAATGTTTCGGAGTGTTTCCCCTATGCTTTTTTCTAGTAGTTTAATAGTTTCAAGTGTTACATTTAAGTCTTTAATCCATTTTGAGTTGACTTTGGTATATGGTGAGAGACAGGGATCTAGTTTCTTTCTCTAGTCTCTAATTCATGTGTCTGTTTTCATACTAGTACCATGCAGTTTTGGTTACTATAGCTTTGTAGTATATTTTGAAAACAGGGAGTGTAATGGCTCCAGCTTTGTTCTTTTTGCTCAGGTTTGCTTTAGCTATTCAGGTTTTTTTGTTGTTCTGTATAAATTTTAGAATTGTTCTTTCTATTTCTGTGAAGAATGTTGTTGGCATTTTGACAGGGATTACATTAAATCTATAGATTGCTTTTGGTAGTATGATCACTTTGACAATATTAATTCTTCCAACCCATGAACATGGAATATCTTTAGGAGTCTTTAGGTTTTTCTACGTATAAGATTATGTCATCTGCAAACAGGGATAATTTCAATTCTTCCTTTCCAATTTGAATGCCCTTTATTTCCTTCTGTTGCCTAATTGCTCTGACTAGAACGTGCAGTTCTATGTTAAATAAGAGTGTTAAGTATGAGCATCTTTGTCTTACTCCTGTTCTTAAAAGAAAAGCTTTCAACTTTACTTGTTCAGGACAAGATTAGCTGTGGGTGTGTCACATATGGCCTTTATTTTGTTGAGATACTTTCCTTCTATACCTAGTTTGTTGATAGTTTTTATCATGAAGAGATGTTGAATTTTTTCAAATGCTTTTTCTGCATCTATTGAGATGATCATATAGTTTTTTCCTTTAATTCTGTTAATGTGATGTATTACGTTTATTGATTTGCATATGTTGAACCATCCTTGGAGCCCTAGAATAAATCCTACTTGATTATGATATATAATCTTTTTGATGTGTTGCTGAATTCAGTTCACTAGTATGTGGTTGAGAATTTTTGCATCTATATTCGTCAGGGATGTTGGCATACACACACACACACACACACATATTTATGATTTCTAACCTTGTTGAAATTCTCATTTTGTTCATTTACTGTTTTTCTGACTTCATGGAATTATACAATTCTATAGCCTGCTGAGGTTCTTTAAAACAATTATTTTGGGTTGTTTTTCAAGATGGCGGCGGCTGCGGCGGCTGGCGCGGAGTAGCTGAGGTGGAAAAGGTGGCCACTGGGCCTCAGGCAGCCGGGAAACTTGTGGACCTTCCTCTGGCCATCTCTTAAGGGAGGACTGCTGCTGCTGGCCGGTCGTGGGGGCTCAACGCCACTTTGCCCCCGACAGGAGAGGCTGCCTCATTTACAGGCAACAGCTTTGAAGTGTGGAGCAGGAAAAGAACTGATTCTTAGCTGCAAAAGCGAGTCTTGAAACAGGGAACACGGCACCAGGGCTGCTGTGGATGCAGCCAGGATCCCGGAGGCTGGGGCCGCACTGAAGGCAGCCAGCTGCCCTATTCAGGATTCGAGGTTTCAGGCCGGCATTAAAGAAGATTCCTGGGAGCGCCCGAGCGGCGCCGCGACTGAACAGCCTGAGGCGGCAGCACGGAGAACACGGAAGGCAACAAACCAGAGACAGAGCGAGCACCCGACCTGGCACAGCACTGTGAGTGATCCCTGGCACAGCTCTGTTCGGGGGGTGGATGCCCACGCGGCTCCCGCCTGCACCACCAGGCCACTCATTGCCCCGGTGCTGCCTCCATTTTCCCAGGTGCGGGCAGCTCCGCCCTGCTCGGCCATCACTGAGCCCATTTGCTTGGCCTGGCGCCGGGCTTTCCGGACCCTGCGGGCCGGCCTCCTCTCCCACTCCCTCCGCGGTTCTCTGGCAGGGCTGGGGGTGTGGGGCGTCCCGACCAGTGTTGGGAAGACTAGGAAGTACGGGCGGGCTGACTGTCACTCCACCACACCCTGGACTCCGGCCCCGGTAAACTTCCTGTTACTGGGAGGCAGATACCATCTCTGCGACCACCAGTTTGGAAAAAAGCCTAACGAATTTCTGGTTGGGAATAGTGTGGTAGGAGAGTTCCCAGGTCCGCTTGAACCTGCCGGAGACCAGGCTGCAGGCGGGCACTAGACTCGGTTTATACCGGGGGGATACAAAGGTGAACAAGACCCGAGAAAGATCTACACAGTGCTACAAAGGCACCCAGAGAGACCGGTCGTCTGTGCCTAGCAGAAACCTGGTAGACTTCCTGGGCGAGGCGGTGCTGAGCAGGGTCTTGAAGGCCCAGCTGATAGACGAGGGGTGCAGAAGACACACCCCAGCCCAGCACAGTGTGCACAGAGGGGGGAGACGTGCGGCCAGGGAGGCGGAGACTCGACAGAAACCACACACCCGGTGGGGTCGCCACTGCACGATCTAACAGCCTGGGCCAGAGCACATGGAACGGGGAGAAGTCCTGTACAGAAAGTGAAAGCTCAACAGAGATCACACACCCTGTGGTATGTGATCCACCAGCCCAGCAGAGTCCAAGCTGACCAGAAAGGTGGATCCCCGGAGAAGCCCAAGACCCGAGGCAACCACACACACAAGACACTAGAGGCCAACTGAGCAGTCACGGCGGGAGCCATACCAAATTGGCAACCACAGCAACATCCTAGTTAGTCATTAGTCTCAAACCGGTGGACTGTGAAACCCCCTGCCACAATGAATAAACACCAAAAAAAAGACACCAGAAATACAAAAAATCAAGAAAGTACACCACCAAAAGTTAATAAATCTCATACTCTAGATCCTATAGAACAAGAAGCCCTTGAAATAACTGACAAGGAATTTCGAGTGATAATTCTAAGGAAACTGAATGAGATACAAGAAAACTCAGCTAGACATCATGATGAAATGAGGAAAAGTATACAGGATCTGAAAGAGGAAATATACAAGGAAATCAATGTCCTGAAAAAAAATGTAGCAGAACTTGCTGAACTGAAGAACTTATTCAGCGAAATAAAAAACACAACGGAGAGTTTAACCAGCAGGCTTGTCGAAGTTGAAGAGAGAACCTCTGAACTTGAAGATGGGCTGTTTGAAATAACACAAGCAGACAAAAAGAAAGAAAAAAGAATCAAGGACATGGAAGAAAATCTGAGAGAGATATCAGACAACCTCAAGCGCTCAAATATCCGAGTCATGGGTATTCCAGAAGGGGAGGAAAATGGAGATTCCATTGAAAACATATTCAACAAAATAGTGGCAGAAAACTTCCCAGGTATAGGAAAAATCACAGATCTTCAGATCCAGGAAGCTCAACGATCTCCAAACGTATTCAACCCAAAAAGGCCTTCTCCAAGACATGTCATAGTCAAATTGGCAAAACTCAGAGACAAAGAGAGAATCTTAAAAGCTGCAAGAGAGAAGCGTCAAATCACCTATAAGGGAGCCCCAATCAGGTTAACATCAGACTTTTCATCACAAACCCTAAAAGCTAGAAAGGAATGGGATGATATTTTCAAAATACTAAAAGACAAAGATTGCCAGCCAAGAATACTCTACCCTGCAAGGCTATCCTTCCGAAATGAGGGGCAAATAGTATATTTCTCAGAAAAACAAAAACTGCGGGAGTTCACTACCACAAGACCACCCTTACAAGAAATCCTCAAGGGAGTACTGGGTTTGGTTCCTGAAAAATAACTACCACTGCCATAAAAACCTAAGAAAAATCTAAACCCGCTAGTACAATAAAAATGGCATTCATGAAGAGAAAACAAGCTAACAAAAACACTATCTACAACCTAAGGAACCAACAAACAAAGAAACCAAACAGTAAATCAGAAAGCAAGGAACAAAAGACACCTAAGACAACCAAACAACCAATAAAATGCTAGGAATAAATCAACACCTTTCAATAACAACTCTTAATGTTAAAGGCTTAAATTCCCCAATTAAAAGACACAGACTGGCTGACTGGATCAAAAAGCAGGACCCAACTATATGCTGCCTACAAGAGACCCACCTCACCCATAAAGATTCACACAGACTAAGAGTGAAAGGATGGAAAAAGATTTACCATGCAAACAGAAAAGAAAAACGAGCTGGAGTGGCTATTCTTATATCTGACAAAATAGACTTTAAACTAAAAACCATAAAAAGAGACAATGAGGGACACTACTTAATGATAAAAGGACTGATCCATCAAGAAGACATAACAATCATAAATATGTACGCACCCAATGTTGGAGCAGCCAGATTTATAAAACAAACTCTATTAGACCTAAAGAAGGAAATAGACACTAATACCATAATAGCAGGGGACCTGAACACTCCACTGTCAATATTAGACAGATCATCTAGGCAAAGAATCAGTAGAGAAACACAAGATCTAAACAAGACTCTAGACCAATTGGAATTGGCAGATATCTACAGAACATTCCACCCAACAACCTCAGAATATTCATTCTTCTCATCAGCACATGGATCATTCTCCAGGATAGATCACATATTAGGTCACAAATCAAGTCTCAATAAATTCAAAAAAATTGGAATTATCCCATGTATCTTCTCAGACCACAATGGATTAAAACTAGAAATTAATAACAAACAAAACTCTGGAAACTATACAAACACATGGAAATTAAACAGCATTCTACTTAATGACATATGGGTCCAAGAAGAAATCAAGCAGGAAATCAAAAAGTTTATTGAAATTAATGAAAACAATGATACATCATACCAAAACCTGTGGGATACTGCAAAAGCAGTATTGAGGGGAAAATTTATTGCATTAAATGCTCACTTCAGAAGAATGGAAAGCTGGCAAGTGAACAACCTAACACTTCACCTTAAAGAACTAGAAAAACAAGAACAATCCAATCCTAAAGTTAGCAGACAGAAAGAAATCATTAAGATCAGAGCAGAACTGAATGAAATTGAAAACCAAAAAACAATTCAAAAGATCAACGAATCAAAAAGTTGGTTTTTTGAAAAGATAAATAAAATTGACAAACCATTAGCATGGCTAACAAAAAAAAGAAGAGAGAAGACTCAAATAACAAAAATTAGAAATGAAAAAGGCGATATTACAACTGATTCATCTGAAATACAAGGAATCATTCGAGACTACTATAAACAACTATATGCCAACAAATTTGAAAATCTGGAGGAAATGGATAAATTTCTGGACACACACAAGCTCCCAAAACTGAACCGTGAAGACGTAGAAAATTTGAACAGACCAATAACAATAAAGGAGATTGAAGCTGTTATCAGAAGGCTCCCAACAAAGAAAAGCCCAGGACCAGATGGATTCACAGCAGAATTTTACCAAACATTCAAAGAGGAAATGACACCGATTCTTTACAAACTATTCCAAAAGATTGAAACGGATGCAAATCTCCCAAACTCATTCTATGAAGCAAACATCATCCTGATACCAAAACCAGGTAAAGATATAACCAAAAAAGAAAACTACAGGCCGATATCCTTGATGAATATAGATGCAAAAATCCTCACTAAAATACTAGCAAACAGAATACAGCAACACATACGAAAAATTATTCATCACGATCAAGTGGGATTCATCCCAGGGATGCAAGGTTGGTTCAACATACGCAAATCAATAAATGTGATACACCATATTAATAAACTCAAACACAAGGACCATATGATCATCTCTATAGATGCTGAAAAAGCATTTGATAAAGTTCAGCACTCATTCATGACAAAGACCCTCTATAAGTTAGGTATAGAGGGAAAGTATCTCAACATAATTAAAGCCATATATGACAAACCCACTGGCAATATCATCCTGAATGGGGAAAAGCTGAAAGCTTTTCCTTTAAGAACAGGCACTAGACAAGGATGCCCACTCTCACCACTCCTATTCAACATAGTGTTGGAAGTACTAGCCAGAGCAATCAGAGAAGAGAAGGAAATAAAGGGCATCCAGATTGGAAAAGATGAAGTCAAACTGTCCCTGTTTGCAGATGACATGATCCTATATATCGAACAGCCTAAAACCTCTACAAAAAAACTCTTGGAATTTATAAATGATTTCAGCACAGTAGCAGGATACAAAATCAACACACAAAAATCAGTAGCATTTCTTTTCTCCAATAGTGAACATGCAGAAGGAGAAATCAAGAAAGCCTGCCCATTTACAATAGCCACCAAAAAAATAAAATACTTAGGAATTCAGTTAACCAAGGAGGTGAAAAATCTCTATAATGAGAACTACAAACCACTGCTGAGAGAAATTAGAGAGGATACAAGAAGATGGAAAGATATTCCATGTTCTTGGATTGGAAGAATCAACATAGTGAAAATGTCCATACTACCCAAAGTGATATACAAATTCAATGCAATCCCCATCAAAATTCCAAAGACATTTTTCTCAGAAATGGAAAAAACTATTCAGACATTTATATGGAACAATAAAAGACCACGAATAGCCAAAGCAATGCTCAGCAAAAAAAATAAAGCTGGAGGCATAACACTACCTGACTTTAAGCTATACTACAAAGCTATAATAACCAAAACAGTATGGTACTGGCATAAAAACAGACACACTGACCAATGGAATAGAATAGAGAATCCAGAAATCAACCCACACACTTACTGCCAGCTGATCTTTGACAAAGGCACCAAGCCTATTCACTGGGGAAGGGACTGCCTCTTCAGCAAGTGGTGCTGGGATAACTGGATATCGATATGCAGGAGAATGAAACTAGATCCATACCTCTCACCGTATACTAAAATCAACTCAAAATGGATTAAGGATTTAAATATACACCCTGAGACAATAAAACTTCTTAAAGAAAACATAGGGGAAACACTTCAGGAAATAGGACTGGGCACAGACTTCATGAATACGACCCCAAAAGCACGGGCAACCAAAGGAAAAATAAACAAATGGGATTATATCAAACTAAAAAGCTTCTGCACAGCAAAAGAAACAATTAAAAGAGTTAAAAGACAACCAACAGAGTGGGAGAAAATATTTGCAAAATATACATCTGACAAAGGATTAATATCCAGAATATATAAGGAACTCAAACAACTTTACAAGAAGAAAACAAGCAACCCAATTAAAAAATGGGCAAAAGAGCTAAGTAGGCATTTCTCTAAGGAAGATATCCAAATGGCCAACAGACATATGAAAAAATGCTCAACATCACTCAGCATCCGGGAAATGCAAATCAAAACCACATTGAGATACCATCTAACCCCAGTTAGGATGGCTAAAATCCAAAAGACTATGAACGATAAATGCTGGCGAGGCTGCGGAGAAAAAGGAACTCTCATACATTGTTGGTGGGACTGCAAAATGGTGCAGCCTCTATGGAAAATGGTATGGAGGTTCCTTAAACAATTGCAAATAGATCTACCATACGACCCAGCCATCCCACTGTTGGGAATATACCCAGAGGAATGGAAATCATCAAGTCGAAGGTATACCTGTTCCCCAATGTTCATCGCAGCACTCTTTACAATAGCCAAGCGTTGGAACCAGCCCAAATGCCCATCATCAGATGAGTGGATACGGAAAATGTGGTACATCTACACAATGGAATACTACTCAGCTATAAAAACGAATGAAATACTGCCATTTGCAACAACATGGATGGACCTTGAGAGAATTATATTAAGTGAAACAAGTCAGGCACAGAAAGAGAAATACCACATGTTCTCACTTATTGGAGGGAGCTAAAAATTAATATATAAATTCACACACACACATACACACACACACACACACACACACACACACACAAACGGGGGGGGGAAGAAGATATAACAACCACAATTATTTGAAGTTGATACAACAAACAAACAGAAAGGACATTGTTGGGGGGAGGGGGCAGGGAGAAGGGAGGGAGGTTTTGGTGATGGGGAGCATTAATCAGCTACAATGTATATGGACAAAATAAAATTAAAAAAAAAAAAAAAAAAAACAATTATTTTGAATTCTTTGGCAATTTATAGATATTCATTTCTTCAGTGTCAGTTACTGGAGAGTTATTTTCTTTGGGGGTTGTCATGTTTCACCAGTTGTTCATGTTCCTTGTAGTCTTATGCTGTCACCTCCACATTTAAAGAAGGGGTTCACCACTTCCAAACTTCATCAACTGGCTTAAGTAAGAAAAAACCTCCTCTCATAGGTGGATGTAAGGATGCCATTCGATTAAAGTGCATGGCGGCCCAGGTAGAGATTCATTTCAGGACATGCCAGTTTCAGGGGCATGCAGGAATTGGTTCTGGTGGTCTAATGGTCACACACTTGGTTGTGGCAAGATCCTGGTCCAGTGGACACACAAGTGTGCACACCGTGGCACAGTGGCAGCAAAAGAGTTTAGTCTGATGGGTGGCAGGTGCAGCTGTGGCAGGTGCCTGATCCTGTAGGCATGCAAGCTCAGCTTTGACAGGTGCTTGGTCCCATGGTCATGTATGTGCAGCTGTGGCAGGCTCCTGGTCCAGTGGGTGCATGGACACACATGTGATGGCACCAGTGGGCACCAAGACCAATGTGCAGTAGCACATTTAGTGACAGGAGCTAGTTCCTAAGTGCAAGCACTCACAGCCTCACCAGGGCTATGGGTGAAGCAGTAGCTCCAGCTCCAGTGGTGGGGAAAGGCAATGCTTGGAGGCTCTGGTTCCAGGGGAAACAGCAGCTCTGGCTCCAGGCAGCTCCGGCAGCTGGGGCCCACATCAGTGAAGACCATGGGAGTCCTCTGCACCAGTAGCTATGGCTACTGAGGTCACCCACTCTCCTTCTTCCCCCACAGGGGTAACTAGTGGCCAAGGGGATTCCTCACAGCACCATGCTGGCTTGGGGATGAAGCAACACAGGTGGAATGCTCTCTAACCCTTTGTCTGTGGCTATCCCCATTCTGTACACTCCTCTGGTTTGCTGCAGCCCCCTAACTGAACTTCTGGTCTCTATCAGAGCTATGCTCATCTGTGGAGAGTTGATTTGATCATTTTTTTCATGTGAGAGTGAGGGCTGTGATCTCTTGGGTCCAGATTCCCTTTTTCCTTGGAGCAGTTCAGGGCCTAGAATTTATGACTATAAATTTTATATTCTATATAGTTTTATTATATATATATATATGGACTTATTATAAGTCTATAAATATTTTATGAAATTTTAAAAGGCCAAGCCACTTGCAAGAGGAATCAAAAACGAGAAAGTTAGATTTTCCATCATTGGCCAGAGCTGCCCAATGTAGACCTTCCCAGGTTGCAGCCTGCCTCTTTGAACAACCTTGTGCAAAGTGGCCCAGAAGTACACAAATCTTTATTAACTAGATAAGAAAAAGCTTCAGCAAGAACCACAAGGGCCCAAAATATGTTCGTAACCAAACCCAAGTAGTACCCTTAAGATGGAGCTGTCAGGTAGGAATGGAGTATGATGGCAAATAGAAGCTGCATGCTTCCTTTAGCCAGTACTCGATTTCACACGTTTCCCCCATTGCACATTCTTGTTTAAAATTCAAAATATCATCCATTAACTTCTGATTCCACGTTTATTTTCCTACATGAAGTAGAATAGTTCTTATCTGCTTTGGAAATTGGTAAAGCTATGCATGAATGTCAGCATGAAGTAAAGGGAAAAAAATAAAAAACATGAACTTTGAGGTAAAGACAACTAGGATTCTAATCTTAATTGGCCTAAATTATATTCTAACTCTGTTGACTGGGAATAAATAGTCTTTCTATAAAATTCCTCATCTGTAAATTGAAGATTATAAAAACTACCTTCCAGAGTTATTACATAGATCAGATATGATATGTGTGAGAAGCTAACAGCATCGCTTAGTTCGTAGAGAGCACTCAGTAGATCGCCCAGTTACATAAGACTTTCAACAGAATTAATGTTCTAGAATTTAGAAAAAGACTATAACTTTGGATCATTCTTCTATTTTTGACTATTCACTCCAATCCTCAGCTAACTCTTAAGGCTTCCTAAGGCAACAATGTTTAAATGCAGGAAATCTAGACTGTGCTAAGTTCCACACCAGGCATATTCTCTAAAATGGAGGTTTACCAGCTGGCTGGTTAGTTCAGTTGGTTAGAGCATGGTGCTGATAACATCAAGGTCCAGGGTTTGATCCCTGTACCAGCCAGCCGCCAAAAAAAATTTTTTTAAATGAAATGGAGTCATTCAAAGTCTCACAAAGAATCTTTACATAATTGCCGGCTACTCAATAATATTTATTAGAACAATTAGAAGAACAAAATTGGATAAAAGTAACCAACTTGGAAATACTTTAGCAAATTTTCTAATGTTGGCTTAAATTCACTGATAAAGTATCTTGATGTAAATACTTCAATTAAGCTTATAAATTTAGATTACACTAAGAACAGGTACATATAGATGCTTCAATATGTTGGCAGTGTTTACAAAAGGCTGCATATGAGGCTCAGGGCTGGAAAGAGATTAATTTTTCACTGACTTTTATACTATGTGATGTTTCAAACCATATTCACATATGACCTGTTCAAACACTTTATTAACTTTATAATTTGGAAGAAATGAAAATGTCTTTGTAAACATTAATGACTCCATAAAACTGCTAGGCAGGCAGAGAGCCATTGCAGAGTAGGAAAGGGGTAATTGTTTAATTTCCATGATCTCTAGGAAGAATTCCAGTTCCTACATGTACACATGCAGCTACGGTCTTTCCTTATCGAGTATAACACTGGACAACATAACATTTGGACTAATACTCAGAATACATTTCTGCAACATCCTTTCTGCCATGTGCACATAAGAAGATGCCACTTTACAAACAAGCCATTTCAAGATAAAAGGAAGAGGAAGATCTTCTCTGCAAAGATATGGGTACATTTCACTAACATGCCAGTTTGTAAGTGGAAATAAGTGAAAATCTCCATGATAATGCCACTGGAGATAAGAATAACAGAACGAAAATAGAAGGTCAGCCCTGAAATTGACTTCCAGAGGTGGTAAAAGAGTGTTTGCCTTTGGAAGACCATTAAGTGGGCAAAGGCTATCTGTGGGTTTTTCTGTCTGTAGCCTCTGCAGTCATGGCTCTTGTGAAGGTGGTGATTAAAGTCTAGATGAGATGTCTCAAGGGGGTCATAACTGAGGCCATCAAGAAAGAATTTCTAAACGAACAGAAATGTCAGGACTTCCAATGGAGAAATAGCTCTGTGACACCAATGCCCTCCTCCCACCTGGGGTACATCCCATGAATCCCAGCCCTCAGCCTTACTGAAGGAAAACTGTTGCAAAGTTCTTAGTTTCTTCTCCTTACCTCCTGATGTCTGTTGAGTGCTTATCACAAATCACTTTGTATGGCCCTTAGTTCTATTATAAGACCCTTAGTCTTTCCATTCTGACATTATAACCCAATGATCACTATTTTCTATGAATTAACATTTCAGATGAGATATATTTATAAAAGAAATTCAGGATGCAAACTGTCTAGTTGCTCTGGGGAATATGGAACTGGAGGCCTTATCCTCAGAGGTTGACTATAACATTAATCATGGGCCACAATCTTCCCTGACAATAGAATCTTTAAAATAAGATAAGTTATTAGATACATAAAACATAGAGATCTTAAGTATATGACCAGATGACTTTTTACATAGGTATCCACCTGTGTAAACACCACTCAGGTAAAGTTCTGACTTCTTTAGCAAAAGAATACACACTTTATGACTCTATTTAAATGATGTAGAAGAACAGGCAAAATTAATACACTCATATAACCACCACCCAGATCAAAACAGAGAACATTTCCAACACCCTAGGTGACTCCCTCTTGCCCCTTTCCAGTAAATACCATCTCTCCCAGAGGTTAACTGTGACTCTAATATCACATATTACTTCTAGCTACTATTGAAATTCACATATGTGAAATCATACAGTACGGACTCTGAGTCTGTGATTCATCCATGTTGCTGCATGCATCAGTAGTTATGCTGTATAGAATTTCTCTATACGAATATACTATATTTTGTTTATTCATTCTCCTGTTGACAGTTAGGTTGTTTCTAGTTGTCAGCAATTTTGAATAAAGCTTCTATGGCCATTCTTGTATCATCTTTTCATAGTCATATGTACCGATTTCCCTCAGTTATATACGACTGGAATGAATGAATGGCTCATAGGATAGGCATTTGTTTAGCTTTAGTAGATGTGGCTAATGGAATGAACCATTTCAAGAAAATTCACAAAATTTAAAGAACTCATCACTTAGAAGGAGAAAGCTCTTTTCTTTCCTGCCAGTGACAACAGTCCACGCAGGTCTCTGCCTTCCCTAACTCTACTTTCTCAACTCCTTCTATACCTGCTAAGACTGATGTAATTTTTATTCCCAGACACTGGCCTGGAAAACATGAGTAATCCATATTTTTTAACTCTGTACATTTCCATAGGAGAAAGTACCTGTCTAGGTTGACATTTTACCACTTTCCAATTAGAAAAAATAATCCAAAATATAAGAAAAATATAAGAAAATGTCCAGTAAAATCTTAAAAGTTAAGGGAAAAGGGGAATTTCAAGAAAGAAGGGATATTTTGTTGTTGTTGTTTTAATTTTTATTGAATCATACTTGATTATACATATTTTTGGGCTTCAATGCTGACATATGTTGATCAAATCAATATTACTAGCATATATATTGTTACAAATCATACTTATTCTTTATGCCCCTTATTCAATCTCTCCCCATCCCCCCCTCACTTCTCCTGCCCCCTCTAATTACCCTATATTTCTTCTCTCCTTCTGAAAGAATAATGGTTACTCTGTTGGTTTGTTGCCTAGATGATCTGTCCAATGTTGAGAGGTGTGTTCAGGTCCCCCAATATTATCATAGAGCAGATGCTTCTTCTGTCACTCGGAATGGGCTTTGTGGAGAGAGACATCCTCTTGTTTTCTTTGGTCTCTGCTGGTGACTCTCCTTGTGTCAATGCACTCCAGTGGCTGGTGGACCATCTGCGTGGTGGTTGTGGCGTGTAGCTGCTTTCACAGCAGCCGTGGTTATTGTGGTGGCTGTGGTGGGACACCCACATGGAGGTGATGTTTTTGGCATGCTCCTTGGAGCTGGTGGTGTGCCTGGTTGTGGGTGGGGGGTCCATCCACTCCCTGACCAGACCTCAGGACTCTGGGTGGGCCCTGTGATGCTGGCAGTTTGCCTGGTTGTCCCCCCATTCTGGCTTGGTAGCCCAGGGGACTTCCAGTTATTCTAGGTGTTATAGGTGTTCTTTGGTGAAATGAGACCTTTACTAGCTAATATCAAACTTTGTCTCTGGTTATGGGGACTTTGTTTTTCCTTTCAGTTCTGTGTTAGATTATTTGCTCTTCCCACCATTTACACTCTGCACTGGAACTAATTTGGTGTCCTTTGCTTACTTCTAAAGTGGGGGAACTTCCTGTGGGGACCAGCACTTGAGCTCTGTGATTGAGCTAAATTGCTGCTTTGCCGTTGATTCCCTGGGGAAGGCTTTTTGTGCAGCTCAGGTTTTAATGGTTGACTTTATAGGACTTCTGGGTTTAGTGAAATCCAATGCACCTGGGTTGTGTAGAAACACTGGTCTGGGACTGAGTCTTTTCATCAAACTGCACCCCATGCAATTCTGTATTCCTGACCAGTCTCCTCTGAGTTATTCCACATATGAGTGATATCATGCAGTATTTGTCTTTCTGTGCCTGACTTACTTCACTTAACATCATGGTTTCCAGTTCCATCCATGTTGCTGCAAATGATAGGATATTTTTTTTTATAGCTGAATGGTATTCCCTTATGTATATATACCACAGTTTTTCATCCACTAATCTGTTGATGGACATTTAGGTTGATTCCATCTCTTAGCTACTGTGAATGGTGCTGTGATGAACATTGGAGTGCAGGGCTTTCATTTCTTGACTGAGATCAGTAAAAACGAAAGTGTGCTGTGGGTGCATGAGTGTGTGTACACACATATACATATGTAATATACAATAAATATACATTAAGTGCATGTATTATGTGAACATATTTTATTTTCAATTTTTATTAATTTCCCAACACTTGATTTGGAAATTACTGCTCTAAAATGTCCCTAGAAAAAAACTCAACAAACAAATAGCCCTTAAAAGCCCTCACATTTTAACAGGAGCCTTTTGGAACCAAGTAGAAACTTTAACTGTATGAAGTACCTGCCATAAATAGAAAAAAGTGGAATAACATGAACTGAAATAGAAAATATCAGTGCATTCCACATAGTAAAGGTTGGTAACCTTTAGTGAAATCTTTGCATCATTTATATGAGTGTGTTTATTGGTTCTCTATATAAAATGTATTTTTTCTTGGGCATCACAATCAAAAAAGTTTAAAAGCCATTGCTTAGAGCATTGCTATAGGGCTTCTCCAGCTTCTGTTTCACTAAGCAGCAAGGTCTATGTCTGAAACATCAAGTGGGTGATTGGAGGCCACCAAGTCTTTACAACAGAATCAAGGGACATGAAAATCACACTCTATCATAATGGTAACAAAATTAAGTTGACCTACCAAGGAGAAGGTATCATTGCTCTTTCCACCACTACCATCAACTAATTGTCTGACAGTAAACAAAACCTGTCTGCCTCATCATGGTTGGAATCAGAGCCTCCCAGGGAGTGGCATTGTTTTTTAAAAATGTACAGACGGTACTGATAATCTTCAGATTTTTTCAAGTATATGGAAAAATATTTGCTATTTATGACAAGTTTATTTGTCCTCTTATCTTTTGTACTTGAAATTAATTCAATCAATATTTTTCAGGATTTTTTTCTCCTTGGATTTCTTATTAGTTTAAACCAGTCCTGCTACCCAGAGTCACGTTAGCATCATTTTGAGGTCCCACTGTGTCCCATTGTATTTTCTCCATGGGAACATAATCCTCCCTATACCTTTTGCAATTCCTATTTGTTCTTCCACCAACATGGTAACCATAAATTCTAATTTCCCTTAATATCAAACTACATCCTATGAATTTTGAATACACAGACACTGTTCATTTAGCAGAAATGGAATTCTTCCACCAAAAGATTCTTAAACTGGGGCTGGTGCACAAACCTGAATAAAAAAAAAAAAAACTACATTTTTATTTTCACATCTAACTAAAGTTTAGCACTTCCTTCAATTATGAAGAATATAGGCAAAAAACTCAATATTATTTGCAGTATGAAGACTGTGCTACAAGTAGAAACATATTTTTGCATCATATTAGAGGTGTTACAATATCTCAAAATATCATTTATGTTCATCATTACTTTGAAATATGAGTTATTTGACATAAAACTAGATCTTTTTATTTAATGTTATTAAAAACATATCTATTATATCACAATATTTTTAAGATTTAGTAACTTTATTTTAATAAAATTGATTTACTTTGTAAACCTATATATTTCATTTTATACATTTAAAAACATTATTCTGAGAAGAAATCTGCAGGGTTCACTGGATTCCTAAAGCTGTTAAGGGCTTAGAACAGTGCTTAGCTCTTATTAGCATTATATGTTTTAATTAAATAAATAAAAATAAATTAAATAGATTAGTGGCGGAGTAGGGACACAGGTGTGGCATCATGGACTGGGAAGAATAAATGAAAAGAAGCAAGTTTAAAAAATGAAAAAAAAAGATCTCACTAAGTAAAATCCTAATATAGATTATATGATCCATTAATGCATGTTCATATTATTTTATGCTCATTTATCAAGCTAATTTTTTTAAAGATCAAATTTTAACTTGGTATTAGAAGTCACTCTTTTCTAACACTATATTTAGAGTTTAAAAATAAAATACTTCTAATAAATGTTAAAATCCAGAGACAAGGTATCTGCAAAAAGATCAAAGATGGCAAATTCAACCACTGAGATTGCATCTACCTTTCTCTTAGTGTGGAACCAGTCGCAGTCACCGAACTTCAGTAGATTTTTGCTAAAAAAATAAGACAAGTGAGAATTTAAGCATTGTCATCTATGCTATGAAAATATCTTTCAAAAACCTTGTGGCTTCTTACAGGCTTGCTAGAGGAGGAAAAAAGTGTCAATCGATGTGTTATAAGATATATTACAAAAATGGAAAAATACCACCTTTAGGGACCTACTAGTATCCTTCCACAGGATGCCTCCCCCCCAATGCCTGAAGGCCTCCTGGCACACTGACATTCTCTGAGCTTTCCATGTCTGAGGACGATTTCCTTTCAGATGGTCAAGTCCAAAGTGGCTCTCAGTCTTTCTGGGTTACTCTTCTTGCAAAGAAGAGAGTCTTAACTAAAGGTTAGACTATAGGTGTCCTCTACTAAGCCCCGATCCACCCAGAATCCATTTTCCTTACTGCAGTCAAAATCATTGTTTCTGTACTCAAATGTGATTCTCTCAATCCCTCACCCCCCCAAAAAAAACCCTATGAGGCTCCCCATTTCTCTTAAGATCTGGACAAAACTCCTTCACACAGGGCCTACAAGACCTGCGAGGTCTCACCCCAGGTGACCTCTCCAGCCTCACCCACCACCACACTCCACTTTCTCCACTCAGGCCATACCTGCTCCCTCCAGTTCCCTGTACTTCTGTGTTTTCCCCTCCTCAGGCCCTTTGCATGAGTTCATGCCTCTGGCTGGAATGTTCTTCCCACCCTCTTCACCAAGGTAAGGCCCATGCATCTTTCATATCTCACCCTCAGTCCGAGCAGCACTGTGTCATCTCCCTGATTACCATGTTTCATCACACCAATGACACAAGTATCTTCATACTCTAGCATCTTCAGGATTAGGGTGTATCTTATATTTAAATGGAGTCTCACAATAACTGTTGGCCTAGATCAAGTTTAGATTCTTCCAGCAAGATTTGCACTTGCCTCTGCCAGTCATCTCAGAGAACTACCAGTCTGAAATCACTAAATTTTTTGTTGGGTTTTTTGGACACATTAATGATAAGAATTCAGATAGAAAATTGTTGAGTACAGACTTGATATTGAAATTCTCAAGGGAGTTTTATTTTCCTTTTTCCACCCAGGGCCAAGGTTGAGATGAGCAAATTTCTTTGCTGTCCCTTTCTGTGAAATTGTTTATTTCTCATTTGCCCTTTCATTGAGGGGGATACCTCTTTTGTATCCCAGCCTAACATGGAGTCCTCTTCTAACATCTTCAACTTGGATGATGATTTTTTTTTCTTTCTTACTGATAGGTAGAATAACCATGCATCATATAAAAATTGTCTCTTAGGTTCGATGAAATACAAAAGTTCAAATTCTCCTGTTAGAAGCTTTCTTGGTGCTCTATACAGCTCCAGGTTTGTTTCTATTATTTGGTTAAATCTACCTCCCTTACTAGAAAGTAAGCTCCATGAGGACTGGGACACAAGACTCTATTTTTTTTTTTTTTTTTACCTTTGTAATTCAAGAGCCTTGCACAGAGCTTTATTAAATAGTAGGTACTCATTTAATATTAATTGAATGAATGAATGAGTTGGTAGGAGAATGGATGAATGAATAACTCATTTTCAGAATATCTAATAGATGTATGGTCAAGATCTTGGCCCAGAGTTTCCAGTCCAGATGGCAGGATAGACAGTCCCCAGCATCACTCTCTCTCACAAATCAACCAATTCACAACTATTAAAAAGCAACGACAGCCAAGCTGGGGCTGCCAGAGCTCAGGTGAAGAGGAGGAGAGACCTATGGAGCTCATGAAGGTAGGAGAAGCCACAATGAGAGAAAGAAAGGGTCACTCCCACCATTTCAAATCCTTACCACTTCAAGGCTGGCCCTGGTGAGTGCACAGAGCAAGAGGTGGCAAAAGCCACTGCTGTGCCCTTTGTATGAAGTTGCTTGGATGCGGCAGGAGAGAAGAGGGCCTTGATGGTCCTCTGGCCATCAAGACCACTAACAGGGTTCACGTGGACCCACAAAGGAGCAAGGAGCCACAACAACTGAAAAAAGGAGCTATTCACAGGCCAGCAAGTCATCGCAAGGGACCAGTGCATGGCCCGTCCCATAGGAAGTGTTTGGAGTATGGGCGGTAGGGGAGACTTACCCACCAGGGCAACACTGGTGCACAGCAAGGACAGCTGATCTGCCTCCCAATCAGCATAGGACCACTCAGTGGAGACAGGTCAGGAATATAGAACTGCAGGGGGAGCAATTTGATGAGTTACCACACAACCCAGGTGTGCTGGAACTCACAAGACCTAGAAGTACATATAAGTTCAACAATTAAAACCTGAACTGCAGAAAAAGCCTTCCCCAAGGAATCAGCAGCAAAGCAATAATTTAGCTCAATCACAGGGCTGAAGTGCTGGTCCCCACAGGAAGATCCCCCACTTTAGAAGTAAGCAAAGGACAACAAATTAGTTCCAGAGCAGAGTTTAAGTGGTGGGAAGAGCAAATAATCTAACACAGAACCGAAAGAAAAAACAAGATACCCACAGACCAGAGACAAAGTTTGATATTAACTAGTAAAGGACTCACATCATCAAAGAACACTCATAAAACCTAGAAAGACCAGGAGCCCCATGGGCTCCCAAGCCAGAGAGGAGGGAGGGCCAGGGACCTCAACCACGCCCCCTGCAGACACCTGCAACCAGCCCAGCGATGACCCGAGCCACCACAGGAAGCATGCCAGGCTCCCAAGCCAAGGCAGTGGGGGCCAAGGGCTTCAGCCATGCCCCCCTGACATCTACTTCCAGCCCAGCAGTGACTGAGCCTCTGATGGAAGCCCCCTGGTCTCCCCTGCAGGAATGAGAGGGGTGCCACGGGCCTCAACCACACTCACACCTATTTCCTTCTCCCAACCTATTTTCTTTCCCCTTACCCTCTCCCCCTCCCCCCCAACTGCTCTGCAACACCATCTTAGAATGTAAAAAAGTAATAATATTAATAAATAAACAAACATAAAAAAAGATCTTGGACCATTTGACTCACTGCTTTTCCAAATCCACTAGACCTATGACCCTTTATACCTAGTTCCACAAGAACTAGCAATCCATGCCTGAGTAGCAACACACACTTCCTAGCCCACCCAATGCTTCAGACCTCTATTCTATTCCTCTTTTACTTCAAGGACTAATCCATGCCTTTCCCTTTCCCTGAACCTCCACCTCTGACCCTTTCACTGGAAAGGCCCATATTCCCTTCCTTGAACAACACATGACTAGACTCCAATTACCAACCACATCCTCTGGTTTTTCCTATCAAGATGCATTATCTATTTGGGCTGAGGAGGGGTGGAGCAGACAAGAAGCCCTGTGATGGACGCCCAAGTGAGCAGCCGCTTTCAACACTTCAAAGCCCAGAGAATGAGGCAGGCCTCTTAGTCTCTGGGATTCCCAGTTTCACTATAGTTCAGCAAACCAACTCCACTGAACTATCTTAGTTGTGAGCATATTTTTCTCTAGTCTCTAACCTTTTGGTGCCCAGGGACCATATCAAGAGGTACTTGTTAAGAGCCCTGGATTTGGAGTCAAACAAACTGACTTGAGTCCTTGCTCTGCTACTGTGTGATCCTAGGCAAATTCCTTAACCTCTCTGTGCCTGTTTTCACTCAGTAAAATGAGAGCAATAGCTACCTCATGGGTTGTAAACCAATTGGCAGAGTATAAGGCAGACTACATTCCCAATAATACTGACTTTGAGGTCATCATCTTCTGGCTCTGAGCCCATTTTATTTGCTGTATTTCTGACTTATTTTGTTCTGAGGGCCAATCTCCATCTTGTACCCTAGACCCTAGGACTGGGAGTTTGCCTGGAACAATGCTACCTGATTCCAAACACTGTTAGCACCTGTTTTTCTGCCTTCCTGGTGTTCAGCCCAGCCCTCACCAGTTTCCAAACATTCCCTACCTGCTCCTCCCACTTGCCATAACCACACAACTCACTAAATCTTCCTGCCTCACTAGATTCTCACTTGAAGCCTGCCAGTATCTTCTGTGATATTCCACCCACCTGGCTGGCAGGGGGAATCTCCTCATAACTATCACTCTCTCCCATGTTCTACTTGTTATTTTCCAGTATTAAGCCCTACTCTGTCTGGCCAGTCCTACAACCTTCAAACCCAAGCTCTGTTACCAAAAAAGCCCTTCTGATTTAAAAAGCACACACACACACCCACACACACACACAAAATACAAAGCATGGTCTATACCGACTTCATGGCCAAATTTCCAAAATCAGTAACACCTGTCATTTCCCCATGCATTAGCCTCCATCCCACACGGGTCCTCATGCTGTTATGGGACTTCCCTCTGTGGATCACTGTGTTTGCCCCAAAGTCTCATTATTTCCCCTCTAATCACAACCATCAAGACTTATAAAGTCAGTGTTCTATTTTCTCAGCACTCCATTGACAATAATAAATAAGGGCATTTACAACCACTATTATAATAATTGAGTCCAGTACAGGTCATCAGTGGATGCT